>NC_058410.1:127917934-127976682 GCF_002201575.2 Neomonachus schauinslandi
TGGTGGTGGTGGTGATGGTGGTGGTGATGATGCCAGTGGTGGTGGTAGCCTTTCCTACCTCTGTGCCTTTGCATATGGCTTTATCTCTGTTAAATAGAGTTCCCCCCCATCCATGGACTATCATTCCCTCCTCCTTCACTTAAAGCCTACTCTTTAAACGTGAGGTTTCAGTCTGAGATCATGTCCTCAGAAAAGCAGCCCCTGCCCCCTCAAAGAAATGAAGTACCCCTATTATAATCTCTCCTGGCAAGCACCATGTACTTTTCTTTCATTGTAAATGTAATCAATTTCTCATTTACAAAATCTGACCGTAAAATCTCCTTCAATGTGGCTGTGGTCCAGTGTATTCATCTTATTTCTGTATCCGCACAGCTTAGCACTGTGCCTGACCTAATTCTAGTCCCTCAATAAGAATCTGTTGTATGAATAACATGAAGACAGGGAATGACAATGACTACCAACTGAAATCATGGTGAAAGGGAAACATGGTTTCTTAAATGGAATTCAGGGAGTTGAAACTATTTTGTCTGTAGTTCAAAGAGCATCCCCAAAGCGAGAACCATGTTAAGTAAGATATGGACATTTTGCATTAAACAGTCGCAGGGCGCCTGGGTGGCTCAGTTGGTTAAGCGTCCGATTTTTGATTTAGGCTCAGGTCATGATCTCAGCATCCTAGGATCGAGCCCTGAGTTGGGCTCCACGCACAGCAGGGTCTCCTTGAGGATTTTTTCCCTCTGCCCCTCCCCCCACTCACCTGTGCGCAAGCTCTCTTGCTCTCAAATAAGTAAATAAATCTTTTAAAAAAAAGTCTCAAATCAAATATATTACTAAAGGTATATTGTTAAGGAAAAAAAAAAGGAAAAAAAAAGAAATAGCAGAGAAATGGAGAAAAATAATTACAAAGAGCCTCTCCTGATGGTTCGTTTTTGGTTTTCGTGGGCTTCCGTAGGTGGAAGCGTCCCCTAGATAATGAGGGTGACTGAGTGACAGCGGGGCATTGTTGGGCGTCGACGAATCCCTTGATGCTTTACTGTCTGAGGCCACAGTCACTGTGCAGGACAAGAAAGGCCCATAAAGATGACATGTTTGCTTGGCGGCTCCCTGTTGGGGCTCCAATGTATTACCTGGATCTAATTATCTCATCTCCAGCTGACAGAGGGGCTTCCAAGGAACCTTTCCATCACGGCTGCCTCAGCCCAGCTTCCAGGGGGCTGTCTAAAAGCTTGATATATTTTTGGATCCCCTGCTCATTGGATGAACAAGCTGAAGCAAATCATGTATTGACCTCAAAGCATTTATAAACTGTAGAACATTATATTCTCATCAGAGCCATAGGGGCAGTAAACTATAGTTTCTCTGCTGTGAAACATGGTTTTGCTTATGCACTGTGTTACTGGGCTCGTACCTAAACAATAATACATCATTTGTGGCACATGTCGCCCTCTTTATTGAAAGGCAAAACAAAGAGTTGAGGACAAAAATCATTACTTCTTTAGCAATTTTTCACAAAATGCTTTTCTTTTGTACTTGACACACAGATGGGACATTGTACTGTGAGGGAAATGATGTATGGCGGCGTGACAAATTTCATTTCCTTTCTAAAACCAGAATCAGAAGGATGCACAAATTTGGAAAAGTTGTGTTTCTTTAAAAAATAATAAAAAAATAAGTTTTAAAAAAGGAGTGGGGGGGCTTTCATGGGTCTCCCTGAGAAAGCATTTGTATGCTTTAATAGACTTGTAGGGTATTGATCAAAGTGCTTAAATGAAAATATTGGTAACAATAAACTGGGTCATGTGAGAGCTTTTGTATCATCTTGGAAAGATCACCTAGAACTGAGGCTGGAATGAAGAGTGTACTGCAGCCAGGTAGGAACTGGACAGACAAAGGCAAGCGACCCAGAATCAGCTCCTTTGAGCCCAGGAAATATTTTATGCGTGAACTTCCTGAGCAGTAGAAGAAATAAGGCAGCTCTTCTCAGTTCTTGCTATTCCTTCTCTATCCTTCCTTTTTTTTTTTCTCTCTCTCTCTCTCTCTCCTTCATCCTCAAATGTTTCTCAAAGCTTGTCGACCTACCACCTGCTTCTAAGTCCCTGGGGTGCTTCTTTAAATGCAAGGTTCCAGACCCCACAACTGTGCTCCTGAATTGGACCATGAGGATGTAGGGATGGGGCTGTGCATATTCATACATCCACCAGACGTGTTTCTGCCCTTTTGAATCTCCATGGGAATCACTGTCCACACATCTCATCCCAGGATGCTGTGAGAAGTACTCATGATGAATATCTAGCATGCAAAGGACTAAACTTCCTTTTCTGATTTCTTTCCCCTCAGGGTCCCTTCCCTGCAGTGTCTTACTGTGTGACTTTTAAAAAGTATTCATAGCTATGATAATTTATAGTGTCCCTCTTCCAGATAAAATGGCTGCATTTTATCGGGATCTTTTTGTTCCTTAGTTCATCGTTTTTCAAATTATGTTAGGCATTTTTTTAAAGATTTTATTTATTTATTTTTTTGAGAGAGAGAGCTTGTGCTAGAGTGGGGGGGAGGGGCAGAGGGAGAGGGAGAAGCGGACTCCCCATTGAGCAGGGAGCTGGTGGTCCAGGGGCTTAATCCCAGGACCCTGAGATCATCACCTGAGCTGAAATCAAGAATCAGTGGCCTAACCGACTGAGCCACTCAGGCACCCCTACATTAGGCATTTTGTTAAAAAATAAATAAATAAAAGGTTTGAATAGGTTTAAGAAATGATGGGTTAAACTTAGTTAAACTTTGTGAAATATCTTGACCACAGATATTGTTAGGGCCTTTAGTATAGGTACATATGCTAGGAATCTTCAGATAGGGGTGTCTTAAATGCACTTGATAGGAAACTTCTTTGTCCTGAAGAATTTCATGAAATTTGTATTTCAAAGAACAAACTGAAACATACTGCCTAACTCATTAGGAATATTAAAGGGGAAATGGGAATCCTGGAAGCACTGTGGCAGGTGGGCTGGGGCATAAGGAATGTTTGATGGCTCTTAAATGTTATCATCTATGTGACTTTATTACACTCACGGAGCATTTTGTATTTATGGAGGAAAAACAGTCTGATAACTGAGGAATGAAGAATACGTGTGTCTTAGTCTGTTTGGGCTGCTATAACAAAAATATTATACACTGGGTGGTTTATAAACAACAGAAATTTATTTCTTACAGTTCCAGAGGCTGGAAGGTCTAGGATGAAGTCACTGGGAGATTAGATGTCTGGTAAGGACACACTTCCTGGTTCATGGATGGCTGTTTTCTGGCTGCCCTCACATGGCAGAAGGGGTGGAGGAGCACTAAGCCCATTTATGAAGGCTCCACCTTCATGACCTAATTACCTCCCAAAGACGCCCCCCGCCAAATACCATCACGTTGGGGATTAGGTTTCCACGTGTGACTTTGGGAGAGACGTAAATATTCAGGCTCTAGCAACATGTTTGAGAATTTAATATTTACACCAAATGGATTCACATTATCGAAAATATTTTCTGGGCAGTATTGTATTTGTTAAAAAAAGAGTGGGTACCATATATCCAAATAATATGTCTATAATATTTAAGCTCCTATTATTCTCCTGTTATTCTTCAAACATTTTATCAGTTACTCGGATTATGAAAAAGACAACAACCTTTTTAAATACCAATATAAACACTAGTGACTTGGAGTGTATTTATCCTGTCTCTAGGATGCTTCTGCAAATCAGGACCAGCAAGGATCTCAGTAGTTTCTCACCATCTTGAGGTCATCATGGACTCTTTTGAGATTTTTAATAGCAAGGGAACCTCTTCTCCCTAACCTGTACAAATTCAGATGCAAATGAAATTTCCCACTGTAGTTTCTAGTGTTCTATGAATCCTCTGAAGGAAATTCCAAGTGCTGTAAAGATACCTTCACAGAGGATCCCAGCGTCTCTCCCAGAGTCCTTTCTGCAAAAACGTTCTGTGATTCTCTAACTTGCCAAAGTCTATGTACTTCCTCTCCGATGTCTTCCTTTTTTCTTCCCTTTGTGCAGCTTCTGGCAGCAGCAGCTCTGAATCTCTATCTATAAAAGTTCAGTTACAACAACTGGTTGAAACTTCAAGAGGACTCTGTAAGTCCTTTATATTAGAAAATACAGCACTATTTTTCCACTTATCCAAAGTTGTTATTAGCTATTTCTTCTGGGTAGTTAGGGTTCATAGTTAGGGACTGACTCATGGTGGTCATAAACAATGAAAATATTTTGCAACAATTGATATAGAGAAACTATTTTTTGGAACTGTCAAAAGTGCATGGAATCAGCTATCCACGTTAAGAAACATAAGTCATTGGGGCGCCTGGGTGGCTCAGATGGTTAAGCGTCTGCCTTCGGCTCAGGTCATGATCCCAGGGTCCTGGGATCGAGCCCCACGTCTGGCTCCCTGCTCAGCGGGGAGCCTGCTTCTCCCTCTCCCTCTGCCTCTCCCCTGCTCATGCTCGCTCTCTCTCTCTCTGTATCTCTATGTCTCAAATGAATAAGTAAAATCTTAAAAAAAAACATAAGTCATTGTTCTATTTGTGATGCAACACAATAAAATTGTAAATCTTTCATCAAAATTGAGATGACAAGCTGCTATAACCACATACAATCATCTTTACACCATTCCCCCTAACATTTTTTTAGTACATTTTATTTTTTAGAGCAGTTTGGGTTCACAGAAAATTGAAGCAAAAAATACAGAGTTCCCATATGCTCCTGACTCAGCCTCCCTCACTATCAAAATCCCACACCAGAGTGCTACATTTATTGCAATCAATGAACCTCTATTAACACATCATAATCACCCAAAGTCCATAGTTTACATTAGCATTTACTCTTGGTGTCATATATTCTACGGGTTTTGGTAAGGGTATAATGACATACATCCACCATTACAGTATCACATGGTATAGTTTCACTGCCCTAAGAATCTTTTATTCATCCCTCCCTTTCCTCAACCCCTGGCCACCACTGATCTTTTTTGCCTTACCCTAAGTGTCATACAGTTGGAATTATACAATATGTAGCCTCTTCAGACTGGTTTTCTTCATTTAGTAAGAGACATTTAAGTATCCTCTGTGTCCTTTCATTTCCTCTTAGTGCTGAAAATAATTCCATTTTTTTGGATATATCCCAGTTTATTTATCTATTCACTTACTGAAGGATATCTTGGTTGCTTCCAAGTTTTGAGAATTATGAATAAAGCTGTTGTAAACATCTGTGTGCAGATTTTTGTGTGGACATAAATTTTCAACTCATTTGGGTAAATTCCAGAGGGCATGACTGCTATATTACATGGTAAGAGTGTGTTTAGTTTTGTAAGAATCTGCCAAATTGTCTTCCAAAGTATACCGTGCCATTTTGCGTTCTCACCAGCAGTGAGTGAGAGTTTCTGTTGCTCTACATCCTGACCGGCATGGGATTTGGTCAGTGTTTTGGATTTAGTCGTTTTAATAGATGTGTGGTGATATCTCATTGCCATTTTAGTTTGTAACTCCCTAATGACATATGATGTTGAGCATCTTTTCATATACTTGTTTGCCATGTGCATATCTTCCTTGGTGAGATGTCTCGTGTAGGACTTTTGCTCATCTTTAATCAGTTTTTTTATTGTTTTCTTATTATTGAGTTTTAAAAGTTCTTTATATTTTTTTGGATAACAATCTTTTCTCAGATATGTCTTTGCAATTATTTTCTCCCAGTCTGCAGCTAGTCTTCTCATTCTCTTGACCCTCCAACATGTGAATCATGGAAAGCTAATGGCAATGGAATATTTGTAGTGGTGTTCTGCAGTTCTTGATAGAGTTTGAGGCACAGAGAAGGTTATGCTTTATTTTTGTCATTTCAATTTCATTTTGAAAGGAAAGATTTATTTTTTCAATAAATGAAAACCAAAAAAATAGTGATTATAATTATCTCCAAAGTGTTCCAGAAAAAAAGAAAACTAAGACCTTAAATAACTTGAAGGATATATCCAAAATAACTTAAAGAGACTATATTTCTTCCTTTAAAGAGACTATATTTCTTCCTTGACTAAAAAAAAAAAAATATGTGTGTGTGTGTGTGTGTGTGTGTAAACACATCTATATATATAGTCTGCAAGGCCCTTTGAAATATGGCTTTGCTCTGCACATTTCAAAGCTAGAACTTTTGGATCCTACCTTGAAATGTGAAAGCATGTTCCCAAGTATACTATTTATCACAGTTTATTGCTTTAGGATGAATATTACATATAATCTTTCCTTCTCATCATTTTAAATAAAGTATCTACAGTAAGGACAAGGCAAATGGAAAGAATTATGCTAGAGTCTTGTGGATTGCAATTTTTTTTTCATACTCTAAGTAGAAAACTGATAGAATGGAATTATTAAACTAAGATTCATCCAAATTGGTCATTTTGGCATTGATTCTGCTTTAACTATTTGAAATAAGCTCTCTTCTATCCAACAAATCTAAAAAAAAACCAGATGTGGTCTCACAGCACACAAAAAAGATGAGAGTCAATGTTATGTTCTTTTCTGATCCGAGTTTAGAACATTTCAACGTATGTGGCATATGGTTTCATGTCAGGCATTGCAAATATATTGATCACATAGGCACTTGGCTATGGCTTTTGCAGGATTTCTGGTTCCAAGTGTGCAAAATTTGCTGTCCACATCCATTTATTTTGGTGTCATGGACCATTGAGGTCAGGTATCTTGCCTCATCTACTCATCAAAGCTTTCAAGCCTCTATCAGCTGAAGTAGGACTGCATTATTTTCTTGGCTCAGTCGCTTGGAAATGCCTCTAGCACCTGAATGGTCAACTGTGCCAAATACAACCTCTCTTTAATCCTTGCATAAAGGTGTGTATAAAGTCATTGGAGCTTTTCTCTTTTCTTTTTCTCTTTCAAGTTCCTACTTTACTTTTATCTTTGTCACATTTATTCCAGATTTATTGTTTCCAAATGTTGCTCTTGGAATGCCATCATTGATTAAAATAGAAGAAATACCCTGCTTAAGAGTATATTTAAAGATGAATCTAAAAAATGCATTTAGTGTTATTTTTGCCATAAACAGGTTATATTTATAAAGTAAATGAAAATGCCATGAGCCTTGGCCAGAAAACACATGCCATTTGCACAAGTAGAAAATGTCTCTTCTTCTCTTTTTCTGTGTTTTTTTAAAAATATTATAATGTGAACTTTTCTTGCCTTATTCATGGTCTAGCTATTGAGCTGCGCATGGTTCAGTTAAGATAAAATGTATACGTATTGTTCTTTTATATATCAGTTAATAAAAAAATTAAAGCCATTAAGGCTGTAGCATTTAGACAAGAGAGAATGATATTTTTATGTCACACTCAAAACCACATCTCTTTTAATCAACATCTGTTCTGTGTTAAGCTGCCTATAAAATCTGGTGCCCTATTGACAGTGGAAGATGAAAACAAACAAACAGGAAAACTACAAAAGGCATGGTATTAACATCAAAGCAGAAAACCCCTGTTCTCTTTCTTTGGCATTTGAAAAATGTTTTTATTTTGACCCTAGACAATTGGATTTTCTCCCACTGATCTTGATTTTGGAGCTGTGGATTAAGAAGACTTGCATGTGTGCTAAAACCTGAGAATAGAGGGAACTGACAATGAACAAGGACCTGTTTGACCACATTCAACCACTCACGATTGTAAAGCCTCCTTCATTGTTTGGGGCCATCGGAAAACAACACCACATTTGTTTGTAGGTTAAATTCATGCTCTTTAGTTGCAATGACGGGTACCATGAAGAAGGCAAAACGATCCCAGCCATAGTCTTGTAACCCTGCAAATAAAGCAGTTAGGTAGTTTGGGATTATGGAGAATAAAAGAGAGAGCTCTCGGATTCGGATTTTTGTGTGTGTGTGTGTGTGTGGATACTGGAGTTTCGGAACATCTCTCCTTTTTTCTCTTGTCAATTGGGAATGGAGATCTAGAATTATCTTAATACTTTATGGCTAGCTGTGTCTATACTAAAAACAAAATAAAATGAACACATGGATTGTCCCACATTAGAGTGTAGAGTGTTGCTGATTATGGATATGTCCACTGTATAGGGATTGTACTCATTAATGCCTGACATGGACTAGTTTGCTATTTGTTAATTAAATCATCAGCATGTACTATTAACCAGGTGCTGGGTACAGAGGTAAACAAATTTCAGTCTCTGGCCTCATGGAGCTGGTGCGATAAAATGAACTAGCCACTAACCACCCCCACTAAGGGCAGCAACAAAAAAACATTTCTGTCCAGGCTATGGGAAGTTGTCGAGAAGATCCTTTCCTCTAATCATGATGTTTTTCAGAAGGTGGTACATTCTTGTCTCACCTATGACTGAGGGATTAGGGATTCACATAGGAGGTACGGGAGGATAAATTAGCCACTGAAGAGAAAAATGCATAGTGAGCAATTTTTTTCAAAAATACATGTTTTAAGAAATTAATTTTCTTTTTTGAAACTTTGCATTTCACTACCCATTGATGAGATTGAATCCAACTCTAAATATTTGCACAGCACTCCCCATAAATGCCAGTGGAATCATTTATAAGGGGACTCCAAATTTGTTCCTCTTAGGATCACTCAATTCTAAGGCCATTTTTTTTTCTCCTTTTCTAACTTCTTCCAAGTCTCTTTTATAGACTTCTGTAGATTGCCAATAGGAAGGCTGTGGTGAACTCAGGTTTTTGGTATCCTTTTTGTTCAAAGAAATCCAAGAGAGCTTCCTGGAGGAGAGCTGTGGGTGTCCATCAAACGTAGGGGCGGGAGCACAGACCTTAGAGCACCACTTCCAAGACTCTTTTCTCCTATAATTTATGTCTTTTTTTTTTCCGAGATGAAATTTGTTCTTCTTATCTAGTACATATCTATTATCAACATGAATTTGAGAGAGAACCATGAAAGAAGAGCATTTTTGAGGCCAGGAGTTGTAGTCAGGAAAATCAGAGAAGGACAGAACACCTCCATGTTTTGTAGGGAAGTTGGAAGGTGGCAACAGAAGGGGAATGAAAGGTCAGAGGCATTCTGCATTGTTTTATTCACACGTTTCTTGGATTTCTTCCTTGATCCGGATCACTAATGGACTAATGGTACAATTGAACTAATTCACTCTTATTGATTCATGTTCTCCAGCTTAGTGCCATTAGGCAGTGAGTTTGGGTGCTCATGGAATAGTGAATGAAGAGCAGAAAGGAGAAGTATTTCATGGACCCTTTAGAGTCACTGGTATGGGACCCATAAAAGTCACATATTCAAGACCAACAGCTGTAACTGAACCAACTGCACCAATCCTTCGGGATTTTTGAGCTACTTTTTAAAATCACTGACCTCGAAGTTTATTGACTTCCGGGGGCACTGGAGTCATGCTCCGGCAGCTGCATTTACATTGTTCATGGAGGGCGATTCTGAGGAGCCACTCAGCCACAAAGATGTTTCTTTGTGAGGTGTTTATTTTCAAATCTTTCACATAAAGCTCCAAGTTTGAAAACAGAAGAGATTATTTTACTGTAGCTTTTTTTTTTTTAATCATAAAAGGAAAGGAATTTAGTCCTGTTAAGACTACAGATACAGGTAAAGATGCAGATAAAAATAGATATAAAGAACATAGGTATGCTAAATGTGAAAAATATCCAATCTGTGTTCACGTTTTTTACCTGTATATAAAACCCAGAGTCCTTCCCATCTATTCTGAAGATTATTCAGATTATACAATTCCTCATTAATAAAGGTTCAGGAATACTTAAAGTTAGCATGAATAACAAAAATCCCCTAGTGAAACAGAAACCAGGTACCCACTTATTTCTCACTCATTCAACCCACTTAATTTTTAAAACAGCTTATTTCTCCTCACTTGTTTCCCTGCCTGCTGAATTTCTGTCTCTGCTGCCTTTTCTTGATATCTTTCCTCACTTCTTTTTTTCTTTGTTCTCATTAATAACACAATGGCTATTAGGCAGCCACAGGATGAGCAAATCTTCACAATCCACATTAAAAAGGTATCAACAATAGTAATTTTTATAGGTGAATATAGTAAAGGAAAATGCTACATTGATGCATCATATGTATGGTGTGATAGTCTATATATTATATTGTAGAAATTCTTTCTCATTTCTCTCTCTCTCTCTATATATATATATTTATCAGTATGTATATTTTATAATATATGGATAAGCCTATGCAAGATTATAGTACTCAATGGGTGAGAATACCCAAGAGTTTTTCTCTCTTAATGGTACTCAGATAAGCCCCTTACTGTGGTAATCCATTTTCCTTCATGCTATTTAAAAATAAAACAAGGTACATTTTTAAATTATGCACATGAAGGCAATATTCAGCAGGCTGCTTAACATTCGGAGGGGATTTCTGCGATCCACCCTGTCACTGCCGTTCCTGCCCTCTCTCTGCAGTACAAGAAAACACTGTTATTTACCCTGGGACACAGGTGACTGAACTTATAAAAATCACTACAAGACAAGATGTATTGAGGCCTGACATGGAATGACAAATTCTGGTGAGGTTCACCAAAAAGAGACATATTGATTCTTAAATGATTAATAAGGAGAATATAATTGTATTTCATTAAGATGGATGGGATTTCATTTAGTCTGTCTTCTCCCTTTCCACTTCAGATGCGAGAGGAAATCAAGTCATCATCAATGGCACCTCGTGTTAGCCTGCCATGGCAACAAGCTCATTGATTGAGTAAAAGAACTTTCAGATACACTAGCTGGTCTTTAATGGGCTGCTGAAGGCACAGATAACACTGCCAAAAGAGCCGACCGAGTTTCCATGGATATATAAAGAAAGATTGGAAATTCACAGGAAGATTTCTCAGTAGTTCCTAACAGAGTTAAGCCCTTTTACAAATCTAAGAGTGGAGTACAAAATGATACCTGCTCCATGCATTTAGTTATATGATGGTAGCTATGAAGTGGGGGGAGGGAGGAGGATTTGTCCTGGAGCGTGAGCAAGTCTGTGCATGAGCAGAGTGCTTTGCACTAGGACTTTATTAAATTACACTTGTGTCATAATAATAGCTAAGGTATTTAGTATGTGCTGGATTTTCTTTGTCTGCGCATCACCTCCATTACTTTGCAAAACAGCCCCCAGTACAGGGAACTGTAAATATCCCCATTTACTGATGAGAATGTTGAGGTTCAGAGTGACTTCCATGTAAAAAGGGTCAGATTCAGCCCTGAACCCATTATACTTTGATCCTGTTTTTATTTATTTATTTTATTTTTTGTATTTATGTATATTTAAATTTTATTTTATTTAAATTTGATTAATTAACATATAGTATATTATTAGTTTCAGAGGTAGAGTTCAGTGATTCATCAGTTGCATATAACACCCATCACATCACATGCCCTCCTTCATGCCCATCACCCAGTTACCCCATCCTCCCACCCATCTCCCCTCCAGCAACCCTCAGTTTGTTTCCTATAGCTAAGAGTCTATGATGATCTGTCCCCCTCTCTGATTTCATCTTATTATTTTTTTTCCCCTCCCCCGTTTTTAAAGTAACTCTCGGTTTTCTTGCAAGGCTTTTTTGCATGTGGAAAAACCAATCTAAGAGCAGCAACGTAGTGATTAAATGTGTCTACTCTGGAGCCAGGCTCCCTGAGACTAAGGCCAGCTCTGCCACTTAACAGTTACATAAACTAGTGGGTTACTTATGCTCATATGCCTCCATCTCCTCATCTGTGTACTGGGGCTGTTGCCAGGCTTGAATAAGTTAACGTCTATAAAGAGCTGCAGATGCACTGTCTCAGTGCATGACACCTAGTAAGCGTGCAAGGCATATGAATGCATGCCTGGGTTGGACAGATGCCCAACAGGACAAGCTCCCTGAGATAGCCACATTTCAAGCCTAGTTTCCTCTGTTCCAAAGCAAATCCTGAGGCCAGGCCCAACTTCAATATGCAGGGGAAATACATTCTGCCCATTGCAGGTGGGATGGTGAGAATATTTGCTGAACAATAATCCAAACTATCTGATGGCTTAACTTTACAGGACTTGTTTTTGTCTTCCATGAAACTTAAAAAGGAGTCACCATCACAGCATGTGTGACAGATACATGGAGATAAAGCACGTAAACGGCTCAGCTCCATGTCTGGGGTGTGGTAAATACCCCACAAATGTTAGCTCATTACTGTTATTACTGCAGTTATTATGGAGGCAGCAAAGTAATAGATCTATCTAATCCAAAATTCTATTCCATGAGAGAATCACCACATAGAGCCTCTGCGGTTTCAAAGAACTTTCAAAGAATTAGCATATGATAAGATATACTCAGTGACAAAACTGAACAGAATATACTATGATAATTTGAGGATGTGCACGATATTTGGAATTCCTCAATTATCATCGTACTTCACATATCCAAAAGTATAACTTGATGGAGATGTTCAGTACATGAAATGCTGACGAGGCCAGCCTGTAGTGAAAATGGACAGTTTTCCAGATTCTCTTCAAGTATAGTGTAATAATAAATACAGAAGTTTTTTGAAGCAAACATTAAAGCAGCACAAAAATAGTACTATCATGATTTTAAAAGTATTATAAAGCCCTTAAAAACAATACAGAGAGAATGAGAACACTGTATATGGATTTTTACTAAAAGGGAAACTGAGGCAGGGAGAGTGGATGACTCTAGTTAGTGCCGAAGCCAAAGATCTCTTTCCATGTCTGCACTATAATCCCTATAGTTCGGTCCTCTGAATGTCACCATATCCGAGGCAGACTCTGTGAGACTACTGGATTCTGCCTTTTGCTTTATATACAAATAACTTCGGAGATCCTGATCCCCTGGGACAGGGGAGGAGTAAGAAGCAGAGTAGCTAGGCATTCTAAAACCAGCACCCTGAGGACTGGAGGAAGGTGCATCTGGATAGAGACCAGGGGTCTTTAGCATTCCCAGTGGCTGGGCACTCTGCAGGAGTCTTAAGGAACTCCCAAATAACTCCCCGGACCAGCAACTGTGCGCCTGACCTCCGGAGAGGGAATGAGTGACACAGGGTGTTTATCAGAGAATGAGGGATGTGTCTGCGTTCAAGTGTCTGGCAAAACAAAAACAAGAGGAGTTCACAATTAGCTCTAAGTTCCTATGTTTGGAAAAGACATTCACTTATCAAGTGAGATGAAACTGCTCGCCAAGGGAAATTTGTACCAGCATGAAATGCAAACTGTGGTCTGGAATCCCCTGAGGAGGGAGTGCTCACACCATCTGCCCAGTTTAAAACCTATTTGGGCAGCAGAATGGTGCTTGTGGCAGACTTCAGAGTGAATTTATATTAGGCAACGGAGAGTGCACTTTTTAATAAAAATAAAATAAAGCTTAAATGGCACAGGAGTCTCCTTAGATTTAAAATGGTCCCCATAAAGTAACTTTTGATGATCTAATTGGAAATGAATCAGAACATATAGATTAAATTTCCTTGAAAAACACATTGTCTTTTGTATATTTTTTATTACATTTTCATTTCTAATATCCTGAAGTAGGCTCCAGAAAAAACTAAAAAGAAAGGAAGGGTAACGGAAACATGTATTCAGCTCTGAGCATGATGTTTTTTTCATAATATTTCCAGTAAAAAAGAGAAATTGAAAAAAAATTAAGCTGGTATGAGTCTTGTTATGCAATACATCCTGGGGACTTTGTCCTTGAAAACAGGATGGATTTCAATCATAACAGCAAAACGAAACAAAAACTAGTTAATGTATAAAATTCATGTGTAATATTTTTAAAACACATAAATGACTCTCATCATTGAAGGAACATACTTTCAAGAGATTCATTAATACAACGGCACTTTTGAATACTATTGTATGATAGATTGAGATATAATTTCAACTTGAAACCAGGTTTTGAAGGGTAAAATAATGCTTATTAGAGGAATTTTCCTAATAAAATAATAATCATTAAAGGACTTTAAAAAGAAAGACTTATTAAAAAGAAAAGGGATGTATCATCAATATTAACAAAATGTTGACTCAATTAAGGAGTACTATACAGTATCTCAGGTTATCCCATAATGAGCATGTTGTGTTATCTATTGTTATCTCTGTTTTATAGAAATGGAAATCTAAGTCTATGGAGGTAAAGCAATTTGCCCAGGTTTGCATACTAAGTCCCACCTCACGCTATGACCACCCCACCACATGGCCTTTCTTTCTTTACTTAGTCCCTTTATTTGATCAGAGTATAAGCTTTAGCAGTTTCTTCAGAAAAGGGGCATGGAAGGTAAATTATTGAGCTTTCCATGCATGAAAAAATTTTATATTGCCCTACATATGATGGATAATTTATCTGGGTATAGAATTCTAGGTTGGAAATTGTTCTTCAGAATTTTGGTGCTTTGTTTTCTACTTTCTATTTTACCATTGGGAGAATTACAAGGACATTCTGATTTCTGATCCTTTTTGTGTGACCTTTTGTTTTTTCCTCTCTGGTAGTTTTTGATATTTTATTTTATTCTACTGTTATCACAATTTCATGGCAACACATCAAATTGTTTATTCTTTTTTAGTCTTTGTCCCAGGGACTTTGTAGCCTTTTTTAACATGAAAATTTGTGCCATTGACTTCTGGAAAACATTATTTAACTGTCTTGTTGATGATTTTCTCCTTCCTTTTTTTTTTTTTTTTCTTTTTTCTGTTCTGCATGTTTAGAAACTTTGTTTTTGGTGATATTGGATTTCCTGAGCTGGTTCTCTAATATTTTTGTCCTTTATTCTCGTATTTTCTATCTCTTTGTCCTTTTTTCTACTTCACAGAAATTCTTTGTCTTATAATCCTTTTATTGAATTTTTTTCTTTTGACTAGTTTTGTATAGACATGTAAAATTTCTGAGAGTTCTTTTTTTGTTTGTTTTCTCATTGTCTCTTCTTAATAGCATTCTGTTCTTGTTTCCTTAGATGCCATATCTTTTTGAATTTTTCTGGTATTAAGAATAGCTTTTTTGTGGGGGGGGAGATTTCTTCTGCTTGCACAACCTAATTTTCTCCAAATTGTTGTTGTTGCCTTATTTGTATCAGTCACTACTTTTATGTCAATGTTTTTCCTCTAATGTCTGTTAAACTTTATGGTTTATTTTTATATCTTTAAAAATGAGGATTAAATTGGAAACTGTGATCACACAGGTGGAGCTTGTCAACTTTGAGAACCACTCTCTTTGGGTCTTAGATTCCTCAGTGAAGACCCCTGCCTGGATGATACAGGCCTGGCTGCTCCTCTTGGGGGAGGGGGACACATATTTGTTGTGTCTGTATTCACTCATGGCTCCATGCTTTCAGCTGTCAACTCTCAAATCCACTATCATGGTGTCTTATTCACCCGAACAGAGAACTACTCTAGACACTAAATATCCAGTGTTCAGTTAGGCTGAGAGGAGGGAGAGAAGTCTGACAAAATGTGGTGGGAGAGTGGTATTTGAGGCTGGACTGCTTCTGAAGCAGCATTTAGTCATTTCTCCTTATTTGAAAACAATTTCTATAAATTTATAGAGGTACTTGCTATCCCAAATTCCTGAAACATTTGGGTATTCTGTTCTGTAAATTTCATTTGTTCTTAGCTTTCCTTGTTGCTGGCTTAGGTTTGATTTAGGTTGACCTAAGTCAAATTATTCATCCTCAGCTTTCCAGCATTTATGTATGGATGTCTGTATCTATTTATCTATCTTCCTGTTTATCTATTTATTTTTGCTTTTGGTTATTTCCTATTCTTTTTGTCCTTTTAAAAAAAACAATCCCTTTACTATAATTTTAGTTGAATTTCATAAGATAACAAAATTAAATGTATATGTTCATATGTCTTTAACTATAATCTTGGTTTTTTTTAAGATTTTATTTACTTTTGTGAGATAGAGAGAGAGTGCGTGAGCACGTACACGTGAGCATGAGTGGGGGCAGAGGCAGAGGGAGAAGCAGACTCCCAGCTGAGCAGGTAGCCTGATGTGGGACTTGATCCTAGGACCCCAGGATCATGACCTGAGTGGAAGGCAGATGCTTAGCTGATTGAGCCACCCAGGCACCCTTAACTGTAATCTTGTGAACAGGTTTATGTCCTATTACAGTTAAAAGAACTCTTAAAAATAGAGAGAAGGTGGGGTACCTGGGTGGCTCAGCAGGTTGGGCATCTGCCTTTGGCTCAGGTCATGATCCTGGGGTCCAGAGATTGAGCCTCACATCAGGCTTCCTGCTCAGTGGGGAGCATGCTTCTCCCTCTCCCTCTGCTGCTCCTTCTGCCTGTTCTCTCTTGCTCTCTCTCTCTCTCTCAGGTGAATAAATAAATCTCAAAAAAATAGAGAGAAGGTCCTCTTTCTGTATCAATGTATCTGTCGCCATTTTAAACATAGACTTGTACATGGTAGGTGCCCAAGAAATGCTAAATATTACATTCTATAAATACTCAGGTAGAGCCTTAGTCTATAACAATTTAAGCTGAGATTTGATAAATGATAAAAGAAAATAAAATCATGAATTAAATGAAGTAAAATAAAAATTTTCAAGATACTACATGTATCTCTCTGATATGTATTATTTGTATGAATAAAACACCTAAAATATTGCAAAAAGGAAAATTTGATTAGGATAGTATATTGCTGAAAATTCTATATCATCAAATAAATTGCTTCAGATTCAATATTACACAGTGAGGACTTTTTTTACAGGTTTGTAGAGCTCCCACACAGATTAACACCTTGCATAGTAATTATCAATTTACATACCAGTTGCCCACTAATCTTTGCACTTTTCAGATCTGTGACCATACTTATTCATATTTGTAATCCTATCACCCATTTGCTGAGTGAACAAATTGGTGCATATGTGTAATCAGTCTTCTGATCAGTTGTTCAATACTTTTCTATGGAAACTGGGTGGTGTTTTATATAGAACTTAAGAGATACTTAACTTTGTTACAGAAATCCCACAGAGAGGTGCACCAATATAGCACATTTAAAGTGGCTGAGTGGCTTTAAAAATCCTCAATTCAAGAACACTGTGGAGTAAGTCATAGTAACCTTTCTATAATAAGACTGCTCCCAGTTGCCTGGGATTAGGAAGGTCCACTCTGATTAGCTCTCATGGTCTACTTTATTGTCACTGTTGAAATATAAGTAGAACAGACATCAAAGAAATTATTGATGTTGTTCATTTTTAATGTTCTTGTGTTTTTGGCAATTTTTCTAATGTATATGGAACAACAGTTGTACTATCTTTGCATTTTAAGTATTTTAAATATGCAAAACTATAATGTGAGATTACAAATAATTTTCATCTCCCTAGAAAAACCTTTATTGCTAAATCTATAAGTGAAAAGAACAGGTAAAAATATGGTGTGTCCTTGAAGGAAGAGGTTCTATATAGTTGTTCTTTTCATTTTCTTTTACTATAGCTTTAAGATGGAACTTATTTACTTTACATATGTTCATAAAATGCTTTAATGATCAGTGAAATGATGATGCTTTATCATTAGAGTGGATCCAGTTTTCACTGAGAACAATTAAAATGTTTAAAAATATATTTACTCTTAAAGTGTATGAGGTTTTCCCCCTTCTGTCACTTAACAGTGTTAAGAAAGTACAACATATGGGCTTCAAACAGGGTAACCCTTTGATCTTAGAACTCAGGGACTGGCAAGAGTTAGAGACCAAATCCTCTCCTTTGTTGTTTATCCCTTGCTGAAGATTTTATTCCAAGTTCAAGTGCTGGAGTAACTAGATCATTTTTCCCTCAGGACTCTCACCATGTCCCCTCCTTGTCTTATATCACAACTCTGGAATTACAAAGGTTTTTAATTAAGGGCAACTCAGTTTATCCAGTATTACTGAGCTGAGATCTTTGTGCTAACACTACAAAAACTATAGAGAATTATAAACCAGGAACATCTTTGGGGTCAGCTGCTCCCTTGTCCATTTCTGTTTCTGTAGAACTCGGCATAGCACATGACACAGTAAGTACCTGATAAATATTTGTTAAACCAATACATAGGTTTCTGACTCCAAGAGATTTGGGATTTCAGCAGGAAGAGAAGCAGGAAGTCTTGTAGAAGTTAGAGTCAGAGCTGCAAGTAGTCTGGAATGTGCTGAGAAGTTCTTGCAGAAGACTCAAAGCTCATGGCAGCCACTTAATTTAGCAATCCCCACTTCCTTTGGACATCAAAGTCACTGGAAGAAAAAAAATATTAGATAAAAATATTAGGTAAGATATTCATCAAGTGCCCAAAGTCTACTCTTCAAGAAACAAACCAAAAAAACCCCAAAACTAGCATTTTATTTATTTATCAAAAACTAATATTTTAATGTAATTGCTTAAAGGATGTGTTCAAAGGCATCCTGCTCAGAAGTTGCTGATTTACATGATAAAAAACACAAAACAAAGCAGATTAATCATATATGATATAGTCAGCATCATCTCAGCTACAGAACAAGCCCCACCTGACTATCAGCTCCTTGAGGGCAGGGATGCTTTCCGTGTTTCATTATTTTGTTCCAGCACCGTGACTGTCATGTGATGGCCTCTCAGTGATCTGAACTGGTGTGAAGGAATGAAACCTCATTGTGTGCCTGTGTTGTACTAGATGTCCTAGTCTGTTCAGGGAGCTATTAGAGAATACCATAAATTAAGTGGCTTATAAACAAAAGACATTTATTTCTCACAGTTCTGAAGGCTGGGAAGTTCAAGATCAAGACACCAGCAGAGTCAGTATATGACAAGGGTCCTCTTTCTAGCACATAGACAGCCTTTACAGTATCCTCACACTGCGGATGGGGCAAGGGAACTTTCTTGGGTCCCTTTGAAAGGGCACTAACCCCATTCATGAAGGCTCTGCCCTCAGGGTCAAATTACCTCCTAAAGGCCCCACCTCCTAATATCATCACATAGGGGATTAGGTTTCAACATAGGAATTTGGAGGAGTACAAAAACATTCAGCCTCTAGCATTAGGTGTTTTTATAGCTACAAAACATTTTTGCACTTAATGGTTGTTCTCTGAGAGTCCAAAAGGAACTGAGGACCCACAGGAAAACCATGAAGTTGGACAGGTAGGAGTTTTATAAACCCAATGCAAAGTGCCCCAATCAGAGTAAATAGTTATTAAAGCTTAACCCTTTCTCTCTTTCTCTTTTTTACATAAAAATAAGGTATTTTCACAGCAAAGAAAGAGGTCAGTAATGCGGCATGGGCCTTTTGTGGGTGTGTTATTATTGTATCCTTGGACAAACACTTGGGTTGTTTTGTTCCAAATTCCCAGTGCTAGGACCCTTTCAGGTGGGTCTCATCCTTAGGTGCATTCATTGCCATAGGCTGCAGATCATGCATACATCACATCAAAAAGGATCAAATACTGTTCCAAGGAGTAAATGCACCCTTAGCTCTAATAGCCAAGGTGAAACGTATTTAGCATCCCGCAAAGGCCCTAAAGAGCTAGGCACAAAGTGTGTTTGCAGGATAAGGATGGGTCTGAAGCTGTGGATTAGAATCTTGGCCATGACCGGGACTTCTCAGCCTTTGTTCTAGTAATTTATGATTTGATGGCCATGTTTTAATTACCTACGAAATTGTGCGGATGCTCTGTGCTCTGTCCATGCCTCAGAGGTGCACAATGAGGAGTAATTATGTGCAAACAAAGTTGCCGAATGGGCAGTGGAAATGGGAGTTTCAATTATTTGTTAACAACCTGTTTACCAATTCTCTGGTGTTTAGTATTTTTCGGGCTTATGAGGTTCCTCACTGATGGCTTCAGGCAAGAAACCAACAGAAAATTGATGGAGAGGATCAAGGATGCCCTGGAACATGGGCAATATTCTCTCACTCATGAGTGTGCTTACAACCTCTGAGTTTTAGCATTTTTAAACACAGGTGCAGAGCTTCCTGCTTGTTTGAGTGAGGAAAACACCTCATTTGGTAAAAAAATGTGATTCTTATTTGAGTGAGAGTTCTTGGTTTGACATGGCATGAGTCTCGCTCAACAGGCACAGAAAAAACAACAACAACAAAACAACAACTATTAAATCACAGTGTAGCCCACTCAGACAGTCATTAGTCATGCAAATGATTTCTATCTCAGCTTAGACAGGAGCAGATTTTATGCTTAAAGAATGAAAATTATTTTGAACACTTTAATCAAGACCAAAGAGCACCATTAAAAAAAGAAAAAGATAGCTGTTATTTAATATAGAAGGACAGTGCATACATATATTATTATTCCTAGAAATAATACATATGATATTTGAAATGCATGGTCAGTTCCCTTTCTAAGAAATTTAAAATGTTTTCCATAGCTTCTTATATTCGTATTTGCCATCTTGGTAAATTTGCCGGTTATTTAGAGGTATTATTATTTCTATTTTACAGATGGCAAAATGGAGGGATTGAGTAAGCTCTTTGGAATGAGACCATCCATCAGAAGTCATGGCACACATAGAGAATATAATCCAAGCTATTTGATTCCCAAATGAATGTTCGTGTGAATAAATAAAACACGCAAAACTAATGTTGTATTTCGGCAGCATCAATAAGGGTATTTTTCTCTTTGTCAACAGTGAAATGTGTCAGTAGTCCAAGCTGCGTTCCCAGGAAGCAGATTACTCCGTTATTAGATAATCTAGGTTCTTGCGTTTCTTCCAGTTTTTCTTTCCTCATCATGTATAACTTTAGGATATGTTAAGAGATCTCAGTACTTCCGGTGGATAGTAGAACGCACCCAGGCTGCGTAGTGTGTTCGCAAAGCCTCCTTATGCTTATTTTTGATTTCTGGAAGGGCCAGTGTTCTGCACTACTCGTGAGCTTGGAGTCAGAAATCAGCCACGTAGCCCTGGTTTCAAACCTTTTTTCCAGTGCTGGGCTCTTCTCTGTTTCTACTGTCAATCAAGAAGAAAACCATGACACGGTTTCCTAGTACCCTATTGCTTGAGAATAAATGCATCTCTTAATCCTGCTTTGGAGCCCCTCTCGCCATACACACGCTTTCTCTTTAGTCAGTAATCCCTTTTATTGGTTACAGTGCCACTACACTATTTCAAGCTTTTCCACAGCCAAGCACAGCTGCTCATGTAGGCTATTGATTCCATATGTTAGCTCAAAATTGTATAATAGTCTGTTCTAATAGTTGCCTTTGGCTTTCCTCTCCCCATTCAGAAAAGTGCCCTCTGCCCCTGGCCTGGCATGCCAGTTACTAGAAATGGATCCTAATTATATCAACCATTCTTCACCAAAAAGCCCCAATAGCTGTCATGTGTTGGAATAGCTTATTGTGGTTTTGGCTTACGTGGCTTCTTGCTGCTCTACAGAAAACACTTCAAGAAACCCAAGCTCAATTTGTTGGTAGGAAGAAAGTATTGCAGCTATGGAAGGTTTAGAGACCTCTAACTACAAGGAAGTTTTCTGATTAAATGAATATGTGATCATTTAAGCATCTCTTCTTCTCTAGTTATCTCCATCTCCCTCCGTGCTCTTCTCTCTTTCAACCTTGTTACTTTATTTATAACTGTGAACTGCATATTGAAATTGTACATTAAGAAAAGCATTTACCCCCAGGAAGACAACTTGAACAGCACCCCATAAGTGCCACCTTTGAAAGTTTTATGGAAGTTGCAAGTTGTTGCACACAGCTTCACAGCTGAAACAGTCCAGAATGCAGGCTTTGCCTCAGAATCTCTGGGCATCTGAGTGACCCAGAAGCTCAATAACCTGGATCACAAAGAGCCTTAATGACATCTCCTTCCAGGGCTCCAATAGCTTCCTGTGTTATAGTGAGCAACAAAACAGCTCCCCTCTTGCTTTGAGCCAAGGTTGCTGAAAGAACAAGACATGAAGTCTCAGTGGGTTCAGGCTGCTCTGCTCATCAGACATAGAAAACAGAGTTCTGGTCTCTCATGGCAGCCTTTCAAAATGTACCTCAATGAATGAAGCATATGCAACTTTCCTAGGCAGATCCCAGAGCGAAAATAAACCAGAAAGAGGTGGAGCATTAAACTGAATGCAGTTTTGCAACTTGGGAACCTGGTGGACTTTCAAGAGTTTAGCAAGGTTTAAGCAACAAAGCCCCACATCACAGAACTTTGAACTTTTTTCGGCCTCTGCCTCCAGTATCTGAATCCATGTCTTATGGGTTCTTCTTCTGCTATACTCACTGCTTCTCATATATAGGTCTGTTTCATTTCATATTTAGATTACTGACAAATTCCCTGCACATTTTTTGTTTCCAGTCTCATGTCTCCATAGTTAAATCATAGTGGTGAGTAGTCAGATGAATCTTCCCAAGATATCCCATTGACCATGCCACTATTCTGCCAAAAACCTCACACTTTTCCATCGGTGGCCACGGAAGTTAGACTAGTAGAGTGTGTGTTTGTCTGCTAAATGTGTGTGATGGAAGTTGGTGACAGGTTAAACAAATTGCTCCAAAGAGACTGTGTCAAGTGTAAAATGTCGTAAGTCTCATATTTTATCTGAATCAGGCTGTTGGTTAACATTTAAATCCCCAATCTTTGGGTAAAATCAACGTTCCCAGAAATGGTGTCTTGTTTATCCCACACTTGTTTATCCCCGGCTCCCCCCCCCCACTCTCTCTTCTCCTTCCCTGCACCAAATGCATAGACTTAGACTTGGAAACAAATCTGCCTCACATGATGGCCAAAGCTCTATGCGATTTGACCAAGGGGGGTCTTTGATCTAGCCACCTGTCACATTTGCTATCTCTCGACCATCCTGTACAAACCCACACTCTTGCCCACTCATTTTATTTCTTTGACTCTGCATTTTAACCATCCACCTATAGATAAAAACTATCCTAATTACTAAATAAGATGCCTTTTGTCCTTTGACATTTGTTTTCTTAAGATTATTGGCCAAACTCAAAGTGTTGACCAAACACTCTTAAGTGGACCAGACTTCACGAATTCCTCAGACATCTGTAGATTCTCAGCCAGATGAATGCACCCAAATTCTCAGATTAACATGGATTCAATAATGAAAACACATTCCAATCCACACTTTAATTCCCATAAACAAGTCATTACCTTGTTCCTGCCACTGTGCTGCCATAGTCCATTTTGAAACTTCTAGCATTCTGTTATTTTCCTTTGTCTCCCTCATTGGGGGGTAAAGTGATCAACCAGCTCAATTCTTGGCATGTGATAGGTGCTTAATAAAGACATTATGGAATATACTGAATGAGTAATAACTATAGTGATAGTCATAGGGATGCATTTTGAAGGCTATAGAATGTTTCAAAATTTGGGTGTGCCCAAGACCCAACTACTTTTGGAGTCATGAAATTAGAAATTCTATCTGCAAGGAAATTTTACAGTTTGATGAAAAAGAAGGCTATTGTCGATGGGACCAACCTCTAGCTACCTGTTAGATAGCTAGCGGGATGCATGACAAATGTGTCAGACTTCTAAAAGCAAAAAGACACCAACCAAACCAAAGTGCTCTTTAAAGATTTTGGGGTAAATAAACTGTTGGAATATATCTCCTAAATATATGTTCAGGAAGAAAAATACTAATCTTGACCTTTGTAATCCATCATCCTCACTTCCAAAATATAATTTGCTTTGGGTTTCTATAGGTTTTTTCCACACAGTAAGGTAATTAAGAATCCTGCCTTTTCAATTTCAGAGAAATTTGAATTAAGCATTTTATGAGACCATGTGGGTACAGTTTGAATCTACAAAAGAAGGAAATTGAACATTAAGCATTAACACCTTGCTCTTGCTCTACCACACCTTCCAAGGGCTCGCATACGGAGAACACTTGTGATGGAGCGCCAACTTTTTGTGCTGCTTTGCATAGCCAGCTTATATTTAGGTCTCCTATTAACTTGAAAGAGAGTTCCAGGTGCATTCAAGTTCTGCTGAAGAAATGGAAATTTGGAAGCTTTATTATTAGCTTAGGCCATTTTCAACTCACGTGAGCAAGAGATGGAGAAAAGTTATTGCGATTTATTTTCTTCTTTTTTTTATAACTGCTGCTCCTAGGTCTGAGAACCACATATAAACGTAGGTGCTTAGACAAATATGTAGGGGCTATTTCTTTTGCTGTGACAAAGCAGTATGGGTCACCCATTTCTTCAGCAACATAGGCTTCCTCATGACTTTAAATCAATGTTCACATAAGTGTAAAATTTTAGCTTTTTGGCTCCCAGATAACAGAAATGCTTTGGCAATAAGGAGCAGAAAAATATTCTAACAAGTAAAAATGGAGCATTTGTTGGAACTCTACAGAAGTAGCTCACCTACTTCTAGGATAGGAGGTGAAGCCTAGGATAGGAGGTGAAAACAGAAACAGGAAAGTTGCAGAAGCCACACAACTGTTGACCTCTCTGTTCTCTCAATGTGTACTGGGCTCCTTTTTCTACCTCCACTGGGGAGCTGTTTTCTCGAATATATGCATATGCAGCTTTAATGTAGCTGCCATGGTATGATGTTCACTAGGTCTCTTAGTTCAAGGGAACAGAAAGCCCACCCACTATTCCTTTGTCTCCAATCCAACTTTATGCTCATTTCCAACTTATGCTCTGGGAACTATAATGTGATTGGTCTACTTTGAGTCAAATATCCAACCCTTGTCAAACCCAGAAGGAGCAGCGCTATGTGGTACAAATATGGCTGCAGGAGCTTTTGTTTTTCTTCCTTTTTTTTCTTTTAAGGTTTGTGAATGTCTATCCTATAAGGTAACAGGTGCCACCAAGAAGTTTGCCCTTTGCCTAAACAGGAATGCTGTAGATGTGAACTAAAACTTATTGGAGTCCAGTGAGGCACAAGAAAGGGTTCCTCCCTCCTCCCAAAGGCCTTTCTTTTCTCCTTTTTTATATCTCCCAGTATCTCTGTGTGCTGATGCCTTTGCCTTTCCAGACTGTTATCCTCAATTCTTTTCTCGGCTCCCCACTGTCTTGTCCTTCCCCTTTACTTGTCAGTGGAAATAACATTACACCAGAACAGTGATTCTCCAACTTGAGCTGCATCAGGATCCTCTGGAGGGTTGGTTAAAGTGCAGGTTATTGGACCCCACCCCCAAAGTTTCTGATTCAGTAGGTTTGGGGTAAGGACCTGAGAATTTGCATTTCTAACAAGTTCCTGGGTGGTGCTTATGCTAATGGTCTGGGGACCACACCTGGAGAACTTTTGGACTAGAGAGTAGAAAGGAGTTACTACAATTCAATCTCCTCACTACAGCATCAGGTTCATCATCAACAAGTCCTGGTTGAGAAACTACTGTATTAAAGTCTGTAAATCTAAGACATGTTTCCAGTCCTCAATAATCTAGCTAGAGAAGTAGGGTCTAGTGGTCTTTAGATGATGGCATTAGTTGGGCTGTTCTTGTCATTGTCTTGGGAATCATACCTCTACTAAATCAGTTCTTTGTTTTCATCTGTAAGCAAGAATGATAACCATTGTATCTGCTTTGCAGAGCTGTTGGGAGGGTTCAGGTAGGCAATACATATGTAAATTTAAAAGTGCTATACAATATGAGATATTATGGCTTTTTTAAAAATATGGCTTGTTTTTAATGTACTTGGAGTGTCTTAGTATGTGGGACCCATGAATCTTCCCCCTAACATACAGGCCTTAGTTTATCTTCCTGCCTCCTTGGCTGTGCTTCCTTAGGGGAATTTTGGCCAATCCATTAGCATTTTCCAGAGTTGCTGCAGCCCTGGGTTCTTAAAATTTTCACTCCTCTTTCCAATTCTCTAGTTCTCTGAGATCTTGGTCTTGCATGAGTTGCCAATTTTCCTTTTGAACTACTATTTTGCTTTCCTCTCTGACTTGTCTCTACACATCAGCCAGAACATATTTCTCTGACACAAGTGAGGCCATATTACCCCCCTGCTCAAACCCTTTCAATAGCTCTCCTTTGCCCTTAGGTCTACAAGGTCTTGAGTAATTTGAATCTTGCCTTATTTCTCCAAACTCACTCTATATGACCCATCTCTTTGCTCTTGATGACGTACACAGCTACCATACTTTCGCCATAGCCAATTCATTCTCTACTTTTGGGACACAGTTCACTGTCACCTTCTCGGATGCTTCTTTCTATCATATCTCAATTTTCATTTCCTTTATAGCCTCATATAATTTGTTTTTATTTGCTTTCTCTGTTTACTTATTTTCTTTCTAGCTTCCCTGCTAAACTATAAGCAGCCATGAAAGCAGCTACCCATTTAGAGAATTCTCTCAGTAGCCATGGTAGCCACTCAGTACAGAATGAAGCAAAAGTTGAGTAATCCTCTCAAAAAGTGATATCTAGATGATGTCCTTGCTTCTGTTTTGTTTTTTCTTCTTCTTTAGGAAAAAACAGCCCAATATGGTCGGATTTGCCATCTTTTTAAAAGATTTTATCCATTTATTTGAGAGAGAGTGAGTGATGGGAAGGGGAGAGAAAGAGAGAGGAAAAAAGAGAGGAGGGAGGGAGAATCAGAGTCCTCACTGAGCGGGAAGCCCAATGTGGGGCTCTATCTCAGCATCTGGAGATCATGACCTGAGCCAAAGGCAGATACTTAACCGACTGACCACCCAGGTGCCTCTGTGCCTTTTTTTAAGGTGCTACTCTTATTGTATTACTTTCTGTATAAAGAGACTCTTGAGCTGTCTCTCTCTTTTAAAGCATATCAAATCTAAACTCCCATGGATTTTTGGTGTATGAAGGTGAGGGTTAGGAACTGACTTTGAGGTTTTTAACTCTTTGAACTTGGGCAGGACTTATAACCTCTGTAAGCCTCGATTCTTTCTCTATGATGGGTAAAGATTCATAGGTTATAGTGAGACATGAATGAGAGTGGCATAGATCAAGTCCTTAGCATGTTGTTGCCAGGCACAGGGTGAGAGTTCAATGGATATTAGCCACATACCTAGCGAATGTATCAGCTCAAAGTAAGGTCTTCTCACTATCCCAGTGTCCAGTTACAGTTTCCCCATTTGCACATCACTTCTGCTACACTAGCAGTAGTGACCTTCCTCCTCTGTGCTTTTCTAAATTCTACCATCCTTAAACCCTTAAACACTTCCTTTAAAAAAAAAAGATTTTATTTATTTATTTGAGGAGAGAGAGACAGAGATAAGCCACAGAGAGCACAAATGGGGAGGAGAAGGAGAAGCAGACTCCCCGCTGAGCAGGGAGCCCTATGGGGGGCTCGATCCTAGGACTCGGGGATCATGACCTGAGCCGAAGGCAGACGCCTAACTGACTGAGCCATCCAGGCACCCAACCCTTAAATGCTTCCAATGCAGTCTCTACTCTAAAGCCTACTGTGAGCCCACAGTGATCACCCACTAACTGAAGGGGGACAACAGTTTTGGTCCATGGAAATAGGAAAAAGAACTTTAGCAGCCACTAAATTTTTACTTGGTGCTAGGTTCAAAGCAATAAAGTATTTCCATTTATGCTTATGGTGCCTCAGTAAATCTTCACAATAATCCTACCTTAGTGGTATTATTTTCCCTGGTTTCTGGATGAGAAAATTGTGGCTTGAGAGATGAAGGAATGAGCTAATAAATGGCTCCAGCTGATTTCTAACTTGATTTTAATTATAAATTTAAGAAAATTCACCACCTAATTATAAAGTTATTGTAATTTAAAAAAAACAAAAACAAAAACCTTGTCTACTGGGAGGGGTGGCGCAAGATGGCGGAGGAGTAGGAGACCTGGATTTCGTCTCCTCTCAGGAATTCAGCTGGATAGGGATCAAACCATTCTGAACACCTACAAACTCAACAGGAGATCGAAGAAAAGAATAGCAACAACTCTCTCATCAGAAAAGCGACCACTTTTGGAAGGTAGGACGTGCGGAGAAGTGAATCCGAGGCGATATTCGGGAGGATAGACGGCGGGGGAGGGGCCTCCGGCGGCCGCTTCTGGCAAGTGATAGAGCCGCGGAGCACAAAATCGGAACTTTTAGAAGTCTGCTCCGCCGAGGGACGTCACTCTGGTGGCTAAGCGGGGGGTGGAACCCTCCGGGACACTGTGGTCTCAGGACCCTCGGGGTCACAGAAAGACCGGGGGTGCCTTGAGTGCGGCAGAGCTCCCGGGTATCAGAGCAGGGAAGCCGGCTGCAGAGGCGGAGCCCAAGCGTGGGCTCTCAGCTCGGGGTGGCCATAAACCGTGATCCGCGGCACAGTCGGGCCCCTGCTCCTCCAGCAGGGACCCAACAAGCGGCAGATCCGGGGAGACTCACCTTCCTCCCCCGGGAGGAGCCGCACAGGAGTGCACCGCAGGGATCTTTTGGGTTTGGAGACTCCACCCGGGGTCGGGTGCCAGAGATAGAAACGCGCGGTCACAGGCCGGGTGAGCACGGAGTGCGGCTGGAGACCGGGGAGACGGGAGTGACTGATGGCTTTATCTCTGGGGGCTCACTGAGGAGCGGGGCCCAGAGTTCTCGGCTCCTCCAGGGCAGAGATTGGGAGGCTCCCATTTTCACTCTCCGCCTCCAAAGCTGTACGGAAAGCTTGCAGGGAACAAAAGCCCTGGAGAGCAAACCCGAGCAGATTACTTAGCCGGGAGGGGGCAAGGGCGGGGCAATTCGGCCTCCAGCAGAGACATTTGGAAACCGCGGCAACAGGCCCCTCCCCAGAAGATCAGCGAGAACAGCCAGCCAAGACCAAGTTTACCGATCAATGAGAACGGCAGAACTCCAGCGCTAGGGGAATACTGCACATAGAATTCATGGCTTTTTTACCATGATTCTTTAGTCTTTCAAAGTTAAATTTTTTTTTAACTGTCCTTTTTCTTTTTGAATTTTTCTTTTTCCCTTTTTCAACCAGCAGCTTATCAATCCCTTTTTTTAAAAAACATTTTTATTTTTCATTTTTAGAGTCATATTCTATCCCTTCATAGTAGTTACCTGTATTTTTGACATATATATATATATATATATATATATATAAGTTGTTCTCTCTTTAAAATATTGAGATAGTTTCTTCTAACAGATTAAAATATATGCTAAATCTCTAGTATATGGTTTTTTCTACTCCCCTGCCTGATCACATTCTCTCCCTTTATTTTTCTTTTTTCTCTTTTTTTAAATCCTCTTCTTTCTTTTTTCAAACAACTTCTTATCAATTCCTTTTATAAAATTTTTTATAATTTCCATCTTTACAGTCATATTCCATCCCTTCATCATATCAACCCTTATTTTTGTACATATATAAGTTTTTCTTTCTTTAAAATTTTGGGAGGCACTTTCTTCTAAAAGACCAAAATACACCCCAAATCTAGTGTGAGGCACTGATCTATATACCAGCCTGATCATATTTGATCACATTCTCGTTTTTTTGTTGTTGTTGTTTTGTTTTGTTTGTTTTTGTTTTTATATTTATCTTTTTCTTTTTTTTCTTTTTTTTTTTTCTCTCTTTCCCTTTCTTTTCCCACTGCTTCAGGTTTTTTCTGATTTGTTTAGAGTATATTTTCTGGGGACGTTGTTACTCTGCTAGCATTTTGTTCTCTCATTAATCTATTCTCCTCTGCACAAAATGACAAGATGGAAAAAATCACCTCACCAAAAAGAACAAGAGGTAGTACTGACTGCCAGGGACCTACTCAATATGGACATTAGTACGATGTCAGATCTAGAGTTCAGAATCATCACTTTAAAGATACTAGCTGGGCTTGAAAAAATATGGAAGTTATTAGAGAAACCCTTTCTGGAGAAGTAAAAGAACTAAAATCTAACCAAGTAGAAATCAAAAAGGCTATTAATGAGGTGCAATCAAAAATGGGGGTGCTAACTGCTCGGATAAATGAGGCAGAAGAGAGAATCAGTAATATAGAAGACCAAATGATGGAAAATAAAGAAGCTGAGAAAAAGAGAGAGAAACAACTACTGGATCACGAGGGCAGAATTCAAGAGATAAGTGATACCATAAGACGAAACAACATTAGAATAATTGGGATCCCAGAAGAAGAAGAAAGAGAGAGAGGGGCAGAAGGTATAATGGAGCAAATTATAGCAGAGAACTTCCCAAATTTGGGGAAGGAAACAGGCATGAAAATCCAGGAAGCACAGAGAACCCCTCTCAAAATCAATAAAAATAGGTCAACACCCCGACATCTAACAGTAAAACTTACGAGTCTCACAGACAAAGAGAAAATCCTGAAAGCAGCTCTGGAGAAGAGATATGTAACCTACAACTGTAGAAACATTAGATTGGCAACAGACCTATCCACAGAGACCTGGCAGGCCAGAAAGGACTGGCAGGATATATTCAGAGCACTAAATGAGAAAAATATGCAGCCAAGAATACTCTATCCAGCTAGGCTGTCATTGAAAATTGAAGGAGAGATAAAAAGCTTCCAGGACAAACAAAAACTAAAGGAATTTGCAAACACAAAACCAGCCCTACAGGAAATCTTGAAAGGGGTCCTCTAAAAAAGACAGAGCCTAAAAGCAACATAGACCGGAAAGGAACACAGACAATATATGGTAACAGTCACCTTACAGGCAATACAATGGCACTAAATTCCTATCTTTCAATAGTTACCCTGAATGTAAATGGGCTAAAAGCCACAATCAAAAGACACAGGCTATCAGACTGGATTAAAAAACAAGACCCATCGATATGCTGTCTGCAAGAGACTCATTTTAGAACCAAAGATGCCCCCAGATTGAAAGTGAGGGGGTGGAAAACCATTTACCATGCTAATGGACACCAAAAGAAAGCTGGGGTGGCAATTCTTATATCAGACAAATTAGATTTTAAACCAAAGACTGTAATAAGAGATGAGGAAGGACATTATATCCTACTTAAAGGATCTATCCAACAAGAAGATCTAACAATTGTAAATATCTATGCCCCTAACATGGGAGCAGCCAATTATATAAGCCAATTAATAACAAAAGCAAAGAAACACATCGACAACAATACAATAATAGTGGGGGACTTTAGCACCCCCCTCACTGAAATGGACAGATCGTCTAAGCAAAAGATCAACAAGGAAATAAAGACTTTAAATGACACACTGGACCAAATGGACTTCACAGACATATTCAGAACATTCCACCCCAAAGCAACGGAATACACATTCTTCTCTAGTGCCCATGGAACATTCTCCAGAATAGATCACATCCTAGGCCATAAATTAGGTCTCAACCAATACCAAAAGATTGGGATCATTCCCTGCCTATTTTCAGACCACAATGCTTTGAAACTAGAACTCAATCACAAGAGGAAAGTCAGAAAGAACTCAAATACAAGGAGGCTAAAGAGCATCCTACTGAAGAATGAATGGGTCAACCAGGAAATTAAAGAAGAATTTAAAAAATTCATGGAAACCAATGAAAATGAAAGCACAACTATTCAAAATCTTTGGGATGCAGCAAAGGCAGTCCTAAGAGGAAAGTATATAGCAATACAAGCCTTTCTCAAGAAACAAGAAAGGTCTCAAGTACACAACCTAACCCTACACCTAAAGGAGCTGGAGAAAGAACAGCAAATAAAGCCTAAACCCAGCAGGAGAAGAGAAATCATAAAGATCAGAGCAGAAATCAATGAAATAGAAACTAAAAGAACAGTAGAACAGATCAACGAAACTAGGAGCTGGTTCTTTGAAAGAATTAACAAGATTGAGAAACCCCTGGCCAGACTTATCAAAAAGAAAAGAGAAATGACCCAAATCAACAAAATCATGAATGAAAGAGGAGAGATCACAACCAACACCAAAGAAATACAAACAATTATAAGAACATATTATAAGCAACTCTATGCCAGCAAATTAGATAACCTGGAAGAAATGGATGCATTCCTAGAGATGTATCAACTACCAAAACTGAACCAGGAAGAAATAGAAAACCTGAACAGACCTATAACCACTAAGGAAATTGAAACAGGCATCAGAAATCTCCCAAAAACAAAAGCCCAGGGCCAGATGGCTTCCCAGGGGAATTCTACCAAACATTTCAAGAAGAATTAAAACTTATTCTTCTGAAACTGTTTTAAAAAATAGAAATGGAAGGAAAACTTCCAAACTCATTTTATGAGGCCAGCATTACCTTGATCCCAAAACCAGACAAAGACCCCATCAAAAAGGAGAATGACAGACCAATATCCCTGATGAACATGGATGCAAAAATTCTCACCAAAATACTAGCCAATAGGATCCAACAGTACATTAAAAGGATTATTCACCATGACCAAGTGGGATTTATCCCTGGGCTGCAAGGTTGGTTCAACATCCGCAAATCAATCAATGTGATACAATACATTAACAAAAGAAAGAACAAGAATCATATGATCCTCTCAATAGATGCAGAAAAAGCTTTTGACAAAGTACAGCATCCTTTTTTGATCAAAACTCTTCAGAGTATAGGGATCGAGGGTACATACCTCAATATCATAAAAGCCATCTATGAAAAACCTACAGCGAATATCATTCTCAATGGGGAAAAACTGAGAGCTTTCCCCCTAAGGTCAGGAACGTGGCAGGGATGTCCACTATCACCACTGCTATTCAACATAGTATTGGAAGTCCTAGCCACAGCAATCAGACAACAAAAAGAAATCAAAGGCATCCAAATTGGCAAAGAAGAAGTCAAACTCTCACTCTTTGCAGATGATATGATACTCTATGTGGAAAACCCCAAAAACTCCACCCCAAAACTGCTAGAACTCATACAGGAATTCAGTAAAGTGGCAGGATATAAAATCAATGCACAGAAATCAGTGGCATTCCTATACACCAACAACAAGACAGAAGAAAGAGAAATTAAGGAGTCGATCCCATTTACAATTGCACCCAAAACCATAAGATACCTAGGAATAAATTTAACCAAAGAGACAAAGGATCTGTACTCAGAAAACTATAAAATACTCATGAAAGAAATTGAGGAAGACACAAAGAAATGGAAAAACGTTCCATGCTCATGGATTGGAAGAACAAATATTGTGAAGATGTCAATGCTACCTAGAGCAATCTACACATTCAATGCAATCCCCATCAAAATACCATCCACATTTTTCAAAGAAATTGAACAAATAATTCTAAAATTTGTATGGAACCAGAAAAGACCCCGCATAGCCAGAGGAATGTTGAAAAAGAAAAGCAAAGCTGGCGGCATCACAATTCCGGACTTCCAGCTCTATTACAAAGCTGTCATCATCAAGACAGCATGGTACTGGCACAAAAACAGACACATAGATCAATGGAACAGAATAGAGAGCCCAGAAATGGACCCTCAACTCTATGGTCAACTCATCTTTGACAAAGCAGGAAAGAATGTCCAATGGAAGAAAGACAGTCTCTTCAACAAATGGTGTTGGGAAAATTGGATAGCCACATGCAGAAGAATGAAACTGGACCATTTCCTTACACCACACACAAAAATAGACTCCAAATGGTTGAAAGACCTCAGTGTGAGACAGGAGTCCATCAAAATCCTAAAGGAGAACACAGGCAACAACCTCTTTGACCTCAGCCGAAGCAACTTCTTCCTAGAAACATTGCCAAAGGCAAGGGAGGCAAGGGCAAAAATGAACTATTGCGACCTCATCAAGATAAAAAGCTTTTGCAAAGCAAAGGAAACAGTCCACAAAACCAAAAGACAACCGACAGAATGGGAGAAGATATTTGCAAATGACATATCAGATAAAGGGCTAGTATCCAAAATCTATAAAGAACTCATCAAACTCAACACCCAAAGAACAAAGAATCCAATCAAGAAATGGGCAGAAGACATGAACAGACATTTTTCCAAAGAAGACATCCAAATGGCCAACAGACACATGAAAAAGTGCTCAATATCACTCGGCATCAGGGAAATCCAAATCAAAACCTCAATGAGATACCACCTCACACCAGTCAGAATGGCAAAAATGGACAGGGAAAGAAACAACAAATGTTGGAGAGGTTGTGGAGTAAGGGGAACCCTCTTACACTGTTGGTGGGAATGCAAGCTGGTGCAGCCACTCTGCAAAACAGTATGGAGGTTCCTCAAAAAGTTGAAAATAGAGCTACCATATGATCCAGCAATTACACTACTGGGTATTTACCCCAAAGATACAAAAGTAGGGATCCGAAAGGGTACGTGCACCTCGATGTTTATAGCAGCAATGTCCACAATAGCCAAACTGTGGAAAGAGCCAAGATATCCATCGACAGATGAATGGATAAAGAAGAGGTGGTATATATATACAATGGAATATTATGCAGCCATCAAAAGGAATAAGATCTTGCCATTTGCAAGGACGTGGATGGAACTGGAGGGTATTATGTTGAGTGAAATAAGTCAAACAGAGAAAGACATGAATCATATGACCTCACTGATATGAGGAATTCTTAATCTCAGGAAACAAACTGAGGGTTGCTGGAGTGGGGGGTGGGGTGGGAGGGATGGGGTGACTGGGTGATAGACACTGGGGAGGGTATGTGCTATGGTGAGCGCTGTGAATTGTGCAAGACTGTTGAATCTCAGATCTGTACCTCTGAAACAAATAATGCAATATATGTTAAGAAAATAAAAAAGAAGAAGGTAGCAGGAGGGGAAGAATGAAGTGGGGGAAATCGGAGGGGTAGACGAACCATGAGAGACGATGGACTCTGAAAAAGAAACTGAGGGTTCTGGAGGGGAGGGGGGTGGGAGGATGGGTTAGCCTGGTGGTGGGTATTGAGGAGGGCACATTCTGCATGGAGCACTGGGTGTTATGCACAAACAATGAATCATGGAACACTACATCTAAAACTAATGATGTAATGTATGGGGATTAACATAAGAATAAAAAAAAAAAACAAACCTTGTCTACTGGAGAGCCAAAATGCCACCACCAAATGCCCAAGAACAAAGAACAATCTGGAGTCAGGTTAGGTTATTAGGCTAGTTACACACACACGCACACACACACAGATGATCATATTGGCTTCTTGACTGTAGATGCAGATGGAGGTAACTCAAAATGAAGACAAGAGCACAAGGGTTCTCAAAATTATATTTCTAAGCCAAACTTAGGGCAACAACATGTCAGAGGGAGAAAGAAGCAGGAGAGCTCAGGCTCCCACACTAGTACAGGACAGGGGGAGAGAGCAATAGACTGCCATGAGTGATGATCTCAAAAATTTAAAAACAAAACAAAACAAAATAGAAAACAGCCTTGAGTTACATCAGTGGATTTCATCCCTATCTGTACATTAGAAATCATGTAAAAATGCCATTTTATGAACCCAATATCAGACAGGGAGACTCACTGACTGTCTCAGTTGGGGTCCAGATGTTATGATTTCAAACTTCCCCAAGTGATTCTAATGGAGAGCCAGTGAAAACCTGTGGGTTATAGAGGACACTACTCCAGTGCTTATCAAAGATTGGTCCTGGAACCAATAGCATGATTATCACCTGTGGACTTGTTAGAAATGCAATTCCCACCCCCATTCCATGTCTACCAAATCTAGAATCTCTAAGGGGTGGAAGTTAGAGAACTGATGTTTTAGTCAGTGACCATAGTGTTTAATTAAGTTGTTAGTGTACTATAATGTATTTTACACTTAATAAAGGTCAGGGCATTTTCCTTCTCCTCACCTCAAAATTTCATGAAATTCTTCATTTTTAAAAAGTTTTAGATGACACAATCCAAAGAGATAAGACATATCTTAGTGGTTCAAATTTACCACTAACATTTTAGAATGGGATGACTAGCCATTGGGTAAGAGAATTATTAAATATCAAGAGAGGCCAATGGTAACTGCAATTGAAAGTCAATTATTTTATCTATAGAATATCTCCCTAAAAATCTTTCATGTCTTGGGATCTGCAGTAGCTATGTGTGGCTTTATCTCTCTTCACTTAACAAGGAAGTTATAAGGCAATCACGGTTGCTCCTGCATTAGAGATCGTCATACTGTTATTTAAGTCCTGTATTCTGTGGGTTCTCAATACATATTAGTTTAATTAAGCAACCTGCATTTGTTTGGGTGTCTCTAGAAAACCTCCAGAAGCCGTCAATTACTCTACGATGTAGAGTCAGCTGTTATAGAAGAATAAATTTCTTGGACAGAATTTTGTAAGCTCTGCTGGTGATCAGATCATTTTGAGGTGTCAATTAACATGCCGATTTTGGTCACCTCACGGTCTTTTTATTTTCTGGTTCTTAAAGTTTTTAAGAAATATAAACAATATTCAATGTATATCTCTGTTTGAAGTGAGTTGAGCACATATAAATGATCATTTTAGTTGAACATCTCTTGATGGTAGTGTTTTCACACATAAAAACCAATGGTAATGTTTGATGTTTTTATCTGTTAGTTAGTTCCCTGAGACAAACACATCTGAAGTGATTAACAGGTGTAATACAAATTCTATTTTTAAAATGGTCTGCATTATCTTGGGTTCTTCAGCAAATTCACACATATATGCAATCCCTATTAGTGGTTTCCAGTGGTGAATTTCTTTTAAGAAAGGCATATCTCTGGGGGTGTCTGGGTGGCTCAGTCAGTTAAGCATCTCACTTTTGGTTTCAGCTAAGGTCATGACCTCGGGATCTAGCCCTGTGTCCTGCTCTGCACTTAGCGGGGAGTGTGCTTCTCTCCCCCTGCTCACGTGAGCTCTCTCCCTCTCTCTCTCTCTCAAATAAATAAATATATCTTGTAAAAAAGAGAGAAAGGCATATTTCTGTATTCTGCTCTCTCTTCATCCCCTACAATACTTAGCTTTATTTTCCCTTAATGTATGTAGAAAATTTTGCTCTTTAATTTGACTTTCCCTTAAGAGGGGCAATTCTTTTGAATTCTTAATGTGGAATATTAAGATTTTTTTCCTTTTTATGATTGGAAAGACAATCTTCAAGATTAAAACATACTGAGTAATATAGTGTTCTTATGTAAACCACATAGATGTTGATTTTTTTTTAATGAAAAGGCAAGATGAAAGAAAAATATTTCATGGAATGCTAATGTGATATGGGATAAAATTAACATAAGAAGTGATAAAATGCAAACATAAAATTGGGCCTGGAAATTGATCCAAATGTTGGGAGACATGGCTTGGTGGCAAGTCTGAAGTGTGGTTGAGCAGATTGGAAATGTTGTAATGTATTCAGGACCAGATAAATCGTTGCTTAGACTCTTCTTCCTCTTAGATGTCTCCATTAATGTTTATTACATTATAATATTTTTTTTTTTTTAAGATTTTATTTATTTATTTGAGACAGAGAGAATGAGAGAGACAGCACATGAGAGGGGGGAGGGTCAGAGGGAGAAGCAGGCTCCCTGCCGAGCAGGGAGCCCGATGCGGGACTCGATCCAGGGACTCCAGGATCATGACCTGAGCCGAAGGCAGTCGCTTAACCAACTGAGCCACCCAGGCGCCCTGTTTATTACATTATAAAACTATGCAGGTTGGTCTTTTGGAAAAAAGTGGGATGATGTACATAAAAAATACAGAGGCTCTACTGGACACATGTTGGTTACAGAATACATTTTTGTTAAATCTGATTTTGATAAATATAATACTTGCCTTTGGAAAAAAAAACTATTATGAAAGAAAGGATCAGTAAGTTATCCCCATGATGACCTCATTACTTCCTTTATTCATTTAGTCAACAAATCTCTATTAAACAGTTTTTCGGTGGCAGGGTCTGTGCTAACTGCTCAGTTTCTACCCTTCACTAAAGACAGGCATGTAAAGCTCTAATTTTTCTTTACTTCCCCTTAATGCCACACCAGACTTCTCATTTCTATGTGATGTTCTTCAAATAGTTAATCTCTAAGAAGCATATTGAAACCACATCCTAGCAAAAGATGTCAAGGGCCAATGCCAATTCTCCACTGTATTGTACCACCATCAAGGATGAATGGTCAAGCAGTTTCATCTTACCCAAGAAACAATTCTCTCAACTCCTATATTGCTATTGATTAAAATACATGGTGACAAAATCATCCCATTCTAGAATGAACCCCCACTTTGTGATGTGTCTTTGCTGTTTCTTTCACCCAGTGATGGGTCTTCTTGCCCCACCTCCTGAGTTTGTGACTGATTTTGTGATTGCTTTTACAGCTAAGATATGGTACAAATGACATGGGTACAACTTCTAAGTCTAGACCTTAGACTTAACTTTAGGAAACTTGTAGTTTTCACCTCTTTAGTCTCTTGAAATGCTACTATCAGTCTACCGTGTAAGGTGGCCAGTTTAACCTGTTAGAGGACAAGATGCCATGTGGATGGTAACCATGGTGCCACAACCAAAGACCAATACCAATTGCCAAGTATGTAAATAAAGTCTCTTAGACTTCCCAGCCCATCCTTAAGCTACTACCTAGAGCCATAGGAGTGATCCCAGGCAAAACTAGCAGGGGAACTGCCAGGAAACCCACAGAGTGATGAGAAAAAACCCAAGTTCTTGTTGTAAGCCTCAAGTTTGGGGATTGCTTATGTCGCTGCTTTGTAACAATATCTGCTATAGATATCCTCACACTTACTTAAAGTTGTCATTGTGAAGTCAATCTACCCTGGTACAAAACCCCGTATCTTTTGGACTATAGCTGGCTATTACAATTGTTTCTACAGCACCATTTCTGGTAAGAAAAATGGCTAAGAATCAAAGCTTATTGGGTGGTGTGTGTGTGTGCGTGCACGCATGCACAGTCATGCGTGCATACACCCATGTGCATGAGTGTGCATGCGAGAGTGGGTGATTATACTGTAAATTAGAGAGTATGAGAGGTATGATGGATGTGGAAAGTCCAGCTGGGTTTTGAGTTGTCAATGATTGTGATCTACTCTTCTTCACTCTTGCTTCAGGGTTGAAAGCGGCAGATAATTTCCATATCAAGTTAAATAGACTCTTGGAGAGAAACATCCAACATTCCAGTTTATTTTGATACTTGCCAAGGGTCTCAGCCCTATTATTTAAAGGCAGTAACAGTAGGATAGATGAAGACTTGTAAAGCATGTACCATGGCAGCATTCGGTTTCTGTAAAAGGTGAAGTCCACTTACACTCCTCATTCAGCTGAATGAGAAAGAGTCATTTGCTTAATGGATAATTTTAACTTGATTTCCAATAAGTGGATTAAGTAATTGAAGAACTTCAACACCTGGCAGAATATTTGTTGTAGCATTTGGAAAAGAAACCAGAGCCAGATCTGTCAGCCACTTAAGATGGAAAATTCCTATTAGTCCACCTATCAATAAGGCTTCATTATGAAGCAACATTCTAATGGTTTGGCTTCAGTGCTGACATGTTGCAGGCATTTGCAACGTTACACTAAGGTTGCAGGCTATCCTGATAGGGCTCATGCTGTTAGTCCACTTTGTTAAATAGAAGTTGATTTTATATTTAGCTGTGCATGGAGTGTACAGATGAAACAAATCACTTCTATAAGCTCAACAAGATGAATAGTTGCTGTTGAAAACGAGCAAGGAGCTGGATGCAAGATTAATATGCAGTCCCAAGTTCCACTTCCTACAATTTTTATGGATTGTGTGAAAAAGTACTAAAATTCATGATTTCTTGGGTGAGTTAGATTGAAACTCTTGCATAGCTGTAGTAGATGTAATTTCTCTGAAATGTACCATTTGTCTACAAATACAGCTTTTCATTTGGGACCACGTGCAATGAATTCTATGATGAGAGCCAAGCCTTTCTGATGGCACTCTTTGCCACAAGTATACCCAGTTCTCGGGCTGGTTTCTTTCTGCTCTTTGGTCTTTGCCAAATTGCCTCCTTGGAAGATTTTCTAAATGTCCCCTACTGCTGTGGTCCAAATACCAGGACTTATTTGGTGTGTGTGTATTTTTTTCCATTCCCACAAACCACAAAAGATTGAATGTTGATGTATCTTAGAGTTTAGATCTTTCTGCTAACATCTGAATGGCATTCCAGCTAATTTGACACAGTATTCCATCTTCTTTCAGTAGGCTTGAGGAAGAGAAGAAGCTATTAAAGCCTGCCCTTAATATTTTTACTTTTATAGTTGGGATCTCCATTTTGGTGGAATGAGAACAAGGGTTGGGTCACTTTGGGCTCAGGGCACATATTCCAGTTCTGTTACCAGTCAGTAATTTTAGAAAATATATGGATCCATTTTCAACTAGTACACTTAGACATTTTTCTTTCCATTGAAACGTATTGTTTTAGTAAATAGCTTGAATTCAGTTATAATACATCAAAGCTTCACTGCGTCCATACAGGCTCAAGTCTATTAACATATGTTGAACCCCTTGATTCTTCAGATGAACCAAGTTTTGCAGGAAATTTGGGATTTGGTTCTTGAAAAATATCTGTTGCCATGTAGTATGAAACTTGAAGCTCAGACTATCCCTTTGGCTCAAAGTCCAGGGGAGGTAGATACTTTTCCTCAAGTTTCAACTTTGTGTAACAAGATCTGATCTCCGAAAGTATTGCGATATAAGTGACTGCAGTCATTATATTTCCTATGTTTAAGTTCACTTATGTCTTGGGCACCTGGGTGGCTCAGTTGGTTAAGCGACTGCCTTCGGCTCAGGTCATGATCCCAGGATCCTGGAATCGAGTCCCACATCAGGCTCCCCCTGCTCTGCAGGGAGCCTGCTTCTCCCTCTGCCTCTGCCTGCCACTCCCCCTGCTCGTGCTCTCTCTCTCTCTCTCTGTCTAATAAATAAATAAAATCTTTAAAAAAAAAGTTCACTTATGTCTTACTATATATTTGATAGTATTTTAAAGCCCTCTAATTATATATCGCATTTATGTTTTCTCAAATACCTAGATACCAATGGAAATTTCAAAGCAAATGATAATCTGTTCTGATATTGAGATAATACACTTTGAAATAGGAGGAACAGAGAATTTTTTTTTTTAAATCTGTGAATGGTGGGGCACCTGGATGACTCAGTCAGTTAAGTGTCTGCCTTTGACTTAAGTCATGATCTCAGGGTCCTGGGATTGGGCCACATAGGGTTCCCTGCTCAGCGGGGAGTCTGCTTCTCACTCTCCCTCTTCCTCTCCCCACCACTCCTGCACTCACTTGCTCTCTCTCTCTCCTTTCCAGTAAATAAATAAAATCTTAAAAAAAAAAATCAGTGAATGGTGCTTTAGCATCTCTTCTCCTCATGCCCTTGGAGGGTGCTTGCTGCTTCCTTGGGTGTCAGTTAAAGAAGGTATAGATAGGAGAAACCATCATTGCCCCACAGGAGAAGTAACAGCTAAAGAGGTTAGCTCCTTATACCAGTTAGAATGGTGAAAATTGACAAGGCAAGAAACAACAAATGTTGGAGAGGTTGTGGAGAAAGGGGATCCCTCTTACACTGTTGGTGGGAATGCAAGTTGGTACAGCCACTTTGGAAAACAGTGTGGAGGTTCCTCAAAAAGTTAAAAATAGAGCTACTCTATGACCCAGCAATTGTACTACTGGGTATTTACCCCAAAGACACAGATGTAGTGAAAAGAAGGGCCACATGCATCCCAATGTTCATAGCAGGAATGTTCACAATAACCAAACTATGGAAAGAGTCGAAATGCCCTTCAACAGACAAATGGATAAAGAAGATGTGGTCTGTATATACAATGGAATATTACTCAGCCATCAGACAGGATGAATACGCACCATTTGCATCAACATGGATAGAACTGGAGGAGATGATGCTAAGTGAAATAAGTCAAACAGAGAAAGACAATTATATGGTTTCACTTATTTGTGGAACATAAGGAATAGCATGGAGGACATTTTGAGAAGGAAAGGAAAAATGAAGGGGGGGCAATAAGGGGGTGGGGGAGACAAACCATGAGAGACTGAGGACTCTGGGAATCAAACTGAGGGTTTTAGAGGGGGGAGGGGATGGGTGAGCACGGTGATGGGTATTAAGGAGGGCATGTATTGCATGGAGCACTGGGTATTATACGAAAACAATGAATCATGGAACACTACAGTATCAAAAACTAATGATGTACTGTATGGTGACTAACATAATAAAAATAAAATAAAAATAAAAAATAAAGAGGTTAGCTCCTTATAGCAGTCTGGCACAGCTACCCAAGAAGTTCCGAGCATGGCTGATCTGTATTGGAGGCTTACTTGCTTTCTTGAATAGGGGATGATTGAATGGAACCCTGAATCTCCTCTGAAGATGGACATCTTCCTCTACTCTAACCATGAGCAGTGTGCATTTGGAACAGAGACTTTTCTGGCAACATTTTTCATTCCAACCTCTGTTCTCTATTTTTCTTGTCTCCACATTACAATTTAAAGAATGCACCTTATGTTTTAGCCCTCTCATTTCCAAAAGTATTAAAGCTGATTTTCTGACTTAACATAGTAAAAAGTCTAAATATTTACTTTATTTCGTTAGGTTAATGTTCCCATAATTTCTTACCACTGAATATTATTTAAACAATAAGAATGGAATAGAATTTCTTGTGATGATTTTTGATACTGAATGGTTGAACATATTCTAATACCCTCTCTTAAATGGGACTTTACATGAGGACCTAATTGTAGTTCAACTGCATGTTGCTGAAAAACACTGCCCCCCCCACACTCTATATTGAATTATGCATTAAAATTAAGTTGCATTTTGGGAGGATTTCCATTTGTCCACCTAGAGATTTGAAAATCACTGGGCAGAGTACAAATCATTTAAAAGTTTGCTTATTTCCCATATTGTCTCCTGTGTGTATTACTGTGTGGAGTTCTAAATGAGTTGTTCAAATGGGCCAGTTTATATGGCCAAAAGACGAATTATGTTAGTTTAGGCACACATTTATAGAAATAAAAAGGCACAAATATGCACATAATAGGTGTGCTTTTGCTGCAGATACAAAAAAAAAATATAAATGTGCAAGGCAAATCTGCTCGAAGAGAATACTAATTTCCCCAAATACATTTATGCACTAATATTACATTGAATGCTCTCCACTGGCAATATCATGTTAATGTCGTTATCAAAAACATGTTACTTTGTTAATCCATTAAACTAAGATTGCTGCTTTTAGTTGCTTATATATTTATATGCTTATATTAATGTTACTGCACAATAGAGAACACATCTTAGCAGTATGTTGGTTATATAGAATATACTTGCTTAATCCTGTACCTATCATGATATTGAAAATATAGGCAAATGTAAAACATTCAGTGGAAAATACTTTGATATGTAAATTCTATGCTATATCCTATTAAATAGAATTGCTTTATATCCCTCTCCTTCTCGCTTTGCTTCTTTCTGCAACATTTGGTATTATGGGAACATCACAGAAAATGAAAAATAAATATGGCCACCTGTAAATCCAACGATGCTACCTTGTAATTATCATGAGGGTGGATGTTGGGCAAATCTGTGCTACTCCGTCTCAGTCTGGGTTGGAGGACTGTGGCCCTAAGAATGCTGGTTCAAACCCCATTTAGAATTGCCTGGTGACTAATGGCGTGCACACACACACACACTCACAGGAAGAGGCCAGTGGAGACAGATCAAGCTTGAGCCCTTCTGCTACATAAAATTGAGCACCATTACACAAATAATTGCTTTATTTTAGAAGCTTGTTCTAATTAAACATTAGTCACACACTCTCCCTTGACCTCTGCTTCCTGTGTTAAAAATCACCATCCTAAAAAGCTTACTTTATGCATTCCATAATTATAAAAAGTTCCCAGAAGAATGCAATGCTTTATTGTTGCTTTTGAAAAAGGAAGAAAAAAAAACATATATCTATGTGTGTATATATGTAGATATATGCATATATTTACATGTGTGAAGAGACATGATTGTATTTCACAAATTTTTTGCAAAAAGCACGATGAGAGAATATGGGTGACACTGGGGGAAGAGAAGCTGGAGAAAGGAAAACAATAGGTACAAATTTCTACCAGTTTCCTTAGGCATCCATAGCAGCTGCTTAATGATACATGTATCATTACATCCTGGAGTAGTTGGAGGGCAGAAACAGACTTGATTACACTACAGACAATTGTTTCACAATAATTCTGGGCCATTTTTCATTAGCTGTCTCCCCTCACAGCAAAACACGGGGTAATTTTTTTCAGCAACAAAACAAAACAAAACACCCTTATACTACAAGAAGGTTGTCGGGCAGTTAAAGATTTTTAATAATTCATCATGCGAAACATTTTAGGCTAAATGCTAAATTTCTCAACTATGACAACAAAGATGAGTGGGGAAAAAAAAAACAGAGCTTAACTTGATTTTATAAAAACAATAGGGTAAAAAAAAGAAATTACATGTTCGCTTTTCATGATTACACTATACATTTTTTTTATTATTATTACGTTGCCTTGTCTGACAGGCTTTGTCACTAGCAGGTGGAATAAAAAGGGTTTGTTTTGAGGAAATTGATTAAGATGAGGATTTCTTTTTTAAAGATACCTGGAACTCTGTCCCCTGGTTAACTTAACTTAAGGATTTTCACATATCAGCTGACTGGATCCAGTCAAAGCCCCCTTTTAAGTTTTCTTTCTAAGGAAGTCAGAGAATTTCAGTCAATATGCATGTCTTTCAAAGGGCAACATTAGGTGTGGTAGGACTTTATTTTTCTTTCAGATGATAATGATAACTAACAGTTGTAAAGAGCCATGTCTCAAGCAACTTCAGAGTACTTGATACGGATTAGTTTAATCACCAAAACCACCCTATGAGGAAGGAACCCCTGTTATTTCCATATAATAGACTCAACCCATCTTGTGTATGGTCCCCTTGAGAAGCCTTGGGGAGGCCCTTGGAACCCTTCTGAGAACCATCCTTTAAATGTATAAAATAAAATACATAGGCTTATCAAGGAAATCAATTATATTAAAATAGTTAACAAAATATTTTTAAATTATTATATAGTTATATGTATACTTTTTAATTAATACATTCAATAAGAATATCTATGGGGGAAGTCTATAACTATAATTTCAAAGCAGTGATAAGCATAAGGAATATTCTAAGGTAACTGCAGTAAGTCTGATGGAATAGACTCCCTTGATTTTTACTGGTGACACAGTCACAATACTGCTAATACTATGGAGATTTGTTACCTACGTTCATAATCAATGGGAACCCTGACTTTCAGTTAAAGATGAGTGAAAATAAAGATGTATTTTTTTTTCTATGCAAGGTCACAGACCCCCACATTATGAATTATTGACAGTTTTGTTTCATATCCCACCCTGTAACAAACTCAAAGAGAAAGTAAATTAAACATCAGATTTATTTGGAAAAAAACATGACAAAAAGTGTCAAGTAAACAGTTTAGAGCATTTGGGGCCTATTTTTATAAAAATGTAGCAACCAATCTAAGCATTTGCTACTATGGAAGCTTTCAGGTTTTAATATAAAACATGTGGTTTTGTTCTCATGCATTCTTTTATCCTTCATAATTTGGCATTTTTATATGAAGCACAGGAATGGTACAGATGCCAAAGGTCAAAGGGCCAATGCTGACTGAAAAAGGTTTCATCTGGAATTTGGCTGCCCTTTGTGGAAGAGGTTGTAACTTGCACTATTCTTTTCAAGCTGGCTGATTCCCGGGTCTGTGCCCTTTGATTCAACCTGTCCCTTCTTACTACTGGAACTTCCTACACATGGTCTGTCTACCCTTTACATTGGTCTCATCTGCTCCTCAAAGCTTTCTTTGACAATCCCATTTTCCCTTCATCCTCTGCTTTCCCCCACATTATTCTCACTGTTTGGAGCATGTGCTTTGTACTTGATGTTGTCTTGTGCTTCTTGTCCTGTGACTTAAATACAGTCTTTTTGAAGTTATCGATACATCATGTTACAGATGGTCCCAACTCACAATGAATGGTTCAGCTTTCTGATGGTGTGAAAGCTTTACCTATTGTGTAAAAAGTGTATTTCGAATTTTGAATTTTGATCTTTCCCTGTGCTAGTGATATGCAGTTTGACCCTCTCTCTTGACGCTCAGGCAAACCATAGCTCCCAGTCAGCCACGAGATCAGGAGGGTAAGCAACCCATACACTTATGTACCCACACAACCATTCTATTTTTCACTTTCAAAATAGCATTCAATAAATCACATGAAATATTCAGCACTTTATTATAAAATAAGCTTTGTGTTATATGCTTCTGTCTGACTCTTGCCTAATGTAGGTGTTCTGAGCACGTTTAAGGTAGGCTATGCCAAGCTATGATGTTTGGTAGATGAAGCTTATTAAATGTATTTTTGACTTAGGATATTTTTAATGTAGGATCGCTTTATCAGATCACAAGCCATCATAAGTCAAAGAAGATCTGTGTGTATTTCTTATGCATATTTAGCCTAGGAGGCATATGGAGATCTTTTGTTAAATGTTTTCCTGCCCTCTGCAACCTTGATACACAGAATTGATACAGTGTGTTTGTATTCTTGTGTGTATATGTTATGTATAGTCAGTCATTTTTTTGATTTGTAGATACTTCAGAAGTATGTGAGTCTGATTCCCAAATATTCTATTGAAAGTGCAAATTTTGTTTCTTTACTCTTATTTTTGACAACATACTTTTATGTTTTCTGCTTTTTTAAAAGTATTTATTTATTTATTTATTTGAGAGAGAGAGTGCCTGCTAGCAAGCAGGGGGATGGAGCAGAGGGAGAGGGAAAACAGACTCCCCGCTGAGCAGAGAGCTCAAAGCTGGGCTGAATCCCAGGACTCCCGGATCATGACCTGAGCCAAAGACAGATGCTTAACCAACTGAGCCACCCAGGTGCCCCTGTTTTCTGCTTTTTCATCTTTTGAACTTTGTAGAACACTTTATTAGCTGCATCCAAAATCCACATCTTGATGACATGTATCTTTATACTTCTGTGATGAATCATGTTAATGACTTGGCCTGATGTAGCAGCAGGAACAGGGTCTCTACAATTCAGCCTCCTGCCAGTTTTCACCAGTATTTGTGCCACACTAAAGTCATGGTGCTGGGTTTTCACACCCTCTTCAAGAACAAGATGATCCTCTTGAACAGGAGGTACTTGTTCTCTCCAGGAACAAGATATGTCCCTGGGGTGCATGTGTTTGGATATCCAACTGAGAAGACCTGAAGTGTTAAAAACTATTTTGACTATTTCAGGTTGAAATTGGGCATGGTGTAGTGTTGGCATTCAGTATGTATCTGTTGAGTAAATAAATTAATAGGTACAAAGATCTGTTTTGACCCATGTTCTCTGCTCTTTGCTGTCAATTTTTCCAGGAAAAATATACACTATTGTAGATATCAGAATCCAAATTAAAAACATGTCAGGGATGGGTGTGGTGATAAATTTCTTAGTTGTGGTGATGGCAGAATTTCCTTTGGTGTTGGATGCTGTTGAAAACACCCAGTTCTTGCTATTAAGACTAGCTTACCAGGGGCAACAGACATGAAAATAGATTGTCATGGCACACACTAATGTCTGTTAATGTGGAAGACACAGAAAGGAGGTGGTTTAACACTGATATTATCATATAATCTATATAAAAACTCTTAAAAATGAAATAGCATCTTTCAATGTAAAAAAAAAAAAAGGCGGGGGCAACCAAGGCTTAGCTCAGAAGTGGCAACTTCTCTGTGAAAAAAAAAAAAATGCTTATTGGAAAGTGAGAGAACAGGGAGAGGCTGAATGAGATGCAACTGTAGAAGGAACCTGAGGCTAGACTTTGAAGTGCCTTATTGGCCATGCAAAAGTGTTTGGACTTTCTTCTACAAAAAACAAAGACCTAATAGAGATCTTTAAGCAGGAGACTGAAATAATTAGCTCTGTTTTACGGGATGACTTTAAACAACTTTGTATTTAAGCATTTAGAAAAGTATATGTTGGGCATATTTTCCCCAGTTCTTCAAGTCAAACTTATTCTACTTTTCTTTGCCTAACACCATCCTCTTCATTTTCTTCCATTCATGATGGCTGCAGCAAACTGAATACCGCAACAGAGACAATGGCCTTATCTTGCCCCAGAAGGGCGATTTTCTATTGTCTTCGTCTTAGAGCCCCCTGCTTTTTTACTCTATGAATTATGGCCCACGATTGGGTCAGCAGATGTCAGCCAAATAAGCACGTCTATCTATTTTGTGTAGCCTGATATTGTCTGAGAAGCCTCCAAGGTTTGGCTAATAGTTGTGAATGGAATATGGAGAAACTCAGGAGACCAGAGACAATTTCAGTGTTTCTAAATAAAATCCTTGGGAACTCATTCTTCACAAAAGATAAGTGGTAAATCTTAATTCCAAGGAATTGAAGAGGAAAAGTATCCCAGAAAAGCGATTCTCAAAGGCTTTGATATGAAGATCCATTTATAAAGATAAAGAAAGCTAAGGCAGAGGATTTGGAATGTAAGAGATGACAGGATAAGAGAAATAAACATCTTTCCTAACTTTATTCATTAATTGATGGTATTTTTGCCCACATGCTTCAGATGCTGAGTCTGATTTCTTTCAAAGCAAAATTTTAAAATATTGAAACCATGTAAACCAAGAAATTGTTCAGAATACTTGACTAAATATATTAGAGATAGTAGAATACAAAGACTAACAATAATTTGTCTTCAATTTACCTCAAATATTTGTAAATGATGGACATTGCTTCCAGCTGGACTAAAAACAAAACAAAACAAAACAAAAAAACAAACAAAAAGAAACAGATGAGCAGGAAGGGGAGGAAGACAAGGCTCAGTCTATCTTCTTTAATGGTAATATAGTCCTGATGGCCATTCTTTCCCCTTTCTCCCTAAGGAGGAGAAAAAGAGTTTCTCCTCCTTATCCCTGTAAGAGCAGAGTCTTTGCCCTAAGAAGTTAGGTCAGGTGGCCAGGGGACTAAAGGAACCTGACCTCTCAGAATTCGACCCCTGTGGAATAAATCTTAGAAGCTCTACTACAGGAAATGGAAATCCTAAGAATAGTCAGGAATGAACAGAAGTAGAGTAAAGAGATTAAAGTGTTAACACCTCAGAGTACTTTCTAGCAGGGATCAGAGTAAGAGCCAGTGTCCTTGAGCTAAGGACAAAGTGTGGCAAGTTAGAGAGAACTCTGAAGTGAACACCATGTTTATTAGCCCACTAGCCTATCTTAAAGCCTTAGCAGGATGCTACTCTTCCCCCCATATGATATACCTAATAACATCATCCCGTATCTACTTGAGTCTGGGTTTCTAGAATAGGATAAGGGGATATCAGGATGTTCACTCAGTGTAGCCAAAATTTTTGATGAAACTTCTGCAATAAGAGCAGTATGGATTCTCTTTGTATGGTGTCTGGGAAAGTCCTGAGTTCCCTATAAGAAATAAAATGAATCTTGTGTGAAAATGTTCAGGAGATGGAGGGTGTAGATCACTTTAGGAGGGTATCACTTTTCACTTGACCAAGCCCTGACCCAGACACTAGGAAAAACTTTTAATGAGCAGTCTGGCAAGTTACCACATCCTTCTTGACTTGCAAGCATGAATGTTAACTCTCTAAAGTCAAGAGGAAATGTAAACATGGTTACACTATTCCACAACAGGAAATGAAGCCATCTCATGCATGTTGAGCTGAGGTTATTCATGAGCCACTCTTAAGCAATCAGATTCCTCCTTCTCTCATTTCATGGGTGTGCTTCACCATCTTCAGCCAGTCTGCTTTAGTGTCTTTCAACACAGATCCTCATTTAACATCAAAGATGCTCACCCATACCTCTGAGCACCTCACAGAAGAAGGGAGACACAGGCTAGCTGCCTCATGTTCGGTCCCATAACTGAAGCTGGGCACCCAGAGTCCCAGCAGTGAGGAGATGCAGGGAACTCTCTCCCCCTAAGAGTTGTATCTTTTGTAGCCCAACTGACTCTAGACACACACACACACACACACACACACACTCACATGCCTAGCAGGGTGCCCAGACTTAACAAATACACATATAGGACACCCAATCCATTAAATTTAAATTGCAGATAAACAGCAAATAATTGGTTTTTTTGTTTGTTTGTTTTTTTGTTTTTTTGGGGGGTTAAGTATACCTAAAAATTGCGTGGACAGATCTCAGGGATTTTTGTTTATGCACATAGTGTACCTCACCAAGCAGGGAACCACGCAGGGGACAGTGTCTCAGCATTGTCTCAGAAAGATGGTGGAAGAGGAGACAGAGGGGATTTTAATACCAGAGGGGTGTAGAGTAGTGAGTAATATTAGAAGGAATGGCTTTGTGTTCAGTTCTGTCAGCCTTGCGATCTTTGGCAGGTGATTTATCCTTTTTAAGACAAATTGTCCTCAACTATAAAATGGGGGTAATTCCAGTAATAACAGCTAATATTTTCTGAGCATGTATTAAGCAGAAAGCACCTTCTACAATCTTTGCACGTGTTGACTTATTTTATCTTTATGCCAGTACTATAAAGTGGATATAATTATTAGTATTCTCCCCATTTTATGTCTGGGGATCTAGGGCACTGAGAGGCCAGATAAGCTGCCCAAAGACAGAACTACTCAGCAGTGGAGGTGGGATAGATTGGAATTCAGGAAGAAAGGTTAACTCTGTAATTTCAAGAAATAAGGTGTCTATGACACCAAGCCCAGTGACAGGTGTGTCCTTAGCACTGACTCTGTGCTCTTACCAACCTTATCGGAGGCAGTTCTGCCGGGTCCTTGAAGAAGGCAAGCTACCACATATGAGAAGATAGCCCAAAAGAAGAATTAGAGATCTCTCCCAGCAGGAGCAAGTGTCTAAAATCCAACAGATGGTCCCTGTGACCACCCTCCCCCCAGCTTGCCTCATCAGCTATGACAGAGCAAAGCCAAAAAGGTGGAGGTTTTGCTGAAATCCTTCTGACCTGAGAAGACCTTATATAATCATAGCTGGTGCTAGCCTGGCTCCCTCCCACCACCATGAGACTCAAGGGTATGTGCCATCAGCAAGACTGCAAGGACCTGCCCTTCAGTGTGTGCACTTTACCTTTTTGTTGTTATTTGTCCATTCTTTTCTATCAAAGTATTTATTGAGCTCCTTCTATGTTAGACCCGTTGTGTGTTGGGCTAGTTTCTCCGAGTACCAATACAAACACACGGTCATGCTGTCTGGGGGGAGACAGATCTATAAAGTGCAGAGTGATGCACGAAGGAACAGCACAGGTGGTTCAGAGTTCAGAGGCAGCAGGCTACTGAACTCTGAAGGCAGAGAGGGTAGAGAGGGGCCGCAGGGAGACCAGAAAAGACTCCATAGAGGCAGTGACGATGTATTTGGACTTGGAGGAGGATTCTCATCACCAACATTTGTTGAGTTCCCACTATGTGCCATGGACTGCTCTAAGAATCTTACATGTGTTAACTCATTCCATCAGAAAGGGACTACTATTATCCTCATTTTACAGATGAAGAGAAACATAAACACAGAAAATCAAGTTCAAATAACTTGCCCCAAATTACACAACGATTATGAAGCTGAGCTTGGATTTGAACCCAGGCATCTGGCTTCGAAGTCCATGCTTTCTACCTCTATGCTGTGCTAGTCAAACAAGGGGTTTCCTGGATAGGAGGGAGGGCAGGTATCACAGCCACAGACTAGAAGATGCACAGGAGCATCCACTGTGAGCTGTAGGGAGAGAGATGTTGGAGGTGGGACATGAACCTGGAGAGGAACGCTGTGCAAGACCTCCTCTGCTATGATGGTGATGGTCATTTGGATTTTATTTCTAAACTATGAGAAATCCCAGAAGGGCTTGAAGCAATGGATCAAAGATCAGCTTTGCATTTTAAAAAGATCACTCTGAAATAGGGAGGACATACTGGATGAGAATTTTGCTGGAGGTTGAGAGACCAGTTAGAAGATTCTTGCAGTGATCCAGCTCAAATAACTTATGTCTGCCTGTGAGGTGGTATCTCATTGTAGTTTTGATTTGTATTTCCCTGATGATGAGTAATGTTGAGTATCTTTTCATGTGGCTGTTGGCCATATGGATGTCTTCTTTGGAAAAATGTCTGTTGACGTCTTCTGTCCATTGTTTAATTGGATTATTCACCTTTGGGTCTTGACTGTCATAAGTCCTTTATATATTTTGGATACTAACCCTTTATCAGATATGTCATTTGCAAATATTTTCTCCCATTCCACAGGTTGCCTTCTAGTTTTGTTGATTGTTTCCTTTGCTGTGCAGAAGCTTTTTTATTTTGATGAAGTCCCAATAGTTTATTTTTGCTTGTTTCCCTTGCCTCAGGAGACATATTCTAGAAAGAAGTTGCTACAGCCGATGTCAAAGAGACTGTTGCCTGTGTTCTCCTCTAGGATTTTTACATATATTAGCTAACTAGAATTTAAATAAAAACTTAAAAGACTCATGGCTGCCTCTGTAGTATCCCAGCAGTATACCTAGTATGCAGGGGTCTTTCAGGGAATTAATGTTATTTGAAAAGGATATTAAAATAGATGGGAACAGGGGCGCCTGGGTGGCTCAGTTGGTTAAGCGACTGCCTTCGGCTCAGGTCATGATCCTGGAGTCCCTGGATCGAGTCCCGCATTGGGCTCCCTGCTCGGCAGGGAGTCTGCTTCGCCCTCTGACCCTATCCCCTCTCATGTGTTCTTTCTCTCTCATTCTCTCTCTCTCAAATAAATAAATAAAATCTTTAAAAAAAATAGATGGGAACATATTTACATTTGTTGGCACTTTATCCAAGAATTCTATCTCCAGGTGCCATAAGGCAGTTAATTTTAAGGCAAGATGATCCAATCATTAAAAATGGGTGTTACGGTTTCATCCCAGCGAACTCTAAACCTTATAATCCTTTCTAAACATAGCTGCAAATCTTCTTTGCTTTTCAATAAATATTTAATAACAGAGCATTGCAGAGGAAGGCTATATTTCAAAAATCCTAATTGCGCTAAAGAAAGCCTCTGTAGACTGAGGTATTAACATACCTAATTGCTGCTAAGACGCATTTATCAACCAAGATGCAAGCAATGACTCTTATCTTCGGGTGGATAGGGGCAGAAACTTGACAGCTGCATTATCTCTCACTCAGCTAGTTTAGGTCTCGCACTTTTTAGATCCAATTTGTCTTTTATCAATAGGCTGTGTAATCCAATCCGATTCTCTGTTTCATCAGTCGAGTGTGTAATTTTCCCTTTTTTCCTGTATATTTAGATATGCACTCTTCTTTCTTCCACATGCACTCAGAGTTTTTAAAGTCAAAGTACCTACTGATACCTTGTCCTCAGCTGTTTTTTGCTTCTACTCAACTAATTTATTCAACAAGTATGTATTGAGCACCTGCTCGGGGCCAGGCACTATTCTCATCCCTCAGAGAAGCAGTGAACCAAACAGATGAAGTCACTACTGCCATCAGACTTGGACTAAGGTGGAGAAGACAGACAGTAAACTAACCAAACACATAAAAATATTGGAGCTGGATCACACAGATGGATTGTGCTAAAGGTTTTGGATTGTAATTCGAAGTCAAATGGACTCAAAATGGATGAACTAATAACTTAAACTAATATTGATATTTCTCTATCTTTGCAAATATTTTCTCTAGATTTCTCTAGATTTTACTCAATTAATAACAAAGTGTGAATGGCCTAGAATTGACAGCAGGGGCTTGGGGCACAGGCACTGGACAGAAAGTCAAAGGGTTCTCATTCTTGACGTCTCCACTAACAATTCTAATTTCTTGGAAAATAACTATTGTTATTTTATCGGAAAATAAATAATTTTTATAAATTTCCCACACCCCATCTAGATGAGAACTACCGTAGGAAAACTTAAGATTTCTGTAATACCTAAAACAGCAACTAATATGTTCACAGAAACAATCAATTTTTTCCAGAGAAACTATCATGATTCAAAGTTAATCTGTTCCAAGGAAAGGAACTGGAATTGGTTACTGACATGCAATCATTCATTTCTTATTTTACCAACAGTAATTAAATTGCCCGGAACTGTTGTCATTTAACAGCCTATTAATTGACTAATGTGCATTACTTGCATTCAGAGTATAGGTAAAATCCAGGGATTAAGCAACAAGGAAAAGAGATTTGCAAACTCCGCCTGTCATCCCAAAAGGGGTAAATTTACCTCCTATTGCAAGGTAATTTGTAAATGCACAGGTCGTGTGTGTTTCCATAGAGGTGGACGTGTCAGTCTGGAATTACAGGGGCAACAAGAGCCTATAGCCTCCCAGAGACAGCCACAGGGTTTGATCTCTTGAAACCCTGCTCACGAGCAGAAGGACCCACTAACCTTTACCGTCACCAAGATGCCTCTTCTGCTCTAACTTCTTTTCTTGTGAACGATTTTATACACTTTTGCCAGTTCATCCCCAGATTGCTTTTAAGACTTATTCTTTTTCATTCTTAATAGGAGTCATTCCTATTTTTCTAACACTTGTGTAGCACTTTGCTACATGCCCATGCTTTATTTTCTTTTCCAGTTTTAGAATTTTAAACATAAATGGTTTAAACATAAATGGAACCTTGTAGCATATTCTCAGGGTCCAGACTGTGCATTTGTCCAAGTCTGAGGTTTCCTGAGATCTCTGCATCTTTGAGTTTCCAGTATGTCAAATAGGCCTGGGAGATGGAAGATGTCAAATGACGTTCCATGAATTGAATTGGAATAGGAAATCATTTACTATTAATAAGGTCAAAAGGAAGTGACAAAATTGACATTCACTAGCATTATTGAAAGTTGCAGTTCTGGGATCTCATAATTTTAAATTGCTAGCAACCCAGAGGCAAACATCTCTTTCACTCATAAAATTTTCTTCAAAGCCTCTTATCCCCCAAAAACATTTCTATCAAATTACTCTCAGAGCCACTAAGGGTCCGTGTCTCCTTTCTGAAGCCAGAAAACTTACGCTTCTGGTACTTCCACCAGGAAGTCTCTGTTAAGATCATATCACCCTTGCCAGGAAAGCTTTTTGTCTAGACTCATTATAGTCCCAGTAAGCACTTATAGGTCCTTCTGTTTCTGAGTAGTGCGTTCTGCTGACCTTTACCCGAGTAATGTCTCCCCAGAGGCAAATGCTCTTGCTCCTCAAAGCCTCAGTTGACTGTAAAATGGAGATGATAGCACCTCCTAACTTACTGACATGTAAGTATGTTGGAGAATGACTTAGGCAGGGCACTGAAAGTATGGATGGAGCAGAATAAAGTAAGATGGCAGAGTTCTTCTGTTCACTTGGGATCCTTGGTAACCCATTCTCTTTTGCTTCTTAACCATCGTGGTTGACATCAAGTGGTCTCCCATTTCCCCAATAGAATTGACCCACAGAATATTCTATGGAATCTTATTTCTGAACATCGCTTCTTGGTATGAAAAATACAAATGTAAAATAATTGTATAATTATGCATTTACAAAGTATAAATAAAATACAAGGTATAAGATTAAGTTGTACACCCTTAAGCACAAATTCAGAATTGACTTGTTTACTCTTAGCTAATTGCTGACAAAGAGGCCTTTCTTATATGTGGTCAACGTGGATGGTTTTGTTAAGTATGAATGAATTACTGTAAGAGATTATAAATGTAACTGTGCCCACTTAGACTGATCTGTAACCTTTGGTAAGTCTGAACCTCTCTTTTTTCATCCATGAAATGGCAGGTTGAAACAGGGGGCCTCTAAGGTATTCTTCCATGAGTCTTCGTAAATTAAATAGAACAGACTGTGTTAATGGAAAGGGGATTCAATTAGGCTTTGTGCATTTGTCTGAAATCAGGACCAGCTCTAATCAAACTTTTCTAAAGAGAATCAAATTTATTTGCCTTTCTTTGTGGATTCTGTTCAAAACATTTTAATACTCCTCACGTCCTCCAAACCAAACTAGCCTTAGGATTAACTTTACCAGGTTCCCCTGTCAATATATTTAACCTGCTAACTTTTCTTTTTAAGGTCAAATTTCTGTTACAATGTAAAATGCATAGTATCTGGTTGTGAAAGGCTGCTAGAAGAGAGAATAATGGCTAAATAGTCCATCCTGAATCCCCTCAAAACATATTCTATCAGAAATCAGAACTATGATGCCTGAATATATGTAGATTTCCCGTGATACATCACTAGAGTTCCCACAGAGTGACATCTTTCCACTTCCCAAGTACAGACCTTCAACCACTATCTATATTGTACTCTTTAATTCTGTAAGAGAACTTGATTCAGTGCTTACTACTATATACACAGAATGTTGCATCAAAGCACTTCACTTATGCTATCTTTGCTCAAAGTCCGGCTGGTGGTTCCGGGTCCTTTCTCCACATTACTTCCAAGATACCATGAGAGGTTCCAGTCAATACAGTTCTGTCTCAGAGGCATGTGATTCTAAGCCTTATTTGTAATTATGGAGTGAAAAGTCTCATTTCATAATAAAGAGATGGCTGTCATCAGGAGAGACTCAGGGAGTTTTGGAAAGGCTGATGGACATTTCCTAATGTGCTGGGTATTAAGCAGAATAGATTCACTCCTTTGCCAAGAAGCTAACACAGGAGAATATTGCCTGGCCCAGTGCAATCGCATTAAAAGCAATAAATAAACACATTCAGCTGATATCTGGATAGTGTCCCCAAATTTGAATTCAAAGAAATACACAGTGCATTTAATAACAAATTGCTGATCTGAGAATTTTCTATGAGAATCCATTGTGTATCATAAGTTGATGGTTCAACTAATGCTTCTGTAGAAATCTGTAGACTGAGCAGCCAGACTGTCTGACTTATAAATTGCAACATTATTTTTCCAAAATCCCCAACATTCATGATTTCATTTCAGTAAAACAGTAATTTAAACAATGACTAAATGTGTAAGAAAAAAATACATTGAAGGTTATAGAACAATTATTAATAATGGTAGGACATTTTCTGCAGTACTTTTAATGCATCACTCAGGACTGTATTGATTTGGCATCAAAGTTCTTGGAAACAAGCCTCTTACCAATATCTAAGATCCTGATGTTGTAATTGAACTAGAAAATGTAAGATTTCTACTGTTCCTGCTGAGAATTCTTCCCAATAAATGTGTGTTTTCCACTGGGGCTAAAACCACTGCTACTTGTGTTTTTAATTTTTCCTCCTGTTTCTTTTTCGTATTATTCAGTTTTCTTTTTTTCTCTCCTTTACCAGAAAAATAGACATATGAGACATTATTTATTCCTCTAAGACAACTTGCACTTTAGGGGGCCATTTGAATGATAAACTTTGTTATAACTTATAGTCAGAAAATCACCAGTGTGCAGCATGAAAGAACTGGAAAATGTATTATGAAAGAACTGGAAAATGTATTAATGTTTAACTCTATAAAGGTGGTTGAGTGGAACTTTCAGCAGAGATGGGATTTCACTATTTCTCCCATTATTTTACATGTTTCCTCCCCCCAAAAAGTTTAAGAAATGTCTCCATTTGCAGCCTCATTGAAGAGATGGCACGTGTAGCTCTGAACTTAATAAGTTATGTATTAATGTACTAGCACCGCAGCATTGTTTTCTGGGAGGACAAAGAATACTCAACTAAGGTTATGGTTCTGATTCTAGTGCTTAGTAGATATGTGACTTGGGGGAAGGTGTTTTATGTCTTTGAGCATCTGAAAGTGAAGGGGTTGGGTGAGATCATCTCTTAAGACCTCCCACTGCTGTAACATATCTTGGCTGAGTGTTTTCACAAACTTGAGGAAAGTAAAAAAGAGCTATTTGAAGGAAGCTGACTAGAACATTCAGCATTAGGCGACTTGAGCCCTTTCCAGTGGAATGGAATCATTCTAATAAGAGGAGTGCTTAAGAAAAACAGTATGATGAGTTTCATTGGGATGGGAAGGGACTTGGCTCACTCACAGCTGTAGAAGCAGTACCTCTTCACAGGCTATTGGGACTGTAGATCCCGGATGTAGTAGATGCTGTGGTGTGCTACTCAGACGCTCACTTTAGGACAGAGACATTCATTCATCAATGACCTGGGAGTATTGGTTTATGATATCTCAGTCACATCCCTTGATAGGAATTACTCTCAGCTGAAGAGAATTGCTTTAATCAAGGTTATCTCTTCCTGGGAATAGTCTGTTTCTAATGATCATTCAGTGTAGGGAGGGTACAGAGGTTTAGTTCCTTTGCTTCAATTTGAGACAACCCCGAAGGATGATTAGAATGCCCCATAAGATTGTGGGATCCTCTGAGGCTTCTGTTGCAAATGCATCACGCTTTACTTTCTCCCTCTGCCAAATTTTGCTTCCCCATTTCCTTCCAGATGATGGACATGAGAGAACTCTCCAGTAAACTTCCTACCGAAAAGAAGGGAAATAAAATCTTTAGTGTTCAAGACCCATTGGGTTGAGGTCAGGGACTGTGGGGTAACAGGCAAGGAAGGATAGGACAAAGGAATTGGAAAACTGTTGGATCCTACCCAAGTTGAGTCAGTATAGATAATATATTTGAATAAGGTACTTCTTCTGTCCAAAATAGAAATAACCCACTTACGCACTTTGGGGGAAGTCTCTGTAGGAAGGCAGTAAATATTTTAGTAGAGGGAGCTTTAGACAACAAGCACAGTGAGTCTCATGATATTTTGTACTGACAGAACAAGCATGAAGCCAGTGGGGGTGGTGGTGGAGAATCAGGGGTACTTCTAGAGAAAGAAGTCCACAGAAGTATATGGAGTTTCTGAGTAATGAAATCCAATCCACCAAGGGTAGAAACAAGAGCACTCCCAAATCTTAATAATATCACCTTCTGCCAAGAAAATAGTCAGGACTCCATGCCATATGGTTCTTAGTTCTGACAGAAATCTGCAGAGAGAGAGAGAAACAGAGAAAAGAAGATGAAGATGAAGATGAAGATGAAGAAGAAGAATCAGAAGAGAGAAGAAGAAGAAGAAGAAGAAGAAGAAGAAGAAGAAGAAGAAGAAG
>NC_058410.1:127976692-128084144 GCF_002201575.2 Neomonachus schauinslandi
AGAAGAAGAAGAAGAAGAAGAAGAAGAAGAAGAAGAAGAAGAAGAAGAAGAAGAAGAAGAAAAGAAGAAGAAGAAGAAGAGGATGAGGAAAAGAAGGAAGAAGAAGAAGGGGAAAGAGAAGAGGAAAAAGGGGGAGGATGAGAAAGGGGGGAGGAGGAGGAGGAAGAGAGGTGGGCAGAAATTTGTCTTCCTATGAATATTAGGACAGAAGATTGTGTTTCTTAAGGAAAATTCTCAGGACACATAAATGGATATATTCTTTTCTACTTTGTTTTCTGGGGAAGTCACTGGAGGAGATTGTTAAGAAAACAGATATTCAAGTAGCAAGCAACTTGGGAAGGGGAGAGGTATAGTGTTGACACATTATTCAATTTCAATGCCAGATATTTCTTTAAAACCACTATGATGAGGCCAAACCTTCTGTTCCTTCTCTCCCCACAACATTTTATATCTGTGAACCTGCATTTTAATCATATGGTGTTTTTATTCATATTTACTACATTTCATCTTGTTATATTTGGACCTTGATTCCAGCCAATTATGAATCGATTTCATTTTGATCCCATTATTTACTGTGTTCTATAACCCATACTCTACTCCTACTATTTCCCTTACTCTGCCTTGTGCTATCCATTATTTGGTTAAACATACACTACAAATATCCAGTAATAATGTAATTGGTTATATTTTTTAATCATCTTCAGAAAATATTCACTCTATATAGTAAAAAACAAAACAAAACCAGAAACACAAGATTTTTGTCTTTTCTCATCCTAATCATAGCATTAGATACTTTTCTTTCTAATACATTCTACTGCAGATGCAAGAATGCTGGACCCCTTATATTAGTGAGGATTTTAGAGCTGGACTGTAGACACCAACTCTCCTTAACTTAAGCAGAAAATAAATTTCAGGTAATCCGTCGAACTAATGGATGAGTGGAGAATTGGGTTCAGAAAATGGGCAGGGATGTAGACAGCTGAAGTCACCTTGCAGTCATGTTCTGGTTAGGGTCCTCCTGCAAGTACTGTCCCTTCATGGCTAGAAGTTGATGCTGCCATCACTGTCCAGCATCCTTACTGCTAGGTGCTGTCACCATGAATGGACTCACCCAGTGGAGGATTCCCCACAATGGGAAGGGGTTTTCTATGCTTGACAGCCAACCTATTTATTTATCCAGTCTCCAAATATATATTTATTCTCACAGTTACATTAAAACAGTACCTCTCTCAATATAATGCAACTCCATGAGAAACTAATATATATATATATATATATATATATTCATATTCCCTCCCCCTTCCTCCAAAAGAGATATCCCAAATTTTCTTTCTTTTTTTTAAAAAATATTTTATTTATGTATTTGTCAGAGAGACCTGAGACGAAGACAGACGCTTAGCCAACTGAGCTACCCAGGCGTCCTGAGATATCCCAAATTTTCATCAAGATTCACTTATGGCTCCAAGCTGTTACCTTCCAGGTGATGGTCGTTCCTTCCCTTACTCTGCCATGATCCTGGTTAGATATTCTGAAACCTATGGAACAAGTTGTAAAATTATCAACAGCAATGCACCCTATGTACAACTGTGGGGAGATAGGTAGAAACAAAAAAGGAAATTAAGATATAGAAGAGCACACATTCACAACAACAAAAAAAGTGATGGATATAAGCTCAAGAAATTATGGATAACAGGCAATGAATTATAACTCATATTTAACACATTCTTTTTTCACACTAATTCTGTTCTCTTTGCCTCTGCTTAGCACCTCATTTGATCAGATTTCTTACCTAGTATGGAAACCCAAATGTTGATGATCCTCTTTTTTGGGGATTACAATGATCTATTATCTTTGGCCACAGAGCAAGGTTGTATGATGAAATACCCTACAGGCTCCTTTGGATTCCATTTACATGTCTCTTGCATTCTACACAGCAATCGTTTAGATTTTGCAAACCTATATTCCTACCCATGGAAAAATAGTACTACATACCATTTACAATGTCAGAATATATACTGCATCTTATGAGACTGACTCCAAGTTGAGAAGCGGCTCTCTCTCTACAGAGACCCTGAGTCTTGGATAGATCACATCACCATTCTAAGGCCATCTGCTTCTGGTTGGTGATATATCTTAAGACCCTGAATTCAATGGGCATCATCCCATTGCTTCAGTTCTTTGACTGTAAAGTGAGTTTCTGTGTGGAATTCTATGTTTTATGATTGTGTATAAGGTAGGCACTCAGTAGGTTCATGGGTGATGTTGTGTAGGGAAATGGTGGGAGGGAATACAAATTTAAATCCACAAAATCTATGTTCTTGTGAGGACAAAGTATTACCCCTTGAAAAGAGAATGCGATCAAATAAAATCAATGTGCTCCTGGTAACCTGGAGGTGTGGTATCAAAGAGGGACCTTTGGCTCTGATATTGCTTACTACAAATTGCACATTGGGAGATAGAGTAACCATGTTGGTGAAGTTTAAAATCCGTATCATTGGGTGCCTGGGTGCCTCAGTTGGTTAAGCGACTGCCTTCGGCTCAGGTCATGATCCTGGAGTCCCGGGATCGAGTACCGCATCGGGCTCCCTGCTCGGCAGGGAGTCTGCTTCTCCCTCTGACCCTCCCCCCTCTCATGTGCTCTCTCTCTCTCATTCTCTCTCACAAATAAATAAATAAAATCTTTAAAAAAAAAAATCCGTATCGGGCGCCTGGGTGGCTCAGTTGGTTAAGCGACTGCCTTCGGCTCAGGTCATGATCCTGGAGTCCCTGGATCGAGTCCCGCATCGGGCTCCCTGCTCGGCAGGGAGCCTGCTTCTGCCTCTGACCCTCCCCCCTCTCATGTGCTGTCTCTCTCTCTCTCATTCTCTCTGTCTCAAATAAATAAATAAAATCTTTAAAAAAAAAATCCGTATCATTGAGCCTATGACTGGCCTCTAACAATGGCACCATGTCCCTTTGTTCATGAGATAAACACTTGAACAGTTGGAGAAGGGAGTTGACAAGACCATAGGGTAGGTCCACATGTTTATTTAAGTTCCTTTACTTTAGAGGATTTTTTTAATACTTGCATGAAATATAAATATTTTCAAATTTGGGGCCCATTCTGAGAGGTCCACTCACGTAGCTTTACTGTTAGATCTTTGTTGTCAGTTTTCCAATCTTCTGGAACACCAGGTGAAACCATCAGTTACTGTCAATGAATCAATGCAGAACCTGATCCCCAACTAATCTCTCTCCACAGGTAAAATGGCTGATATGTAATCATTGAAGTTCTATTCAATATATTTCCCTTCTCCACAATCTTTGGTCACTTTTCAATGTGGCTAAAACACTATAGAAGACATTTTGTCTAGAGGCAATATCACTGCCTATCTGTTGAACTCAAAATATTTTGATGCTCCTAGGAAATTTCCCAGAAGGCCATCAGTCACTAAGAGACTGCAGAATTGTGATAGGAGTAGATGTTCTGGGAGTGTGAACAACATGCATATGAAATTTCCTTGTGTCTTCCTGACCTGCTCACTTCCAATACCCTATAAATCACTTTGATTGAAGGACAGAGTGCTTCTGGGAAGAAATGAATTTGTGAACAAATGAAGCATATGACATACAGGTCTTACTAGTCAACTCAGATTGCCTGGGTTACTTGGTATCCCAAGATCAGTCATTCAGTCTCCAACAAGACCCACTTAGTTGCAGGTCAGAAGCTATTTATAAAGAGAAAATAGTTTTTTGCTGAAACAAACATAAATCTACTATAAAATTCTAGGATCATTTGTGCCCACTCATCTATTTTGTTGTATGGATCCTATGATCAATTCACTACTCCCAAAGTAGTGAATTTTGATTCCCATACTGGTTCTGGTCTGTGGGTGATTAGTCTCACTTTGCAATTAGTGGTTAAAGGCTATCCACTTGGCATCTGACATCCTGGACACCTGCCACTTTATTAAAATTAGGAAATGCACATGTGAATTATAGCATTACAAGACATAGAGAAGTTGGTCATTAAAGTGTTGCTCAAAAATGCTGGCTTTCTCCTTGATTTATTTCTCCTTATTTGGGAGTGGTGGCAAGAAGGTAGCATGAATTTCTAGTTCTACGTTCTTATCCTCCCAAATTATTGAAGCCTCTTTTCCTTTTATTTTCCAATTTTACTGGGAAGTAATTGACAAATATAATTTTATATATTTAAAGTATACAATGTGATGATTTGCTATGCATGTACATTTTGAGATGATTAGTAAGATAGTTAATACATTCATCACCTCCCATAACTTAGTGTGTGTGTGTGTGTGTGTGTGTGTGTGTGAATGCTTAAGATCTACTCTGAGCAAATTTTAAGTATACAATACTGTATTATTAACTACAAGATATTTTAAACACCTTTTTTTTACTGAAGTATAGTTGACATACAACGTTATATTAGTTTTAGGTATACAACATAGTGATTTGACGATTATATACATTATGAAATGCTCACCACAGTTCAATCTAGTTACTATCTGTCACCATACAAAACTATAATAATATTGAGAATTCCCTATGTTGTATTTTATATCCCAGTGAATTATTTATTTTATAGTTGGAAGTTTGTACCTCTTAATCCCTCCCACTTATTTTGCCTATTCCACTACTCCCTTCCCCTCTGGCAACCATCAGTTTGTTTCCCGTAATTATGAGTCTGTTTCTGTGTTGTTTTATTTGTTCATTTGTTTCTTTAAATTCCACATATAAGTGAAATCATATGGTATTTGTCTTTATCTGTCTGACTTACATCACTTAACATATGTCCCCTAGGTCCATCCACATTGTCACAAATGGCAAGATTTTCTTCTTTTTTTAATGGCTGAGTAATATGTATTCCATTACATATATAATATACATATAATATATATGACATTGTTTCACCATATATAGTGCTCACTATACATATATGTGTCTAGTGGCTCAGTAAAAATGCCCTCATTTTTACTGAAAAATGCTAAGATTGGGAATTCAATTGTCATTTTAATTGAGCAACCAACAGAGTAGAACTTTGAGGCTTGTAGTTACAAAATATAAGATAGTTTGGTAAAAATCTATGCCTTCGCATGAAATATGGGGACTTGAAATTGTTATTCTTTCTTTAAGCTATCAAATGTTGTTAAGAACAGCCACTTTACCTTATTGTTCTTAAGCTCTTGGATTTTTTGCTGCTCTTTGCACTTATTTTTTTTAAAGAGTTTTTATTTATTTATTTGAGAGAGAGAATGAGAGACAGAGAGCACTAGAGGGAAGAGGGTCAGGGGGAGAAGCAGACCCCCCGCTGAGCAGGGAGCCCAATGCGGGACTCGATCCCGGGACTCCAGGATCACGACCTGAGCCGAAGGCAGTCGCTTAACCAACTGAGCCACCCAGGTGCCCATGCTCTTTGCACTTATTATGTAGTTTCTCAAAGTTTTGTCTGTAGGGAATTTGATTCCAAGTTATTTATTGATAACCACAAGCTTTCATATTACTATCCTGGAATATTGATAAGACTTTGCCTTTGCGTCAGCTACAACAGACGACCAATGTCTTACTCCTCACATATTTCTGAGGTTCTGTTTTCTACAATTCATGCCTGATTTCATGAGTGTAAGCAACATCACATGGCTGTACTAAGTCTGAAAACTAACTTGTTAGAACATCACTTAGTAGCTCACAGAAATCACTGGAAGGCCCATAAAGCTAGCAGAAAACAAGAAAGGCTTAGTGGTAGAAACAAAAGTGTTAAACTAAAGAAACAACCTGGTTAGGGTGCTGCTCTTGGCACTTTTTTTAACCACCATTTCTGGACATTACAGTTACCACCACCCAAAACTCTACTGCCACTTTCACTGCTGTATGCTGATACTATTCATGGATTCTAACTCTCACTTCATCTTAATATCACTTATTCTAGTTTTAAAGTTCTTTCTGAAGGCATATAATTATTCTATTCTAGGTCACATGCCTGTACCTTAACTCTCAGGGTGAGGAGATGGAGCCTTTGGTTTCATTTTTCATTTATATAGGAAAGCATCACTCCCTTCTACAAAGACTCTCACAATGAAGATTCTTTCAAGATAGGAATGAGTTGTGTGCTGGGAAGACCAAATGACAAGTGTCCACTTCATGCACAAATGCTGTTATAAAGGTAAGGGATATTAGTTACCTTACTTCCAAATTAACCATAACAAATACTGCATTTTATTAGTTAACCATTGAGTAGCTGAAGGCAATTTATTATAACTTTGCTATAAGTATGTCCATTTAATCATGGCAATTAGGCACAACCAGGTCCTGAATCTGCTCTATGTTCTGTCTCCATCTACCTATATTAATTGGGTGAGGTATTTTTGTTTTTGTTTTTGTTTTTGTTTTTAACTTTCCTGGACAGTACAGAGAGGGCTGGTGGCTTAAACTGCTAACATTCTGAATGTTTATCTCAACTAATCTTCCTCTCCTGACTGTGACTCAGGCTGGTTTAGGAGGGGCTATGAAAGGCTGTCCTGTTGGCTCTGCACATGGAACACAGTGGGGTGAATATAAGATCATTTTGTAGGAGCTGCTGACACCCACATTTTAGAACCCCAAATTGAGGTCCATACCTCAAACATATGGTTTAACTTGACCTTCCATCATTCTTCCAAGATGCAGAACTGTGATGGAAACCTACATGTGATGAGAGAATGGGAATTATTTATTTAGTTGCAAGCCCATCAAAATTGGAGGGTAGGGGAGAAGCTTTGAAAGCAAATTCTTATAGTGGGAAAGAGTAGGTACCATAAAAATTCAATTTTACCAAGGGCTAAATGAGTGTTGTGTTTTTTTTTCCCCCTTATTCTGAATTAAGTTTGTTCTGAAATAGAAATCCTTTTCTTTTTCCTTTTACTTCACTTCCATTCTCAGCTCTTGTCTAGGGACCCCATTTAGGATTAAAATAAATGGACCATTTCAGCATAAATGTAGCAGTGCAGGAAAGAGTGTGGAAAGTGCTTACTGCATAAAACACATCCCTTTCTGATTCATTACACCCCTTTTCTGCTGTGTATAAGTGGACACCTTTCACTAACTCACTACAGGGTAGCTGTACACATGCATTTTGAAAGGAGGAGGAATCTTCTCCCAAAATACATAAGCCTAAGCCATAAATCAAATAGACTTATCAAAATCAATCAATTAACAAAAGGAGCCTTTGAAAATTTGTTTCAGCCAAGCTTGAAACCTTATTTTCCTGTTAAGTGAAGTCCCAGAAACAGGTTTTCAAAGGGTATAAGCATTTTTCATATCCAAAAGATGCTCTGATTAAAAAATAGTTTAGACAGGAAAAACTAATCTTTGATAATAATTAGCTCCCCAAAAGGTAAAATTTTTTAAAAAGCAAACTAGAAGTTGAAGTATAAGGTAGGGCTGAATTAAGTGAGGTAATCACTAACATAACATATTAGTTATCTGAATTTTCAAGCCTGTAGAGTTTTCAGACTATCTTTGGATACAATTAGAAAGAAAGATCTCAGTGGAAGCATTGATTAATTATTAATATTAAATTATTGAAGCATTTTAAGGACACAGTAATACTGGTCCCATCTAATTTTTACCGAAGATGGAAGAATACACTAATGTGAAAGCAGGGGGCCACAATAATGCTAATAGAAATATGTAAAATGCTCTACAGTTTTCAAATATACATTATCATATGCTATATTCTGTGCTCTTTCCCTGAAACAGTGAGCGAACAGTGAGCAGCAGTGTAACTGTGAGTTACAGCAAACCAAATTTGCATTTTTCCAGGAAGGCAGAGGCAGGAAACCAGGCGTGAACATACTCAACTCTCAACCAGTCAATAGAATATATTTAGAAGTAGATTCATTTAGAGGTAGCCATATTACCTGTAACTCATAAGGAGAAAAAAAAAAAGGCTCGTACATATGAAGGAATCATTGAAGACTTTCAGTACCATGATAGCATACATGAGCAATCTGGGTTTCAAGAACCTGGCATTGATGCTTTGAAAAGTAGGACAAAAATAGCCTAAATGTCCTTTTGAATAGGAGTTTGCTCTGCTGCTAGCCCCAAACTTGGGACAAATGTTCTCAATTTATATGATCCTTAACATTTTTAATTGCACCCATGGCTATACAAATTGGCTGTAACAGATTCTGTACCTCTCTTCCAATCACAGACCCTACATGGAGAGAGTAACTCATTCATACATGACAATACCCCCCAGTGTCATCTTCAGAGATTTAGAAACTTCATTTTTAGGTCAAACTTCCTCATCCTCACACATCAAAAATTATAATTCCTTCATCAGTACTGTGCCTCCAAATATCATCAACATTTGAAGAATGGATAAGTACAGGGCATTCAAAATATTTCAAACTTAAGTATTTCTACCGTTAGCATTGTTTTTTCATTAGCATAAATTCCACCCTCTAAAATTACACTGCCTTGTACATCTTTATTTCTGTCGTGGTTAAGTATTTCTTAGTGATAGTAAAATTCCTAGTTCTTCTTTACTTTAAAAATCAATGAGGGGCGCCTGGGTGGCTCAGTTGGTTGAGCGACTGCCTTCGGCTCAGGTCATGATCCTGGAGTCCCGGGATCGAGTCCCGCGTCGGGCTCCCTGCTCGGCAGGGAGTCTGCTTCTCCTTCTGACCCTCCCCCCTCTCATGCTCTCTGTCTCTCACCCTCTCTCTCTCAAATAAATAAATAAAATCTTTAAAAAAAAAAAAAAAATAAATAAATAAAAAAATAAAAATCAATGAATATTTGCATAAAAGAGCCTGGAATAATCAACTAGTTCATCTTTCTGTACCCAGACACCCTGGACCTTAGACTGATCCTACAATAATAAATTACTCTTGCCTGATATGATGCCAGACTTAGACCAACTATCTTACAAGAGTAGATTTCCCTTCCCTGATAGGAGTCCTGTATGCTGGACTATATGCTGTTATCAATTGTTTCATTATTTTACATGTGCTTTTCTTTTATTGCATTTCTTACAATTGATACTAATTACTTATGTATAGTTATTTTAAAATGTCTTTTTCTATATTTGTACATCTGTATATCTCATATTTCATTAGCTAAGGAAACATGCTAGTTCTATATATAGCTCAATGTTATAACCCTGTCCTGTGGGTTGAATTGTGTCTCCTCCCAAAAATATGCTGATGTCTTAACCCTGGTATCTGTGAATGTTACCTTATTTGGAAATTGGGTCTAGTGTCTGTAGATGTAATTAAGTAAGTGAAGTTATACTTGATTAGGATGGACCCTAATCCAATATGACTGGGGTCTCTGTAAGAGGAAAATGCCACATAAATGCACACAATGATTATGCCATGTACCAACAGATGCAGGTACTGGAGCAATGCAACTGCAAACCTAGCAACACCAAGATTTCATGGTCACCACTGGAAGCTAGAAAAAAGGCAGGGAAGGATTCTATCCAGAGTCTTAGAGGGAGCATGGCTTTGCTGACATCCTGATTTTGGATTTCTAGCCTCCAGAACCATGACAGAATGAATTTCTGTTGTCTTAAGGCATCACATTTGAGGTAATTTATTTCAGCAGCCCTAGGAAACTAACACCACGCAAGTCACGGTTCATAATAGGCACTCAATTAAAACTTGTTAAATGAATTCATGAGTTAGTGAATGAGTGAATGAATATAATTATACAATGCACCGTAGGAAAGTCTGTAAGTACATATATATGTGAATGAGTTCTTATACAAGATAATGTTGAGCTACTTGTATGGGGATAAAGCAGGGCTAAGCACAGGCCAGCTTTCTATTTGGTGGGTTACAGTAAATGTATTTCAAATTCCAGGGCACATTCCCCTACCAATGAGCAACTGGCCTCTTTAAGTTACTTTCTCTACATTCAATAAGACTAGTAGATCATAATCTTCAGCTAAGATAAATGTAATTACAAAATTACATAATCATTGAAAAATTCCATAATATTCTCTAACAAAAAATAGAAATAAATATGAAATACAGGCAAATATGTATTGTCTTCCATTTGGTAGTATGAAAATATCAGACACAAAACTGGCATCAGAGTGGCAAATGCTTTGTCATTATTTTATATTTACCTGTGATGATTTATAAATATTTCATTGTATAAGCCACTAAGGAATTCTTTAGAATATTTATTTCCATTTTATTTTATACTTTATTTTAAGATTTATTTATTTTATTATTATTTTTAATTTAATTTAATTTTATTGTATTCTGTTATTCATCATACAGTACATCATTAGTTTTCGATGTAGTATTCCACTATTCATTGTTTTCATTAACACCCAGTGCTCCATGCAGAATGTGACCTCCTTAATACCCATCACCGGGCTAACCCACCCCTCTCCCCTCTAGAACCCTCAGTTTGTTTCTCAGAGTCCATAGTCTCTCATGGTTCATCTCCCCCTCCGATTCCTCCCCTTCATTTTTCCCTTCCTTCTCCTAATGTCCTCCATGCTATTCCTTATGTTCCACAATTAAGTGAAACCATATGGTAATTGACTTTCTCTGCTTGACTTATTTCACTTAGCATGATCTCCTCCAGTCCCATCCATGTTGATGTAAAAGTTGGGTATTCATCTTTTCTGACGGCTGAGTAATATTCCATTGTATATATGGACCATGTATTCTTTATCCATTCATCTGTTGAAGGGCATCTTGGCTCTTTCCACAGTTTGGCTATTGAGGACATTGCTGCTATGAACACTGGGGTGCATATGGCCCTTCTTTTCACTACATCTGTGTCTTTGAGTTAGATACCCAGTAGTGCAATTGCTGGGTCATAGGGTAGCTCTATTTTTAATTTTTTGAGGAACCTCCACACTGTTTTCCAAAGTGACTGTACCAACTTGCATTCCCACCAACAGTGTAAGAGGGTTCTCCTTTCTCCACAACCTCTCCAACATTTGTTGTTTCTTGCCTTGTCAATTTTTGCCATTCTAACTGATGTAAGGTGGTATCTCAGTGTGGTTTTGATTTGAATTTCCCTGATGACTAATGATGATGAACATTTTTTTCATGTGTCTGTTAGCCATTTGTATGTCTTCCTTGGAGAAGTGTCTGTTCATGTCTTCTGTCCATTTTTTGACTTGATTATTTGTTTTTTGGGTGTTGAGTTTGAGAAGTTCTTTATAGATCTTGGATACCAGCCCCTTATCTGTAGTGCCATTTGCACTTGATACTTATATCAAGTATATAAGTATTCTGTGGGTTGCCTCTTTGTTTTGTTGACTGTTTCCTTTGCTGTGGAGAAGTTTTTTATCTTAATGAAGTCCCAAAGTTCATTTTTGCTTTTGCTTCACTAGCCTCTGGAGATGTATCTTGAAAGAAGTTGTTGTGGCCAATGTCAAAGAGGTTACTGCCTATGTTCTCCTCTAGGATTTTGATGGATTCCTGTCTCACATTGAGGTCTTTCATCCATTTTGAGTTTATCTTTGTGTATGGTGTTAGAGAATGGTCGAGTTTCATTCTTCTGTATATAGCTGTCCAATTTTCCCAGCACCATTTATTGAAGAGACTCTCTTTTTTCCATTGCATATTTTTCCTGCTTTGTCGAAGATTATTTGACCATAGAGTTGAGGGTCCATATCTGGGCTCTCTATTCTGTTCCATTGGTCTATATGTCTGTTTTTGTGCCAGTACCATGCTGTCTTGGTGATCACTGCTTTGTAATAAAGCTTGAAATCGGGCAACGTGATGCCCCCAGCTTTGTTTTTCATTTTCAACATTTCCTTGGCAATTCGGGTCTTTTCTGATTCCATACAAATTTTAGGATTGTTTGTTCCAGCACTTTGAAAAATGTCATTGGAACTTTGGTCAGGATGGAATTGAAGGTATAAATTGCTCTGAGTAGCATAGGCATTTTAACAATGTTTATTTTTCCGATCCATAAGCATGGAAAGTTTTTCCATCTTTTTGTGTCTTCTTCAGTTTTTTTCATGAGTGTTCTATCCACCACGACCAAGTGGGATTTATCCCCAGGATGCAAGGGTGGTTCAACATTCGCAAATCAATCAATGTGATAGAACACATTAATAAGAGGAGAGAGAAGAACCATATGGTCCTCTCAATTGAAGCAGAAAAAGCATTTGACAAAATACAACATCCTTTCCTGATTAAAACTCTTCAGAGTATAGGGATAGAGGGAATATTCCTCAAGTTCATAAAATCCATCTATGAAAAACCCACAGCAAATATCATCCTCAATGGGGAAAAGATCAGAGCCTTTCCCTTAAGATCAGGAACATGTCAAGGATGCCCACTCTTGCCACTATTGTTCAACATAGTACTAGAAGTCCTGGCATCAACAATCCAACAACAAAAATAAATAAAAGGTATTCAAATTGGAAAAGAAGAAGTCAAATTCTCTTCACAGGTGACACTATACTTTATGTGGAAAATCCAAAAAAACTCCACCCCCGAATTACTAAAGTCATACAGTAATTCAGTAATGTGGCAGGATACAAAATCAATGCACAGAAATCTGTTGCTTTCTTGTACACTAACAATGCAACTGTAGAAAGAGAAATTAGAGAAACAATTCCATTTACAATAGCACCAAAAACCATAAGGTACCTTGGAATAAACCTAACTGAAGAGGTAAAGATTTATCTATTTATTTTAGAGACAGAGAGCACAAGTGGGATGGGCAGAGGGAGAGAGAAACTTAAGCTGATTCCACACTGAGCAAGGAGCCCGACGTGGGGCTTGATCTCACGACCCTGATTAAGGACCTGAGCTGAAACCAAGAGTCAGATGCTTAACCAACTGTTCCACTCAGGCACCCCTATTTCTCTTATAGGTAATACAACCAAGGCATTTTAATATCTGAATTAGGAACTAAAAATGTCAAAACTAGGTCACATTTGTCTTCTGACTTGAACCCCCATACCACATAGAAAGAGTGGCTTAACAAAGAAAAATCATTGTGTTCAGAATCATTGTATCTCCTTAAACTACAGTTTTAGTGACTCAATAAGCTTTATACATCTTAGCACGATTTCTCCCAGAGAAAATGGATAAAGACAGAAATAGATTTAAACAAATACAGAAATATAGACATTATCTATGTTTTACACTTTATGTATTCATACATGCATGCATACATACATGAAGATAATAGTACAAGATGGAATGCATATACATGTATTGGCTTGAGAAAACAAGCTTCTGGAAAGCATAGCCTATGCTGAAATTTTAACTCCTAAAATACACTGTTAGAGGTGTTGAACTTCATGAGTGCCATTTAGTGGTGATAATCTGTCTATTGATGTTCGTATCCCCTTACCTCTGTTTGCTGTCTTTGAGCAACAATTGTTTTACTGGTGATAGGTAAAAACCTACACACTTGGAGGTATTATGTGTCTATTTTTTCTGTTATTGCAATAAGCATAAGAAGTCTATTTCTTATAAATAAACTCTAGAAATTTCCCAGTGGGGCAATAGAAACTCTACAGCTTGTTTCCTTGCATGATATCCTTTGAAAATAAGTTCCCCTAAAAGGTAGTGTTATTTTGGCAATAGGTAGAATGGATAATGAGGGGCTGGCACTGATATTTCCTGAGGAATGGGAACATTGGTGATCTTTGATTTGAGGTTATTTGTATGGCCTCTATTCTTATTAATGTGCAAATATTTATAGGTACATTTTTACTTGGAAATGTAGTCTCTGTGAATTTTCTATGTACCTATTAAGAAATCACAGCTATTTGGGTGCCTGGGTGGCTCAGTTGGTTAAGCAACTGGCTTCAGCTCAGGTCATGATCCTGGAGTCCCGGGATCGAGTCCCGCATCGGGCTCCCTGCTCAGCGAGGAGCCTGCTTCTCCCTCTGACCCTCCCCCCTCTCATGTACTCTCTCTCATTCTCGCTCTCTCAAATAAATAAATAAATCTTTAAAAAAAAAAGAAATCACAGCTATTTGATTACTGATAAAAAACGAGCACCTATTATATCTGTTGGAATTATTAAAAACCTTGTCTATTGTAGGTAGCAGATGGTGATCTTTGATCAGTACAGTTTCTCTAAGGAAGCTCCCCCAGTATAGAACCTCAGGGTGAGGAAAGATCTTAATGTTTGCCTATGTCCATTGCCTAGAGTACCTTGTGTCTCCTTCTCTAAGCATCTCCCTTCTCTGCCAAATATGCTGACATTGTCAATTCATGGCAATTTATGCATTATTACAAACAAGTGTTAGTTTTTTTGATTCTGTAGGTAGCTTAACCTCACTATGCCTATGACTAATCTTCCATAAAATGGGAATATTAATGGTTGTCCCAATTCTTAATTCTTTCATTCATGTATTCAGCTATGTTGTGATGATCAAATACTCTCATATAGACTAAAGTGCTCTTAAAAAATATAAAATATGTCACAAATGTGAAACAGTGTGTTAGTTCCAAAAATGTGACTACTTTATTAGATCGAGCAATATAACTATCTACTTATATCTCTGTCTAAGTGCATCAATACAACTGTCTCGTTCTGGACATGGATTTATATATATGACTACCTTGTTCTGTTTGTTGCTCCTGGTGTATCTCACCATTCCCACCAGATTATAAGCCTTATGGGCAGTGGTTTATATTTGTCTTATGTCCCTCTACATACGTAGCATAGTTCTGGTCACACTGTATATACCTCCATTCATGACTGACTTATGACACTATTCATTTTTATGCCATCAAGGATTTTTCTTGAAAGCCACTGTTGTTTTGTGGTAGCTTTGAGCAACTTGTTCTGGCTGTTACTGGTCCATGGGGATGTGTGAAGTGATAGAGCGTTGTGATCCCAGAACCCAAGGAATCTGAAAACATAGTGGACTCCTACTGGTTTAAAATTTAGTAGCTGCATTGCCCTCATTTATGTTTTATGTGTAGCAAAACTAATATTTCTCTTAAGTGTGCTTGAAGGCAATACAGTTTTAAGGAAAACATTCCCTACCATGTTTCATCTGCTGCCTTCTATGTAGAAGGCAAAAGCAACAGTTTTCTTATTGAAGGATATGAATGGCTTTGCCCCTTTGCTTGCCTGTGTGCAGCCATGGAGCAAACAGCGTCCTTTGTTTGCACTGGAGCCTACTCTGCCACCATGCTCCGCTCGGAGCAGAGGGAGTTAAAAAGCTTTGGTTTTCCCTCAGTAACCGTTTAGAAGTACACAATGCAAGTCAACCATCGTTTAATTTATTTTGCTTTGTTAGATGGCGGCGTTAATTAATTTTGCTTTGTCGCCTTGCTTGCCTCTTGATAACATCATTCTTTTTAATAGCAATGGAACCTTGCAAATGTCAAGCAGCCTGCCCCAATCACAACAGGCTTCAACATAAAAACACATTAGTTTGGAGGCACCACAAGTAACTACTTTAGGAAAAAAATGTAATAGCTGTAATTATGTTTGTGCCTGCCAGTGAGCTGCCCTCCTCCTTCCTCTCTTTCTCTCTCCCTGTGTCCTTAATGGATTTTTGTTGTACAAAAAAATCAGCATCTCTTGTCAAAGCTCAGTGGCGTCTGCCTTTTGGATGGTCAGCTATTCGTATCTGAGTTGACCCACCTGCCACATTGGGATGTTTTCTGATGCTCTCTGAGCTCAGACGTTACGTGTTGGGTCTCTTTGATTGAACTGCTTCTTGCACCATTTTGTATGGTCTCCATAATTTCAAAGTTATTTGTTCTTCTTTATCAGATGAAAACCTGCCTATATCTCCAAACTGCATCCCACAGCCAAAGATCAGTATTAGGGCTAACATTCCATTCCCTTTCTAGTTAGGGGACTCTCCTAGAGACTTGTTCTCCTAGCAGGGCTGAGTCCTAAGTTTGTCATCAAGAAGAGAAGACCTTAATAACTTAGTTTCCAGAGATTTCAAGCCATTCCTCAGCTTCATGAAATCTGGTCTGGCTTTGTAGCCTTAGGGTGTGTAAAAGGTGAGAAAAAATTTGAATCAGTAAAGGGAGTTCCACGTCTCTGAGATATCAGTGTGGTGCTTGCAGAGTGATAGTTCCTTTGGGCTTCCCGTTGAGTGTTGGTGAATTAAAACAGTAGCTGTGATAACAAAGAATGGGAAAGAAGACTTACTTTCCATTTTCAAGCATGAAATTAGGTAAGTGAGGATGCAGGGGTAAAAAGATGTGTGTGTGTGTGTGTGTGTGTGTGTGCGCGCGCGTGCTCACGCACATGTTCAGTGTCTATGATCTTGTATAAGGGTCTTGGCTTTAAGAGACCATCTCTGGATTTCACAGACAGACATACAGAATCATCAAGTATTAAACTAGGGGATTGACTGGAAGGACTTCAAATCCATGATAGTTATTTAACTATGAGGAGCTGAGCCTGAGAAAGGAGAATCCTTCCTTCTGAACGCTGCCAGCCACCATGGAAAGGTGTAGCCTGGCATGCTGTAGAGAGTATGAGTCACTTCTGAGTCACATAGACTTGGGAATCACTTAGCAGATAGTTGAGTGACCTTGGACGAGGCTCTTAAATTCTCTGATGCTCAGTTTCTTTACCTGTAAACTGAGACACTTACTTGATCTGGCCCTTCTGAGGGTATGAAATTGTAAGCCCTAAAGTAAATTAATTTAGCTATCATAACTCTGGGCAGTTGGTTGTTCATTCATTATTTATTATATATATGTGTGTGTTTGTATGTATATATGTATATGTAGGTGTGCACATCTGTATGTGTACCTGTACCTCCATGTCTGGTTATGTACCAAGCTAGACACTGGGAATACATGAATGGTGACCAACACAAACTTAGCCACTGCCTCTCCCGATCTCCTCGTCTACTGGGAATAACTTGATAAGTTTCATGAAAGGATTTAATGCATTTAGTATCTATGTCCCTCCAGCATTTGATAGAAATGGCCAGGAATGGAGGAAATGCCCGGGGGTAGGAATGGCACAAGCTAAGACCTACCAATTAGAAAGTCAAGGTCTATTGGAGCAGTGAAATAGCATACAGGATATAGGGGGAGTTTGTGTCCACAGGGACTGCAGAGAGGTGCAATCGATTTGGGGTCTCTTTGAGGACCTTAACTTTGACGTGAAGGGATTTTTGTGCTTCCTTCTAGGTAATGAGAAGCAGGAAGCCATTCATAGATTTTGAGTTGTGGACACAGCATTTAGGAAGAGTAATCTGGAGTCAGGAGAAATACATAGTGGAGGGGAAACTGTTCAAGACAGTTGTGCAGAGCAGTTGTGCTATGAATACAGTTAAGAAGAGGCAGGGAGTGACTCTAAAAGACAGTGTTGTTTGGGGAGTATACTAATAACCACCAGTAGCAACTGAGAGGCCATCTGGTATAACAAACAGGATTGCAGGCTTCAAAATCAGACCAAGTGGAGTCAAATCCCTGCTCTATCCTTCACTTGCTTTGTAAAGCTAAGGGAGGTAACTTGCCCTGTTGATCCCCCTCACCCCACTTGCCTGGGAGTGCTTCAGGGAGGGCCTGAGAAGAACATTCTCAGCCTGTGCAGTGCTCAGCATGAAGCATTGAACTAGGACTGGCTTTTAATATTTTACAGGTCTGTACCAGGTTCACACTCTCTTGCATCTTTGCATTTCATCATCAGGTCACTCCTTTTACATTTCTCCTGACTTTGGGAAAAAGGAAATTGAAGCAGAGGAGAGTTGACCTCTTCATCTAAGGTCCTACAATTTGTACGTACTGATATCCTGATTTACACCTAGTTTTCACAATTTTCCAAGAGCCAACACCACCTCTGTTTCAGAGAAAAAACAACCAACCAAAGTATGATTGAGGGCTGGCACTCCAAAGATAAAAAGAAAAAATATGCATCGAGAAGAAACAAGTAAAATCCTGGTTTCATAGACAGTAGAAAGGAATATCAAGCTAAAGGGGGTGCCAGTGGTAGATAATTTATGGGTGTCAGCATTCCATACAGAATCTAATCACCCTACCCTCCCTGCCAGAACAAGTCTTGGAAAAGACTGCTTTCATCCTGTCAGCCCTGCACTGGAGAATCTTCAGTGACTCTCCACCGCCTTAGGACAAAACCCTGTCACCATAATGTACCTTTTGAAGTCTTCACCTTGGCCCTGGCCTATATTTAGAACTATAACTTCTGATCAATTCCTTGGAAGCTGATGTGTACTGGACCATTTATTCCACCACTGAAATGTACATTTATGCTTCCCCATGGTCTATCTGCTTTTCTGAGTCCACACAGCCCTGTGAGGTGATTAAGGGGGAGGGCTCTGGAAGCTGACTTTGAGGTTTTCTTCCTGGCTCCTCACTGCCTGGCTTGGGACTGTAGCCAAGCGACTCAACCACTCTGTAATTCGGTTTTCACATCTATAGATTGGGGATGTAAGCAATGCAATCTCAGGGTGTTGTTTTCAGAATTAACCGACACAATTCATGGATAGCATTTAGAAGCATTCCAGAGACAGTGTAGAAGGTCAATAAACATTTGCTTCCACTATTATCTTGGGCCTTCTTTAGAACTCTAGGACAAAATCCCTTCATTTGAAAGGCTATCTTCGACCATTACAACCCAGTGAATTACCGCCACCCCTAACATCCTCAAATTTTCACAAAATTTATTTGGCATTTGAATGTCTTATGTTGTTATCTGGTGAATGCACTGTGTGTGTGTGTGTGTGTGTGTGCATATGCGTGTGTGTGAGTTTTCTTAATTAGACTAAACTACCTGGTGGATGAAATGTTATCAAATCATTTTCTCCAACTCTTAGTGTATCTAATAGAGTCCTTTCCAAATAGTGGGTTCTCAATGAGTACTTACTGATTGGGACATTAAAAAGTCTTCTGATAGATGGCCCCAGCAGTATTACCAATGATTTTATCAGCTATAAGGAAAAGTAATAAATAACTAACCCAGAGAATGTGAGGGAAGATATTCACTAGTCAATTAAGAAAGCATTTTTAATTCAGCTCATATTTACATGAATCTGTCATTTGAAGAGCAGCCTCAAATGAATACAAAGAACATGCTGAGCAGGGCAGAGACAGAGTCTGCATTGGTTTGACAATTACAACGTCCTGAATAAACTTTTGAGGTCATCCCACTCCATAGCTTCCTCTACTCACCTTTTTAATATCCTAAAGAAATCTATTCTTAATAATCAATTGAAATTAAAAAAGAGCACAGACATTTCAAATTAAATATCTTAATTAAATGCACATCTGAGAACCTTAATTTAATATATTACCTAAAGCTCCATGCTCTCAAGACGTCTTAATTTACACCGAGTATAATCGCACCTTACTCTCACTTCAGGCAGGAGATGGTACATGTAGCTCCTTATACTCCCTAATGGAGAGTAAAATTTCTATTATAAAACAATACTGCACATGCAAACAGCCTCTATTTATTTCTAAGTATAAACTGTTTATCTAGACAGGTCATTAAGACTTTTTTTTCCCCCCAAATCTGAAGCACTCGAGCTAAGCATTTATAAACAAACAGAACTGAGGAAGAGTAGGCATTAAAATTTTTCATTCTGTGATAATTAATAATAACTTAGTTTAATTGAGGTTAAAGTAACCTTAAAACTCCAGTAAAATTTTTTTTTAAAATTGTATTTCCTCTGAGAATTAATGCCTGCCAGAAATATGGAGAATAGAAGGATTTATCAAAGGAAAACATGTACTAAGTCCTATATTTTCTGTTTTCTGTAAAGTTAGCTTTGTATTAGCATGCTTATTTTATTTTTTTATTATGTTATGTTAATCACCATACATTACATTATTAGTTTTTGATGTAGTGTTCCATGATTCATTGTTTGTGCATAACACCCAGTGCTCCATGCAGAACGTGCCCTCTTTAATACCCATCACCAGGCTAACCCATCTCCCCACCCCCCATAGCATGCTTATTTTAAAAAGAAAAAAAAAAAAACCCTTTACATGTGATATTTTTAAGATTTATTTATTTATTTTAGAGAGAGAGAGCAAGTGGGGGAGGGGCAGATAGAGAGATTCTTCAAGCAGACTCCCTGCTGAATGCAGAGCCCAATGTGGGGCTTGACGTGGGGTTGGATCCCATGACCCTTAGATTATAGCCTGAGCCGAAACCAAAAGTCAGACACTCAACCTAGTAAGCACCCAGGCGCCCCTGTGACTTTTTTTCTTAATTGCAAGTTTTGCTTCCTATTGTCTAAAATAAGACTTCAACAACAACAAAAATAATAAAATAAATAAAAAAGACTTCCACACTTCAAATAAATACACTAAATAGTTTTTCCTGTAAGTGTTTATTTTCTTCCTACCTTCCTTCCCTCCTTTCTTTCCACCTCAAGAATTACAAATTTTAGAAATAATTTGGTACATTTTATTGATATAATTTCTCCTGCTTTGGCAATAGGATATTTTACTTTACCTTTTTTTATTGCAAGTAGTTAAATAAAATAGAATTAGGAACCAAGGAAATTAAGGCTATGACCAAGTAGAACACAAGAAACTGGAGTATTTGGAAGAACGTAGTGAAACCAACCATGCCACCTTTATTGGGCCAGTAAGACATTCTTTAATGTCTTGATTTAGAACATCAGGAAACAAATAACAAACAATGGAAAAACCGTTGGGCATCGTCATAGGAAAATGTGTTAAAATAACAACAAAACACCCAAATTTAAAAAATATTTAGATGCATGAGTTCTTGCATAATGAATGTCATCTCTGACATCATTGCAGAAATATTTTATACTTGTTATAAAATAATAAAGCCTGCACAAGATTTGAGAACTTGAAGATATAGGATGGAAACAATAGAGAGTAACAATGTTTAAATCAAAACATAGAAAGGATTTTCACCTATTTTAAATCTTATCTTTTTTTCTTCCAATGTCATGCCATACAATTCATTTAGATAGACCAGTTTACCTGATTGATATGCAGCTGTTGTGTTTATGGGTGATGGGGAATTTTTTCCCAGTGTTACAATGAGCCTTTAAAAAGGATTATATTCTACTGGCAAGCTAAGAATGATGTTTAAACATGGCTTTCTCAGCATTTATCTCTGAGTGATTGAATTTGAGTATCTCCTAGGAGTAAAATATTTGATTATGAAACTTTTGGTTTGCACTTCAAATGCCACTGCAGAAACATTTCTCCCAGCTGATGTGAACAGCTAAATTGCCCCCAAAAAGGTGCATGGTGACTTTGAGGAGAATATGTATTACTTGTAGCCAAAATATGCCTTCATGCAAAAACCCAGAAATGTTAACCTTTAGGAAGAAGGCATTAAGGACCTCTCGCTGACTAGGCTGGGCTAGTTTCTGAGGTCTGTGAAGTCCCTCATTCTGTTTTAGTTTCTGGAATATTCGCCAACCTTGAACCCCTCTGCTTGACTTCCCTGAGGAAGAGAACAGCTCAATCCAATCTGAAACAGAAAGCTAATACTTCTTGAAAGTGACTGATGAGTTCTAGCTCTTAATAGGCCAAGAATAATCAATGGGGCATGAGACATGCTGGGCAGAACGTGGCCGGCCGTGTGGATGCCAAAATGACCCTACATCAGCCGTCACGATAAGGAGTGCAGCCAAACTGACCATGTCCTCTTTAATGACAAGTCAAGTGATATTAGTCCACATTTCTCAAGTAAAAATCATTCCCTATCATTTAACAACAACTCCCATCGTGATTTAGGTTGTTATTTGTCTAGCACAAAGCATCACACAAAACAACTGCCCTTTGTCATACAAGATGACTATTTCCTACATAAAAGAAGATCTAGTTGTCCCTGGAAATTCCAAGACATTTTCCATTTAAGAGGGTATGCCAGACTAATTTGTGCAATGATGAGGTCATTGGTCTTGGGCTTCAGCTCACTTTTTATTTCTCTTCTTTAATCTCATTCTTTTCATTCTCTTTATTACTGAGAGGGAAGCAAACTCACAAAAACCTGTTATCTATTATCCTTGTTCCAAATTTTGCTGGTTCTTAGTCCCTAGGGTTCAAAGTCAATATGTTTGGTAATGACTTTTTACAAAAAAAAAAAAAAAAAAGAAAAGGAACAGAGATTGGATTTCAAGTGTTATGATAAATGCATATCTGAATTTTCAGCTGAGTTTCGCTTCAAGAAGTCTGCATCAGTTGTGTAGGAAGGCATATCTTCTGAGAAACTGAAAACTGATCACTAAATTAAATGCCATATTCTCTCTCTTTCTCTCTCTTTCTCTCTCTCTCTCATCAGTACTTCCTTCTACCTCTCTCTTTCCACAAATACACACACACACACATTCATCCCTAATTCTGGTAAAAACTCAAGGAACCATTAACTCATGGTGTAAATAAAAAATAATCAATAATTGAGTTTGCTATCAGTTTGGGATGCCAGAGTTTATATTACCCATGTCTTTTTTTCCTCCTCGAATTAACTTACTAATTGGCTTCAAATTAGCTCTATTGCTTGCATTATGTTGACTTTTCAGGGTAAAAATATATGGTGAGTGTTCTGTTTTTTAAAAAATATGCTAAAATGTGTTGAAAACCCCATCGACAAAAGGAATTCCAAATGCAATGTGTTTCAGAAACTTACAATCCAAAATGAATATTAATTTATTTTGTGTAAACACTATGTGATATGGGAGTTCAACCAACAGTATTTTTTTTAAAAAAGATTTTATTGAGGGTCACCTGGATGGCTCAGTCGTTAAGCGTCGGCCTTGGGCTCAGGTCGTGATCCCAGGGTCCTGGGATCGAGCCCCGCATTGGGCTCCCTGCTCCGCGGGAAGCCTGCTTCTCCCTCTCCCTCTCCCCCTGCTGTGCTCCCTCTCTTGCTGTCTCTCTCTCTGTCAAATAAATAAAAATTAAAAAAGAAAAAAGATTTTATTGATTTATTTTGAGAGAGAGAGAGCGAGCGAGCATGAGAGGGGGGCAGAGGCAGAGGGAAAGGGAGAAGCAGACTCCCCGCGGAGCAAGGAGCCCAACGCTGGGCTCGATCGCAGGACCCTGGGATCACGACTTGAGCCGAAGGCAGACACTTAACCGACTGAGCCACCCAGGTGCCCCAACCAACAGTATTTCTTTAAAAAGAAAAATAAAACAAAAGTTTCATAAAAGTGTCAGTTTCACCAGTTCCTATTTATAAATAATGGAGCTTTCTGGCTTACCATGGAGAATTCAGGAAACATTGTTGCATTTTTTAAATTAAAATGATTTACATTTTAATTTTCTCCTGAGAATTTTCCTGTTTTATTCTTTCTTTTCTCAAGGATTGTATGAGTTAAAAAAGGGGCGAGTGTGTGTGTGTGTGTGTGTGTGTGATTATGAGCATCTGTGGGATTTTCCTAATTGGAAACTATGTTTTCTGATAGTTGAAAACAGCTTGGGTCTTGGCATCTTTAGTGCCTGATCAAACCCAAAAAAGTTTAGGTTACAGTGGAAAATTCCCATAATGGTTGTGTTACATTTTTTTTTTTTTACCCCGAATCCAAAAAGCACAGTTCTTTCTAGGAATGCACAGATAAAGGACACCTGGAGTGGCTGGCCTCATTCTTAAGGGACATAATCCTTAGTAACCTGGTTGCCTGGTGCCTCCAATGCCTTGGGGAATTCTTGTACCATCCTGGAGCAGTTGAGATCACTGAGATTCTGAATTGGGGAGCGAGAAGAAAGACGGTGAGGGAAGGATGTTTTTCCATCCAAGTGGTAACAGTTTTTTGCCCCGCTAGGCTAGACATACCATGCTTGAGCGGAAGTTCTGTCCCCCAAAGCTGACACCTGATGAGGCTCTGCCTCTAAACTGCAATGTGCTTCTCACTCAGGTGTTCAGCAGTGCAAGCTCTGAGAGTATGCATCATCTGTCCATCAGATTGTCCCATGGATCTGATTGTTTCTGCTTCACTGGGAATATTGGGGGAGCATCTAGGCACAGCTGGATATGTACACTGACAAAGTAGTTCAGATCAGAAAAAGAAAAAAAACCATCTTAAACTTCTAGACACACTTGAAAAGGGAAAGCAAAGCGCCATTTCAGCCAAGCATTTGCCAGATGTCTCTGCTCCAATCTGAAGGCAAACTAGAGCAAAGCTCTGACACTAAGGGACCTTAAGCTCCTACTGTAGATTTGTTATTAATTAAAAATTCAGCAAGGGAAATCTCATGTTCTTTAAAGGAATGCTTTATCTATTTCCCCATATGAGGATGAACTCTTATAAATTCTATTTTATGATACTCATATCGATGGTTTGGGAGAACGAATTAATTGTTGGGGGAACAAAGCAGGTGAGTGAACACAGAAAAAAAGTCTTACCAAAAGAACAATTAAATGAGATAGGTCATATGATCAGGGTTGAATATACTCCTGATGATTCTCCAGGTTCCTTTCTTTCTGTAGGAGGGGACTCAGAGAAAGCACTACTTTCCCAAGGACTATTATTTAAGTCTACAAGTGTATTGAAAGGCTTAAGGTCTGAAAATCAAAATCTGAGTGACTATTAGGGAATTAAGAATTCCTTCAGATAGCCCTTATCATAATTGAAATCACATCATGGTTCTAGTACTCGAAATTCCAGTAATATTCTTTTTTTTTCCCTTAATTTAGTTCACTGGTTTAGGCACATTTTTCAATGCTAGAGATTTTGGTAGTATAATGAAGGGAATTGAAAGACTCAAACAACAATAAAATAAATCAGTAATATTTATAATATAGTCACTACTATAGCAAAATGATGTTTCCCACTATCCATAAAGCATCAGGTGTTATGGCATTTTTTCCTTCATCCAAGTTTGGTACCCTTTCCAATTTTGATCAACTCTTCTACTGACCTAATCATGATGTCTTAAACTTCAGGATATCAAGTTATAACTTTCCAGGAACGAACAAGCTTTCTTTGGTACCAGCTTAACTTTCATAGATATAATGCTCTATCTTAGGAAATTCTGAGTTAGATGAGGTAGTGGATATATCTGGGCTGAAATACCTTTTATTATTATTAACTTTAGAACACTGGCCTGCCCCTGGCATACACCCAAGGCTTGCCATGCTTACAAAGTTGTGTCTACATAGACTTTCACACGTGGAAGTTTTTATGAAGGATACGTGAAATAGTAACATGTCTCCATTTGCACATAGAGACATTCAGAGTAATTAGTGCACACCACGACTCATATAGAGACATTCTCTGCGTGTGGCCAACACTTGGACATACCTGCTAGAGAGAAAAGCACATGTAAGAGAGGGTACAGGTGTGAAATTATGACACATGTCCTCACAGCTAGAAAGCGAGAGTGAGATTCTAGGATCTTAGAGATGGCTTGGGGGGTGGGGCAGCAAGTTGTTATAGGATGTGAAGGAGGAGAGCCTGTTGCACATTCTAGCCTTAGAGAATGGAGGGAAGCTGATAGCACAGATAAAGAAGGCATGCTTAGCAAAAGTGATGGATTGTGATTTGTAGTATTGACTGTTTGGACCTGAAAGACAAGTGATAAGAAGTGAAATGTCTTTCTCAATTGCTCTGATAGTAACCCTGAACACAAAGCCATTGCTAACAGATGAAATTTTTCTACAGTCATTTGTCAAAAAGTTGTCAAAATATTATGTAACCTAGTTGCACCTTCATGGCCTTGGAATTCAGCTAGTATATACTGAAACTATGTCTTCTCCCTCTCTGTCCCAGCCACACAGTTTCCTTCTCCTTAGGCAAATAGTGTCAGGGATTTTTTTGGTGTGTGCTTTTAGACATGATTTATATATGTGTAAGTAATTATGTTGTCTCATTTTCCACAACAGCTGTAGCATACTCTTTTGTAGCTGGATTTCTTTATGTATATTCTCTCTTCTTCTGCTCTTCCTCCCTCCTTATGTTTATGGGTATGTGTTACATATTTTATAAGATACTGCTAATCTTTTCTAAGGTAAGGTATTAAATTACCTAATCCCTAATGGTAAATTTTTAGCAGCCTCCAGCAACAGTGCTTTTGGGATCTGCAGCACATTCAAGCCCAGCCATGCTTTCACTGGGCAGCTGTCAGCCAATGACCAAACATGGCTGCATACTAGCTCCTGGACATTTCTGCTCCACGTAGGACCCCTCTAGGAGCCATTTATGTTGGGAGTTTCCAGTGGGCTGACTGAGATCTTCTCTGAGTTATATCATAGTATGAGTCTTCCTATTCAGTCCTTTCTCTTACCTATTTTCCTTTCACAGATATCAGAACATTTTCTGAAAAATGTCCCCACCTTTTCCTGCTCTCTTTACTTTTCATGGGCACCACTCCCAGTAAGTTTCTTGCACTTTTACTCTATACTGACATCCACTTTCCAAAGGACCCAGACTGACACACTTGATTTGTATCTGGGTCTTACGTGTTCTGGTTTTATGAATGTGAGTCATTTACGTAATTTTTCTCTTTCCCATTAATCATTTTTAATTATTACAGAAGTGATGCATGCATGAAAAATAAAATAAATAATCAAAGATTCTTGCCCATTTTGCCAGAGAAACTCCTCAATTAATTTCTCTGAAATAGAACACGAGGAGATAAAATTTTGAGTTCTTACATTTTGGAAAAAGTCTATTTTGATTTTGCATTCAATAATTAGTTCCCCTGGCTACAGAGTTAGAGTACACATTCATTCTATTTACCTAGAAACTTGAAGACCTGACTTTCTAGTAACTAGTGTCGTTGCTGAAAAACCTAATGACTATTTGAAACTTAATCCTATGTACGTAAACTATATTTATTCTTTAGAAGTTACAAGAATTTTTTATGTACTCTTGGTGTTTGAAAATTCCACTGGCATATTTCCGGGCACAGGTCTGTTTTTGGTTATCATGCTGAGCACTCAGAAAACTTGTTTACTTTTAATACTGATTCATAGTTGTCTTCTGGGAAATTTTCTTCCATTATTTCTTTGATTATTTCCACCACCTCAATTTCTTTCTACTCTCTCTCTCTGGTGGCTGTATTATAGAAGTTGAACTTCTTGATTGCTAATCTATGTATATTTCTCTCACATTTTTGCAAAAGTATTTTTAAATTATTTCATGTTCTGCATGTCCTCAACTTCTATTGACTTTTTTGCACATGTTTCTAATTTGTAAGAATTCTGTTTTATTTTCCTTCTGATTATTTCTTTTTATTATAAGCTTGTGTGGGCTTCATAGATATAATGCTCTATCTTAGGAAATTGTGAGTTAGATGAGGTAGTGGATATATCTGGGCTGAAATACCTTTTATTATTATTAATTGGACTCACGTTTTCCTATCACTTTTGTTAAACTTCTTTCTTAGTTAATCTTAAAAATTCATAGCCTGACAGAATTTATTTAAAATTAAATATTCAACTCTTTTCCAGGATTCACTGGAAGTATTCCTTTAACTTGGATTTCATTTGCTGGTTAGTTCATACTTCTCTCCCCACACCCCTAACTCCTGTGCATACAAATCTACTTACATTTTAATAACCCAAGATAGTGTTTCCTCAAAAACTTCACCCACTCAGTGCTCATTTTTCCAGAAATGATTAATGATGATAATTTACATAGAGTCTTCTACTGAAAATCACATTAAATAGCAACATTGCCAGCACAGCCTCATATCTCATTACACTGAAGAGCAATACTTAGAATAAAGGCTGCTACTTAAACCAGTTACAAATCTTCAAAGCTGCATCTGTGAAAAAATGCTATAATTAAATTATTCTGATATATGTGCTGACCATATTGTCTCTATTCACAGAGGCACTATCCAGGAGGCATTAAAAGTTCTTACTCTATGGGACACCTGGGTTGCTCAGTCGGTTAAGGGTCTGCTTTTGGCTCAGGTCATGATCCCAGGGTCCTGGGATTGAGTCCTACATTGGGCTCCCTGCTCAGTGGGGAATCTGCTTCTCCCTCTCCCTCTGCCTGCCACTCCCCCTCCTTGTGCTCTCTCTCTCTCTCAAATAAATAAATAAAACCTTAAAAATAAGTTCTTATTCTAGACATAGCAGACTGTGTTCAGATCCCTATTCAACTATATGCTCTTGGACAAACAAACTTTTCTGAGTCTGTTTCTTCATAGCCTTGGTGTGAGGATGAACAAATATAATGCATGTGATGTATTTAGTATAGTGCCCACCACATTGCAAACATTCAAAAACATTAGTTCTTATGATCAATGAGTAAACTGATGATCTCTCAGAGGAAAATCATTGTATCCATTTTTTTCCAAAAATGATTGCATCTTTTTATTTCTTGTTACCTCACTGCATTTGTTTTACTTCTAGAATAGTTCTTGTTTACTCTCACCTTGCATGTAGAGTTATTTTTCTGCTTCTCCAACTATACTTTTAGAACCAGGCAGCCAGAGATTGGCACATTTTCTCCTTCACTATGACTAGCAGGCACCTTGCATGTTGCACTTCATTAGTGAAAAAGAAAAGGTGATGGCACAGTGGAGTGGGGATATAGTTTGACCCCCAAGGTCTCTATGAAAAAAAAATGTTTTCAAATCACAAACTCAATCAAGCATTTAGGAGGTACAATCTGACAAAACCTCCTATGAGGAAAAGGAAGAATCTTATAAATAAATGAAGAAGAGCTTCAAGAATAAGTAGGCTCTAATCATGAGTGACAAAGTGAAAAGAGAGTTCTTGTAGATTGAGTAAATGAAGTTAGGCATGTCAAGGGTGTGAACATTCTTAGGTAAATGGTATGTGTTCTAAGGTAAGTAATTTCTTTGAACATAAGAAAAGGAGTGAGGGAAAGAAGATTAGGGAATGGGTGTGCACTGGGAAGAGCTTTGAATGTGAAATTAAGGATCTCGCCCTAAATCTTTTACTCCTGGCACCCACTATTTCAGATGGTGAGCCCCATTCATGAAATAATGTACATCTTTTCTAGGAACATGGATCTATCTAACAGGAGCTTTCTGAGATGGAGCCGGTACATAGTGGCAACTAATACCTTCTTTCCAACCCTATGGCTAAGATTCTGGGCTGCCACAAATGCAATTTGGTGAACCATATCCAGGGGGGTTTTGGACTAGACCTGGTAGAGGAGCAGAGAGGAAGACTTAGTTCTGGCAGTTATACGAATGAAAAGTTTACAGACAGCTCTGAATTATTACTGATCTACAACTTCCTTCCTGTGCGTTTGGTCCATTTTTAGATCCTGAGAATCAGCCAGCACTATCCCTGGTCTTTAATATGTTTCAGATCCAATGTCTCTCAGATGTCCAGGTTATGGCCATTCTGACACTCATTAGCACCTCCAACAAAGAAAGAAAATGGAAATCAAAACAGAGTGCAGCCTAAATCCAACAGTTCTAACGTGTCTTGATGGGTTTGGCAGAGAAGAAAGGTACAACTCGGGACTAAATAGTTTTAAAAGTTTTGCATGTGTTCAAAGGCTCTCACACTGAGAGAAGATCAAAATTAACCTTTAATATTTTATTCTACTTTCAAAGGCTTAATCTTTGTTGTTCTAAACTCACTCTAACACCTCTCTTGTTTACTGCTTTTGCTAATAGCTAGTGTTCTTTGAGATTTAGAAATAGCCATTTCCACACGCTGATTCCCACTTCCTACATCCAAGGCAGAATTGGCAGAGTGGGTTGCTGCTGCTATTGGTGTGTGGAGTCTAAGGATCTCTCTGTGGTAGGCTAGGGAGGGTGTGAAGCTTGGAGAGCAAGGGAAGGAGCCTAGTAATGTATCACAAAGCTCCTTCCTTCCTTCTTGGCAGGAGTTGTTGCTTAGAGCCAGCAGGTGCTTAATGCTGTTAAATTTATGAGTAGTGAAAGCTGTTGGATTTCTTAACATCTGGGTAACATAAACTATCAGATTTTTTTTTTTTGGCCCGACATAGTTAGAAAGTGATTTTAAAATCCATGGAAAGCCGTTAAGTAACCTTTACTGGAATGTGTTTATTTCTGAACTTTTACCTCTGGGTCTGCAGGCGGTCCCTAGATGAGCTGACAGACCCTGGCCTGCCAGGAAGTGACCAAGTCAAGAAAAGTTAAGCCACAACACTTTCCTCTTGAGATCCTTGGGTAGGACACACAGTACTTCTAATGTATTCATTTATAGTTTTTGTTTTGTATTTTTTTCTGGCTCGAAATTATCAGTAAGTTAAGTGCAGAACCAAAGTATCAATTTGTGAATGACTTCTATGGGTTATTTTTCATCTTAAACCAGCTGTGGTATTGAAAGCCGCTTCTCGATTTCCCTTTCTTCATCTTGCCTCTATTCCTTCGTACAAAGAATGTTTGTAATCTGTCAAGAGAATTTAAAAAGTAAGGTAAGGTAAAATAGGAAGAAAGGAGTTGGCCTTTTCTTTACTGGAACAGGCTACGCACCTAACATTATCCATCCATGCAGTTTTTGCCTACCAGGACTGCTGATTACAAAGAGGAGTTTCTTAAACGTTTAGCCGTTGTTGATTTTAAGAGATAGTGTCCATAAAAAGCTCACACTAGCATTTCCAGGTTATGAAAAAGACCATTCAAGCTTGCAGTGTTTTGAGAGATTATTTTCCTATCCATATTTTACTTTCCAACAGCAATTGTGGTCGTATGTAACATGGGTTTAAAATATTGCTATTGTTTGTGTTCCATATATTGACTGTATAACTGAATTTACTGGATTTACTTTTTTAAGATTTAATTTATTTATTTGAAAGAAAGAGGGGGAGAGAGAGAGAGAGAGCGTGCATGTGCATGCAAGAGTGGGGGGAGGGGCAGAGGAAAAGGGAGAGAGAGAAGCAGACTCCCTGCCCCGAGCAGAGCCTGACACAGGGCTTGATCCTGGGACTTCATTCCAGGACCCTGAGATTAGGACGTGAGCCAAACAAAGTCAGATGCTTAACTGACTGAGCCACACAGGCGCCCCTGAATTTACTGGTTAAAAAACAAACAAACAAACAAACAAACAAACAAAAACACACCACACTAAATGTGGTAACATATTTTCTTTCCCATGATGCAATGGAAAGCATAATGTACTCATGAAAACTACTGAATGGAGACCCAGTCTCCACAGTTTTCTTACTCAGTTACAAAGAATGTTTGTAACATGGGCAAAATATGTCAAAATTCAGAGTCACTGTTTTTCTTCTGCAGAGTAAGATTTGCAATGAGCACAGTGGACAACAGCCCAGAATCCCCCACATCTTTGCCCTACTGCTTATCAGTAAAGCAGTTTGGGAAATTGCTGTAAGGTGAGGGGAGGATTTGGTTGCCTTAAGAGTTATCCTATCCCTTTTTGCTGGTGATTTTTTCAGCAAATGGGTATGTGACCTAATTCTTTTCAATGTGATAAAATAAAACCTTTTCTGGAGACTTCTGAGACAGTTGTTGCAGTTCTTAAGAGAAAGTCACCAGGAGCCCCTCTCCACTTGTATGTTAATCTAGAAGCATGTTGTTCCAGATGCTACCCTAGCCATCTGTGACCTTTAAAGGAAGACAGCCAGGAGACAGAGCTGAAGTTTAAAGGAGATTAAACTGAGTGGATGATAGAGAAAAGATTTGAGAGCCTTAATCAAATCTCCCCTTGATCCTATACCTAATTTGTGGACCAGCAGTTATGTGAGCCAATACAATTGTGCATTGTTTATAGGACAGGTTATGTGGGTTTATATTACCTTTGGCTGAAAGGATCACAGCTGATACAGGAACAATTCCATTGACCCAACAGGATTATTTTGAGGGCTAAATGAAGAACCCATTTGGAATAACCTTGTGGATTTTATTACCAAGATGGCTCCCATCTTTCGTTTGCAGCTCCTTCATCTCTTCCCAAAAGGCATTGGAATAAGAGGTTGAAATATTTGAGAAAATAAGTGGAAGAACAGATTAAGTTCCACTCTTATAAGGATAAGAGTATTAAAATGTAAGTTATGGAGTTGTGAAATAAATTAATGTTTTCAGACTATTACTTATGTTATTTATATACTATATACTATTATATTAGTATATGTTACTAGTAATATACTACTATGTATATATCATAATATATATATAGTCTTAGGACAGGAATCTATTTTATATATGTATATTATATATAACATATGTGTGTGTGTGCGTGTGTATACATGTTTTAAAGCATTACAGATCACAATCAAACAAATCCAATAAAATAGATACACCTGGGCTATTATATATAATACTTTGTGGTTTCCAAGAAAGGATGCAATCTTTCCAAAAAATGTGTTTAAGTAATATTTTACCTTACTTTGAAACTTCAGTTCTTCCAGGTTTTCATATCGACTATTCAGGAAAATATGCTCTTATAAAAAAAAAAATGTGTGTTTTTAGCACAACACTTGCTCAAAAGTGTATAGATGTTTGCTCTGAATTGTATTCATTTACAGGAATATTTTAGGATGTTTTCATCAGAGGAAAAAAAACCCAAGGCTTTTAGATAGGATCTATAATAATGCTTCACAACTGAAGACAGTTTTCTTGGGGTTTTTGCTCCTTCTAAAAAAGAAGAACAATAATGTGCCAGAGACCCCAAAGGGAAATGTATTGTTAATGGAAAAAATTGCCTTCATTCACTCTTTCTATTTAAGGGAGCTCTTGCCGCCAGGTTATAATGAAAACATAAGGGTCTAATACAAAACTGATCAGGGGGAAGGAGGCAGAAGAAAGGAACCCAGAAAATGCAGCATCCCGTCCAGATGTTAGCATTGGTGGGGTAGTTTTTGTGAAAGATAGCCAGTTAACTTTATCCTCCTCATCCTCTCTGAGATCCCTACTCCAGGATCAAATAAAAAACAAACCTTATTTTTCATGTTTCAAGATTTTTTACATAATTTAGTAAAATTGTATTTACTAATAAGAAACTCTTAAGTATGAAACAAGTTATTTATGATGTTTGATCGAAGTGATATAAAGTTCTAGAAAAAGATAGAAACAATAACACCTAAAAATGGTTTTGTTCACACTGGAAAATCACCTAAAATTCTGTCCTTTTATTATCTCTTATTAAAATAAATGTTTTCTTGAATTGATGAAATTTAGTTAGGGATAAATCTTTAGAGTTTAAAAAAAAAAGGCTCATGTGTGACTTAGGAAATGATGGCTTACTGGTCCATTTGGAATGGGGGACGAAGGGTTTTTTTTTGTTGTTGTTGTTGTTTTAAAGATTTTATTTATTTATTTGACAGAGAGAGACAGCCAGAGCAAGAACACAAGCAGCGGGAGGGGGAGAGGGAGAAGCAGGCTTCCTGCTGAGCAGGGAGCCCGATGCGGGGCTCGATGCGGGGCTCGATCCCAGGACCCTGGGATCTTGACCTGAGCCGAAGGCAGACGCTTAACCATCTGAGCCACCCAGGCACCCCAGGAAGGGGTTTTTAAAAGGAAGAAGCAATTTAATCTGAGAGAAATCCAGACAGACTTACTAGTTAAATAAAATAATGCTTAGTGACAAATAGTGAAGGAACACACACCACAGAAGTGAATAATCTTTTGAACCATCAGTCTTCACCTTTTTCATAACCTTTGGGAATGCATTTTGGGGAAAGCAGTCATAGAAACTTCACAGAATTATAAATTCTTCCTATGGCAACTGCTTTGCATACTCATTACCTCCAGGACCTTCTGAGAAGTCATAAAGCACGATGCGCAGGCTCACTCTTCCACATGTGGAAAGGAGATACGACTAGCAGAGTTACTGTTTATTCTCTGCTATCGATGGCTGGCTGGTATTCCTCCCTCAAACCTGGCAGTGTTTATATCGGCATTTTACTACATAATTTGTGAGAGGGCTTTGTTAAACCTAAGTATTTGATTGAAATCCCACATAAAGTAATATTACTAAGTAGTCCCAAATTTGTAATTTCACAAACAGATTAATGTAAATTTACCAAATCTTTAAATTGATCGTTTGGATTATAGCGTGGTAATGCATTCCATTTTGGTTTTAGAAGTTTGTCTTCATTTGGATTCCCTCTGAAACAGACTCTGAGCCAAGGCTTGGAGTGCAAGTAATTGATTTGAGAACTGCTGGAAACATCAGCACGTGTGGGTGAGGAGCGATGCAGGAGAGGGAACACGTTCAATGAAGGGTGTGGTGGGAGACTGAGGATTATTTGGAGGGGAAAGTCTGGAAATCAAGGTAAAACGCTTGAAAATTATCTTGCCTGAGAGGTGCGGAATTATACATCTACTCCTCCCGATTCTTAGCTGAAAGCTGCATTTAGGGCTTGCTAACTCACCTGCACGTTCAGCCTGCTGCACAGGGGCAGAGAGGCAACAAGAAGTCTGCAGTGATAAAGTGGTAATTAACACAAGATTATCTAGAAATGATCGAACATTAACGAACATTAAGATTCTTTTCAAAATTATATTGCAAAACCCAAATAAATGAGCAAAGCACAGAAAATTAATAAATGCTACTAATATAAAAGCAGGATCACCAGTAATAATAATGAGTTAACATGTATAGCCTATGTAATATGTAGATAAAGGGCTAAAGGATTTTTCTTTTCCTTATACTTTTCTGTATTTTGATATTTTAATAACTGAATTGCATGTTATTTTAGTCACTTTGAATATTATGAAAATATATTATTTTTGTATATTGTTTACTACATTTATTACATTAGCTTTTTACAAAAAAAAATCTATAATATTGGTTCAATTTAGACCGTGAGAAAATTGGAAGAATTATCTAATGTTTTTGATTTACAAAAATATAAATAAATAAATAAATATTAAAATTTAAAAAAAAGTAAACCCCACAGGTCCGAGTTCACCAAAGAATTGAATGAATAGAAGCTTCTTAAGGAATCAGTCTAGGTGAGACAAAAAATTTCTTTCTTTTGGAATCATTTATATATTTTGCTTTTAAAATTCTATAACAATCACCTCTACCATAAATCTGTGCTAAATTTCTTTTGCACTAAAAATAAAGAAGAGAAAATATTAACCTGCAATTAAAAAATACACACAGCTCAACTGTAGAGAAAGAGGATCTCAATCTGCTATCATTGTATTTCTGTGGTTTATGATATACTAAATTTCAAAAGAAAGGTAATAAGCGAAATACTTAAGCTGCCTAAAGTGTGAGAATATAGGCTCTGTAATACCATTCAGTAAGTTAATAAATGTGATAGTCACAAGGAATTTGAACAACTTAGCAATGTTTAACTTATATTTGGAAAATGCCTTTTTATTATTAATTTACTACTAATTTATAGACAAATACGAAAACTTATGAGAACAAGATTTTCCCCACTTCACGTTCCTAAACCTTAAATGCAAATCTTGCACAGTTCAAAATTAATATCAGTTTGTATTATTACCACCAACTGTAAGTCTTTACTAGCCTCAACAAATAAGCAAATAAACTCTAAAGCTAACTTAGGTGATACACACATAATTTTATTTATTCTCTAAATCACTGCTACTAGAGCAAGGATAAATAAAATGTGTTCATTTTATTTTACATTTACAAAATAAATCATTAAGAATTACCCAAAAGCAAATGTGACAAAAGCAAAAATCAAAGCAGTATGGTACTATTTTGACACAGAGATCAATGAAACAGGATAGAGAGCTCAGAAATAAATCCATGATCAATTATTTTCTGACAAAAGAGCCAAGAATATACAATAAGGGAAAGACTTTTTTTAAATAAATGATGTTGGGAAAACAGGACAGTCACATGCAAAAGAATAAAACTGAATTGTTCTTAACACCATACACAAAAATTAACTCAAGATGAATTAAAGACTTGGAATATAAACCTGGAATGGAATGGAATATAAGACCTAAAACCTTAAAACTCTTAGAAGAAAATGTAGGTGGTAAGTAAGCTTCTTGAGATTGCTCTTGGTGATGATTTTTTTATATATATGACACCAAAAGCAAAGGCAGCAAAAGCAAAAATAAACAAGTGGGACTACACCAAACTAAAAACTTCTGCACAGCAAAGGAAACCATCAACAAAATAAAAAGGCAATCTATCAAATGGGAGAAAATAGTTGTAAATCATATATTCGAGAAGGTGTTAATATCCAAAATAGATCAAGAATCCATACAACTCAGTAGAAAACAAATAATCGGATTAAAAATGGGCGGAGGATCTCAATAGACATTTTTCTAAATAAGACATACAGATGGCCACCAGGTACATTAAAAGATGCTCAACATCACTCATCATCAGGGAAACGCAAATCAAAACTACAACAAAATCACCTCACATCTGTTAGAATTGGCTATTAGCAAAAAGACAACACACAACAAGTGTTGGTGAGGATGTGAATGAGAAAGAACCCTTGTGCACTGTTGGTGGAAACGTAAATTAGGGCAGTCACGTTGGAAAACAGTATGGAGTTTCCTCAAAAAATGAAAAATAGAACTACCCATATGATCCAGCAATTCTAATACTAGGTATTTATCCAAAGAGAATGAAAACACTAATTCAAAAGATATGTACACCCCTATGTACATTGCAGCATGATTTACAATAGTCGAGATGTGCAAGCAACCTAAGTGTCTATCCCATAAATGGATGAATAGATAAGAAAACATAGTGTGTGTGTGTGTGTGTGTGAATGTGTGTGAGTGAATATTATTCAGCCATAAACAAGAATGAAATCTTGCCATTTGTGACAACATGGATGAATCTTGAGGGTGTTATGGTAAGTGAAATAAGTCAGACAGAGAAAGACAAACACCATATGATCTTGCTTATGTTGCAAGGGTTGTGTCTAGGGTAAAGGGCAAAGTTGGCCAAAAGGTACAAACTTCCAGTATAAAATAAAAGTCCCGGGGATGTAAGGTACGGCATGGTGACTATAGTTAGTAATACCATATTGAATATTTGAAAGTTGCTAAGAGAGTAAACCTTAAAGGGTCTCAGGAGAAGAAAAAAGTGTAACTTTGTATGGCAATGGGTGTTAACTTATTGTTGTGATTGGAGGTGTTTTGCAATATATAAAAGCATCGAATCATTATGTTGTACACCTGAAACTAATGTAATGTTGTATGTCAATTATACCTCAATTTAAAAAAAAAAAAATACTAAGGAGAAGAAAAAAACCTCTACAAACATCCAGGCAAGAAAAAAGAGCTTATTTCTTAAACAGTGGTTCTTGGCACCAGCTATGCATTAAAATCATTGGGTGAGGTATTAAAAAAACACCAGTGTTTGGGCTCTATCCTTAGAGATTCTGATTTAATTATTCTGGGATGGAGTCTAGGCATTTCCATTTGAAAAAAATCTCCCTCAGTGATTTGACTGTACAACCAGGGTTGAGCACTACAGCCCAAAGCGAGAAAAATCGTAGACTTCTTCAGAGAGCCAAAAAGCAGAAGGAAATGAAGACTGCCTTCCAAGCAGGGGAGGAAAAGAATGATGTACTTAGTCAGGAGGTCATTTGTAGGAAAAATCAAGATTTTTCTATAAGGGAGCACTCAGAAAGGATTGCATATCCGATCCATCCATTCTAGGGAAGTATCAGGATGAAGAGCTTGAAAGTGAGCATATTAGAATAAAGAGATCATAGGAAACAATGGGAACTACTTAAAATCTAGAATTGATGAAGACCTGGAGAATAGGTTCTATATATATAAAGATCATCTAAAATACAATTACTATCATCTCTGAAATAAAATTTAAAATAAAGCCTACCTTTCAATTACCTTTTTACTAAGACTACTAGTTGCTACTCTGACATCTATTTTCCAATTTTCCCTAGTAAGAGGGTCCTCATTTTTTTTTTTTCCTTCCCAGAAGAATGACATCTTTTAGGCTGTCTCACAACCAGGTGTGTTCATGTCATTCATTACATTTTGGCAAATGACATGCATGATGATACATTGTGTGTAAGTTCAGAAAGCATCTGTAAAGGTGGGAAGACACATCCTTTGAGATCTCCACTCTCTTCTTGAGGGAATGGTTAAAGATATGTCAACAGAGTCCCAAATAAACATGTCGGACCATGAAGTGGAAGCTTCATGCTAAAGATGGCAGAGATGAAAAGTTTGAGTTTTGCAGGCTTTAGTGTTACCATACCAGTCCTATGCTGGCTACTGGCAGACTTCCTTTCCATGAGAAAGGAAAGAACTTCTCCCTCCCTCCCACCCCCCATCCTCCCTCCCTCCCCCTTCCTCCCTCCCTCCCTTCCTCTCTTCCTTCATTCCTTCCTTCCTTCCTTCTTCTCTTCCTCTCTTCCTTCCTTCCTTCCTTCTTCCTTCCTTCCTTCCTTCCTTCCTTCCTTCCTTCCTTCCTTCCTTCCTTCCTTCCTTCCTTCTTTCCTTCCTTCCTTCCCCTCTCTCTTCCTTCCTTTCTTTCTCTCTCTCTCCCTTTCTTTCTTTCTTTCTGGTTTATTTGTTTGATTTTTGTTTGATATAACCAAACCTCACCCTAAGAAACACTGCTCCATTGTTTTTCTGTCACTCCTTGTCTGGAATTTTAAATGAAAAACTATCTTAAGAGAAGAATGACCAGACGATGGACTCTGAAAAACAAACTGAGGGTTCTAGAGGGGAGGGTTAGATGGGTTAGCCTGGTGATGAGTATTGAGGAGGGCACGTTCTGCATGGAGCACTGGGTGTTATGCACAAACAATGAATCATGGAACACTACATCAAAAACTAATGATGTAATGTATGGTGATTAACATAACAATAAAAAAATAAAAAAAATAAAAAGAGAGAAGAATGACCAGAATAGAAGATTTCACAGGGTCAAGACTTGGAGACATTACAAAAATTATCTTTTACAAAGTGAATCTTATTTTTATGGCATGGGAATATCATTCTTCTTTAAAAAGGTTGCTGGTCAGAGATCATTTCTATGATTTATCTATGTAAATATCATGTGTTTTATACTCTTTGCTTTAATTTTCACTGTGCCAATTATATTAGGACTTCTTTTTTTTTTTAAAGATTTTATTTATTTATTCATGAGAGACAGAGAGAGAGAGAGAGAGAGAAAGAGAAGCAGGCTCCCAAGGAGCAGGGAGCCCGATGCAGGACTCGATCCCAGGACCCTGGGATCATGACCTGAGCCGAAGGCAGACGCCTAACCATCTGAGCCACCCAGGCGCCCAGGACTTCTTTTTTTTTCAAAACTCCTTGGCCGTCTAATACCAATAGTGAGAATGAAAATTTTCCACAGTGAGATAATCATCAACATCAAAAGATTTTGGACTTATAAACACTTCATCAAACACATTTTGAAAATTGTCAGGTTTTAAAATCCAATATATGAAGACAGTTTTTGAATTTGAAATAATTACACAGTCAAATGTGTATTTACTCTTGCCAATAAAGTTTAAAAGCATGACCATTCTTGTCACAAAATAGGTTGTTGTCATTGATCTTTAGTCCTTCATCTCCTAAATAATAAGAATATGCCCATAAATCTTGTCTTTCATCTTTTTTGTAATGAACTTTTCATCCAATAGGAATGTTCTCTCAAAAGAACTGAATAATCCAGGTGTGTGTGACTCCTGTCCTCTATTAGTATTAGTAAAATCAGTTGTGTCTTCTAGATAATAAATCTTACTTCGTTTTCAATCTGAATTAAATGAAATTGCCAAAGTCATCCCCAGCTTTAAATACCAGCTGGTGTTACTAGTCAACAGTGTCCTCTACAGGACCCAGAGCCTCCTGATTTGGAACCATTCGGTAGTCTTTTGTGGCCAGCACCATTATGATTATAGGACTGATCAAGAACAGGCTTGCCCACTGCTCTCTGCCCCAGTACATCTGGTAATATTTATGTGACCGGTCTAACAATGTTTTGTTTTGTTTTTTGGCTCTTTGTTACCCAGTGCTTTTTCTATTAGCTCTGTAATCTCCATCTTGGGGGGATTTTCCATGGAGTATAGACATGGAGGAAGGCAATCCCTGGCAACTGCCTTCTCTCTCTGTGTATAGTCTTTCTTCTGCCTATTACATGCTTCTCAAGGTGCTCTCTTAGGTGGTGCTAGCATGTAAGTCATTCTCCATGGGTGGAGCCATGCAACCCCCCCACAAAGGATGGGCCCAGAACACGGTGGAGCAAGCCCAAGATGGTCCACTCCCCATCAGTTCCTTCTTCTCATCTCCTGTAGCAGCTAGGACCCTGGCTCTACTCTAATGCTTTAAAATTACATGCATTTCTTCCTGTATCACTTATTTTTTTTATCCCTTCTCTAAGCATTCATAATACAATTTGAAACTATGAAGGATTCCTAGAGATCATCTGATCTAGAGGTCTTTAAAGGGTAGAGCCATGGGAGCTGTTGCAGGGGCCGGTGGAGGGTGAGGAGAGAGGCTGAGCCTCCAGGTCCACTGCCTCCATGGTACCGCATTTCTAACTCACTTTTGCTCTGGCCTCTCTTTTAAGATTTTTAGTGGAACAAAATGCTCCTTGGCCAACAGAATAGCCCACAAACCTCTAACTTGGTCCATTTCATTGTCACAAAGGGAATTGTGAGTGAAGTGGCATTTTTCCAAGTTCATATAACCCAATTGTGGTATGATTAAGGCTAGAACTGTTTGGTTGAGTAATATTTTTACTGTATCATTTGGGCCTTTCTAAATAATGTATATACACTTTAACTTAGCACCCACTGTGATTTAATCTAAAGGAAGAAAAAAAAACCGTAATGAGAATATGAGGTAGACTATGATGTTTTGGTGAGAGAAGAAGGATTTTGAGAGTACTGGGGTCCTTTGAACTAGGCCCACTATGTTTATGAACAGTTCTTCTTTGATTATGTCAAGATGCTAATAAAGTATGCTGATTTTTCTATTTCTTAAAAAATAAAAAGGATAGGAGTAGATAATGAAATACCAAACAAGTACATTTTTGACACTTATCTGCCCAACTGATTTTACCAAATTTTAGACTTGATTAAATCAAAGAATTCAGATACAGGGAGACTGAATTTTTTAAAGATTTTATTTATTTATCTGACAGATAGAGAGAGACAGCGAGAGAGGGAACACAAACAGGGGGGTGGGAGAAGCAGGCTTCCCGCTGAGCAGGGAGCCCGATGTGGGGCTTGATCCCAGGACCCCAGGATCATGACCCGAGCCAAAGGCAGATGCTTGACTGAGCCACCCAGGTGCCCCAGGGAGATTGATTTTGAATCAATACTTAAAATGTGTGAGTGTCTGTTTTAAGAGCAAATTACAATTTCTAAGTTAATTTATCACATTGAAATTCTGAAGCCTGATTTTCCCCACCATGTGACAGTATCCATCCATGCTTTCTAATGGTGACTCAGAGCCATCTTGGATAAGCTTCTAGTCAGATATTGAATTAGCCAACAAGAGAACAGAGTTTTACTGAATTTGTAATATTTCAGAAGAAAAGTGGGAAAAGAAGAGAAAGGAGATTGGCACAGTTGGTTCCAAATTGAGTTATGAAAATTGGTAAAATTTTCAAATAAATAACCTGAAATATCACTGTGGAATTACACTAAGCAAATTAGTAGTATTCTGTGGTATGGATGTGCTACAGTTGGTCTAACCATCATTAAAAACCATCTGCACAGTTCCCAGTGTGAGGATGTTGCAAATAAAACTGCTAGAAACATCCATGTACAGGTTTCTGTGTGAAAATGTTTGTTTCTCTGGGATAAAAGTCCAAGAGTGCAGTCGCTAGTTGTATCCTAAGGCCCTTTGTAGTTTTGAAGAAAAATTGCCAAACTGTTTTTTAGAGGGACTACCATTCCACCAGTTATGTATGAGTGATCTAGTTTCTCTGCCCAGCATTTGGTGTTACCACAATTTTTTATTTGAGCCATTCCAATTAGGTGTATACTGATCCTTATGTTACAATTTGTCTTTTTATTCTCTTAGCAGGGTGTATAGCAGAGCAAAAGTTTGTAAATTTGACAAATTCCAAATTATCATTTTTTCTTTGTATTAAGGTTGTGTTTTGGTACGAAGTATAAATACTCTGCCCAGTCCAAGGCACCAAAGAGTTTTTCCCATTTTTTTCCTAAAAGTATATTTTAATGTTTTATATTTAAGTTTATAACCTATTTTGAGTTTTTTATAGCATGGAAGTTTTAGGCTGAGGTTCTTTTCCCTCCCTTCCTTCCTCCCTCCCTTCCTTCTTCCCTTTCTTTCTTTCTTGCTTGCTGGCTTTGCTGTCTTTGTCTGGCTTTGGTATCAGGTAATATTAGCTTCATAATGTGACTTAAGAAGTATTCCCTCTTATTTTATGTAAGTGATTGTATAAAATTGTTATTAATTCTTCTTTGAATTGTTCTAAAAAATCTTCAGTGAAACCATGTGAACCTGTAATTTTTTTTCTATGAGGGATTTTTAATCACAAATTCAACTTCTTTAGTAGTTTTAGAACTATTCTGGTTGTCTCTTTATCTTGACTGAGTTTTGATAATGTATCATTTTTAAGAAATTGTCCCATTTCTTTAAAGCTGTCCAATTTTTGACCATACATTTGATTGTGGTATTCTCTCTGCAGGATTTGTTATGATATCCCCTGTTCTATCGCTGGCACTGGGGATTCAAGTCTTTTTTCTTTTTATCAGTTTATTGATAAAGTTTTATCAAGTTATTTTTATCAATTCCTAGAGGTTTATCAGATTTTTGAAAAACGAACTTTTTGTTTTATTATTGTTTTCCTGTTTTATTTTCATGTATTTATGCTCTCATTTTTATAATTTCTGTTCTTATGCTTGCTTTACTCTTCCTTTTCTTGTTTCTTGAGGTAGGAACTTGAACTATTGATTTGAGATCTTTTTTTTATAAAGATTTACTTATTTATTTTAAGGAGAGAGAGAGAGAGAGAGTACATGCACAAGCAGGAAGATCAGAGAGAGGGAGAGAGAAACTAAAACAGACTCTGCACTGAGCATGGAGCCCAACGTGGCTCAGCCCACAACCCTGAGATCATGACCTGAGCCAAAACCAAGAGTCGGATGCTCAGCTGACTGAGCCACCCAGGTGCCCCTGAGATCTTTCTTCCTTTTTAATGAAAGCACTTAATGTTTTCTTCTCAGCACTGTAACTGCATCCCGCAGATTTCAATATATTTTAATTTTCCTGTAGTTATATGTATTTTAAGCCTTTCTTAGAGACTCAATCTTTGACCCATGTATTACTTAGTAATGTGCTATTTAGTTTCAGTGTGTTAGAAGAATTTCCTACTATCTGCCTACTATTGATTCTGATTTGATTCCACTATGATTAAGGATATCTTCTATATGACTTTAATTTCTTTAATTAAGATTTATTTGATGACCCAGGGTATGGTCTGTATTGGTTGACTATTCCATGGATACTTGAAAAGAACATGTATTCTGGTTTTGTCAGATCATTTGTTTCATAAATGTGCATTTGCCTCTGTTGACTGATGGTGTTGTTCAGTTCTTCTGTCCTTGATAATTTTTGACTAGTATTTCTACCAATTGCTAAAAATAAGATTTTGAGGTTCCAACTATAACTTTGGATTTATCTATTTCTCCTTTCAGTTCTCTCAATTTTTGCATCATGTAACTTGAAGATCTGTTGCATCTGATGCATACACATTTAGGACCACCATTAACTTCTTGGTGCATTGATTCTTTTATGAATATGCAATGTTCCCATTTGTCTGTATTAGTTTTCTTTGCTCTGAAATTTACCTTGTCTGATATTAATATAGCCACTCCTGCCATTTCTTAAAATTAATATTTGCATGATATTTCTTTTTCTATTCTTTTGCTTTCAATCTACTTACGTTGTTAGGTTTGGAGTGAGTTTCTTTTACTCAGCAAATAGGACACGTTTTTTTGTTTTTACTTTTTAATCCATAACAATGCCTGTCTTTTAACTGGTGTATTTATATCATACATATTTAAAGTAATTATTGATATTATAGAGGTAAAGTCTGTTCTTTTAGACTTTTTTCTGCCTGTTCTCTCTGCTTCTTGTTCCTTCATTTCTTTTTTCTTGCCTTCTTCTATCTTACTTGATTTTTTGTAGGATTTTATTTTTATTTAATAATAATGACTTGGGCATATCTCTTTGTAGAGAAAGAGAGAGCAAGTGGGGGAGGGGCAGAGGGAGAGAGAGTCTTAAGCAGGCCCCACACCCAGTGCAGAACTCAACACAGGGCTCGATCTCACAACCCTGAGATCATGACCTGAGCTGAAATCAAGAGTCAGACACTTAATTGAGAGAGGCACTGAGGCACCCCTCTTTGTAGAGCTTTCTTACCATAGTTGCTTGCTTTAGATATCACAATATGCATATATAATTTAGACTACTAGTGTCAGAGTTTTACCACTTTGAAGAAACTGTAGAAAACTTACTTTCATTGATGACACTTTGTCCTTGCCACTTTTTATATATTATCATACTAAGTATTTCCTCCACATACATTGAGCATCCCATGGCATTATAATTTTTGTTTTGAACAAAAACTAGGTTTTAAGAAACTCATGAGGTGAAGACTAGGCTATTATGTTCACCTCTATTTTTACCCATTCTGTTGTTCTTCTGTCTTTTCTGAAGGCTTCAGGCTTCTGTTATTACCTTCTTTATGTTTTGAGAGCTTCCTCTAGCTATTCATTAAAAATTGATCTGCTGGTGACAAATTCCATTTGTTTCCTTTCATCTGAGAATGTCTTCAGTTCCCTGCATTTCTGAAGGAGTTTCACTAGACATTGGATTCTGGGTTGACAATTCTTTTCTTTCACCACTTAAAAGATATTTTGATACCTCATTTTGGCTTCTGAAGTTTCAGATGAGAAATCCACTGTTATTTGAACTGATGTTTCCATATAAGCAATGTGCCATTTCTATCCGGCTGTTTTTGAATGTTTTCTTTGGTTTTAGTTTTTAATTTAATTAGTTAAGGTTTAATTATGTTGAATCTTTGTATGGCTTTTTTTATGTACTTATTTGGGGGTGAACTCAGCTTCTTGAATCTGTAGGATTATATCTTTCACTAAATTTAGGAAGTTTTAGCCACTGTATCTTTAAATACATTTCAGCCCTCAATCTTTGTACCCTCATCTGCGGACTCTGATGATACAAATATTAGTTCTTTTTTAATTGTCCCAGGATTCCTTGAGACTCTCTTCCTTTCATTGTTATTTTCATTCATTTTTTTAGTCTATTTTCTTTCTGTTGTTTAGATTGAACAAACTGCTGATTTGTTCTCAATGTTACTGACTCTACCCATTGTCATCTCCACTCAAACCTTGAGCCCATCCAGGATTTTATTACAGTTATTCTATTTTCCAGTCATATAATTTCAGTTTTGTTCATTTTTGTAATGTCTGTTACTTAGGTAAGAGTTTCTAATTTTTTTCATTTTTTTAAAGAGAATTTTAAATTATTTGTTGAGTATCTATATGATAGCTGCTTTAAAATACTATCAGATAATTCCAACAACTGATTCATGTCTTGCCTTTTCTTATTCAAGTTGTGTTTTTCATGGTACTTAGTATAATGAGGGATTTTTTTTTTTTTTTGCATATATCCTGGACATTTTGTATGTAATATTAGGAGACTCTTCATCTTATTTAAATCTTTTTCAGTCATCAGTATCTCTACGTAGGTTTAACATGTAGGTCCTGGATTATTTTATGAGCTGTAGTTCTGATGACAATTTAGTTTTGAGGTATTTTGCCAAGTTATTCTGGTCAGTTTTATTCTTATGGTTCTGCTGAGATTTTTTTTTTTTTAAGAGAGAAAGAGCGTGAGTGGAGATGGAGAGAGGGAGAGAGAGATAATCTTAGGCAGGCTACATGTTCAGCACGGAGCCTGATGTGGGGCTTGATCTCTCATGGCCCTGAGATCATGACCTGAGCTGAGATCATGACTTGAGCCGAAATCAAGAGTCAGAGACCTAAACGACTGAGCCACCCAGGTGCCCCATCTGCTGAGATTTTTGACTGATCTTAGCAAATATCACCTGCCCTTCCCAGTGACATTGGGTTAGGTTCAGGAAACACTCAGCCTTAGTCATTGTTGTTATAACAGATTGAGTCCCCCCTGCCCTGGGGACAGGGCAAGCACTCTGCTGATGCTGACGCTGTGGCCCAAAAAGCCCACTACTGCCCAGTGCATGGTGCAAAATCACAGATGCTTCTGCCAAGAGCCTACAGGGCAGATTAAGGATGAGTTCCTGGACAGGCCCTGCTGACACTGGTGTTGGACAGCAGTGGACCTCCTTGTTAGGTCTCTACTGGGCTGTCCCTTTCCCAGTACATGGCCAGAAAGGTCAGGCTTTAATTGTTTTCTTGTTTTCTATGCTTTTTTGCAGTTCCAACTTGTAGGGCTCTCCTCAATCCACAGTGCCATATTTCGGGGGCAAAAAGAAAATCTAGGAACTCAATTTGGTGTCTTTTCTTAAGTCCTGAGATCCCTAGCCAGTCCACTTTCTTCTTATCTTTTAGAGTCCTATTAGGATCGCATGCTGAATTATTTCTAGAGTATGTGGTTGCATTTGGAAGAGAGGAACAGGGGAAAATGAGTCTAGAATATCCTATCCCATCACACATTTTCAAAATATTTTATTGATCATTGTTCATGTCTAATAGCAAACGGGTTTGACAAAACACTTAAAATTGTCTATTCCTGAACGTGGATCTCTATGTAGTAAATTTAAACTGTTAACATGCTATGTAGAAATGTTTATTATTATAATACTAGTTATCAGTGAATTTTTTGTCTTTCTCCCAATTCATTCCATACTGTCATTGTGAATTCATTTACTCCTATTTCCTTAATATCCATGAGAAGAACACATGGATTTCTACCTTTGAGCCATGTTCAGAGTTTCCTACCAATCACACTGCTTCTTGAATCCCTTCTCCATGACTTTCTTTTCCACACCTTCATTTCCTGGTGGAGTACTAAATACAAAAGTGTTGTCATTATCTCAGGAGTTTTTATTTTAATACACGTTAGGATATGTTCATCCAAAATAATAACTGTGGTATTTCAGTGACCTGAAAAACAATTGGGAAAATTTTGAAAGATAAACCAAATCACAGATAAAAAGCACTCCATAAATGTTAATTGTTATTAAGGCAAAATGACAGGATTCAACTTTACTTTTGCTTTTTTATTCAATTTTTGAGTTATCAGAGCCATAGGAACCATTACAGACTATTATGCCAAATATTAAAAATAATCTTTCAAAGCCCTCCACCATTGTCAGGTTTCCCTTATAGTATCAGAGGGGTTTCTATATTAAATAATAGCAAATGATTTCAGATAAAATGTTCTTGCAACAGTTAATCATAAAAAGTACTTTTTTACTACATGATGCATTGGTCATTTAGAAAAAGAAAATTCTTGACTAATATGTCATTATGAAACTTTTATCTGCTTACTATTGACTACAAATATTACTAATATCCCAAACCTTTTTGTTTTAATTTTAAGAAACTCAATTTCCAATAGCGGTGTCTTGTCACATTCATATATCAACCACTCTAACCTTTACATCAAGCTGTATTATATTTTATTATACTAACTTATCTGTGCCACAACATTTGTTGGCTAAATGGATCCTAATAGGTAAATAATCTTAGCTTCATTTTATTATAGATTTGATTATTGAAATATTCAAGGAGAAGAATATCCCGAATTGTCAATAATTTTTGTTTATATTTACATCCAAGTTTTGTTTTCCCCAATATGTGTGAGAAGATGACTTTATTTTGATCTTCATTGTGTTCTAGCCAACAGTAACTTGTGAATTGAAAAAAAAATGGTCAGACAAATTGAAGACAGAGGAAATGACTACCAGCTTCTTAGAATAAGTGGAAGTTAATAATTTGAGTTGTTTGATCCCTAAGGTGAGAGATGTATATGTTCTCTACCATGGAGAACACTGGGCATGGCACCATTGCAAGTTCGTTTATTCCTTAAGTTAATCAATCAGTAGATACTTTGGAGTGCTGCTCCACATCAGGGAACATGAAATGATTTGGTGAATAAAATAAACACAGTTCTCACTCTCAGGGAGTTTGAAATTTCATGTAAGAAAGCAGTAACAAACAATGAAATGAGCAAATAAATGTGTAACTGTAGATTTTGGTAAGTATAAATGATGGAAACTGGTAAAGGAGAGTGATAGGAAATATACGACTGGTACAGGGGAGTGGAGAAAGGTGGTTGAGTGTAAGTGGGCACTCTCCACGACATTACATTTCAGCAGAAACCAGAGAGATGAGAATGAGCAAGGCCCATTTGCTATCACAAAGTCCTCCAGTTTACCTACAAGTATGACCCCTAGAGATAAGTATTTAGTGACATTTTTGCCCATGAACATGGATGACTTTTGATGTAAAATAATCTATATTATTTATTCACATTGTGGGATGGTAGTTAACATGGTACAAGAATCAGTTTGCCGAGACCTGTCTCTATTCAGACTCATCATAGTTTGTAGAATGGCTTAGTGATCAACATGTATTCCATAAAATAGATGTGAAACTCATTATCTTAAATTACTCCATTAAACAATCCTTTCTATGTCTCAAGATACATATAATTTCATAAAGTGCAGGGCAGAACCTTAGAACAGCTGGTAGGTGTAGACATGAAAGTCTTCCCTCACCTCCCCTATTTGAGTAAAGTTGAAAAGAAGCAACTTGAGGTCTTTCCCTGGGCAAGGGCTTAAACTATCCCATAAGAGTATTTTAAAGGACCCCTTTGCTTAGTCACTTCTGTCATCCTTTCTTTCCTTAACTGTTGCAGGGGAGGAGTAAGATGAGAAAAATCATGGAGAGCACAGGAAACTATATTGATAAAATTCTTCTGTCTGTTTTTAAATCATCACTTTTTAAAATCAGTCTTAATTGGAAGAAGAAAACATGATTTTTTTTTCTTTTTGCTTTATTTCCACAAATGCCTAATACAGTACTCCCTAACAACACAGCAAGTGATCTGCAAATGACATTATTTTATGATCTTCACAAGTGATGCCTCTAAGCTTTACCATTCTATCTTCAAAATCTCTAAAGTCCTTTAGGATCCAAATTGTAGCTACTATTATACACTTATTATATGGCAGTTACTGATGTGCACATGTTATTTTATTTAACAATAATCATAACAATAACCCTCTACTAAAGATAGTGCTCTTCTCAATCTACCAACAAGGAAACAGTTTCAGAAATATTAAGCAACTCAGCTAGTGATGGGCAAGCTGAATTCAAACCCAAGACTCCTTTCTTTACCACCTTGCACGCAATCACGTTCTATGGGTTACATCCACACCATGACTGGGAAATAGATTTTATTGTTTAGAATAGTTTTAGATTTCAAAAAAAAAATCTGCAGAGATTGTACAGAGAGTTCCTCTAGACCCCCTCTCCCCTGCACCATTTCCCGTATCATTACATTCATGTGGTCTATTTGTTACAACTGATGAACCAATATTGATATATTATTATTAACTATAGTCCATAGATTACATTGGGATTTATTCTTTGTGTTGTACAATTTTGTAGGTTTTGACAATGCATGTCATGTATCCACCATTACAGTATCATGCAGGATAGTTTCATGGCTCTAAAAATTCTGTGATCCGCCTATTCATTTCTGCCTTCCTCCCTCTGAGTCCCTGACAAAGACCTATCTTTTCCTTGTCTCCGTGGTTTTGCCTTTTCCAAAATGTCATGTAGGTGGCATCATGCACTATTCAGCCTTTTCAGACTAGCTTTTTTCACTTAGCAGTATGCAAGCAATTTTCCTCTATGTCTTTCTCTGTCTTGATGGCTCATTTCCTTTCATTGCAGAATAATATTTCAGTGTATGAATGTGCCACAGTTTGTTATAGCCACCAGCCTGTTGAAAGATTGAGAGCCATCTTGGTGGCTTCCAATTTTTGGCAATTAGAAATAAAGTTTCTATGAACATTCATGTGTAGGTTTTGTGTTGGACCTAAGTTTTCAACTCATTTGGGTAATTACCTAATAACGCAATGCTGAATTATATGTTAAGACAGTGTTTAGCTTTGGGGCGCCTGGGTGGCTCCGTCAAAGTTTCTATACCATTTTTTTTCTTTTCGGCAATGAATAAGTGTTCCTATTATTCCGCATCTTCGGTAACAGTTTTTTATTATCAGTGTTTTGGACTTTAGCAGTTCTGATAGATATGTAGTAGTATGTCATCATTTGAATTTACAAATCCTGAATGACATATAATATTGAGCATCTTTTCATATGCTTATCTGAAGTATATCTTCTTTGGTAAGACATCTGCTCAAATCTTTTGCTCATTTTGTAATTGGATCGTCTGTTTCACTGTTGGTAAGTTTTAAGAACTCTATATATTTTGGATACAAGTCTTTTACCAAATATGTGTTTTGCAAATATTTCTCCCTTATGTTTTCTTTTTCTAACAGTGATATTTGTAGAGCATAAGGTTTTCATTTTAATGAAGTTCAAATTACCAACTTTTCTTTCATAGGTTCTGATTTTGGTATTGCATCTAAAATTGCATCAACAATTCCAAGGTCACTTAGATTTCATCCTGTGACACCTTCTAGAAATTTTAGTATTGCATTTTACATTTAAGTGTATGATCCATTTTGATGTAAGATCTGTGTCCGTATTATCATTATATTTTTATATGTGGATGTCCAGTTGTTCCAGCACCATTTGTTGAAAAGATTATCTTTTCTCCTTTGAATTACCATTACTCCTTTATCAAAGATCTGTTGACTGTATTTGTGTGGGCTTATTCCTGGGCTTTCCACTTTGTTCCATTTATTTGTTTGTCTGTTTTTGTAGTTTGTTTGTTTTGTTTTGTTTGCATTTTTTTTTGTTTGATTACTATAACCTTACAGTGAGTTTTAAAGACAGGTAATGTCGGTCCTCTGATTTCATCTCCAGAATTGTGTTGGCTCTTCTGTTTTTTCTTTTCATATAAACTTTAAAATCATTTGTTCATACCTCCAAAATAACTAACTGGAATTTTTATTGGGATTGCATTGATTCTATAGATCAAATTGGGAGGAACTGATATCTTAATATTGGATCTTCTTATCTATGAACATAAAATACTTCTATAATTATGGAGATCTTCTTTGATTTTTTTCATCAGAATTTTGTGGTCATCCTCATATACATCTGGTATATATTTTGTTAAATTTATTTCAAAGTATTTAATTTTTCTGGTGTTAAAGTAAATAGTATTGTACCTTTAATTTCAAAGTCCCCAGCTGTTCATTGTTGGTATCTAGAAAATCTACTGAACGACTTTTTATACTAATGTTACAAATCTTGCTAAAATTGCTTATTCATTTCAGGAAGGTTTTTTTTTTTTCTTGAATCTTTGGCATTTTCTATATAGAAAATCATGTCATATGTAGACATAGACAGTTTTATATCTTTCTTCCCAATATGTATATTTTTATTTCATTTTCTTGTGTTATTGTCGTAGCTAGAAATTCTCATGCAGTGTTGAGTAGGAGTGATGAGAGGCAACATCCTTGTCTTGTTCCTGATCTTAGGGAGAAAGTTTCTAGCTTCTAACCATTAAGTATGATATTATCTGTAAGTGTTTTTGTAGATTTTCTTTAACAAGTTGGCAGTCCTGTGTATTCCTAGTTTACTGAAGATATCATCATGTATGGATATCAGATTTTGTCAAATGCTTTTCCTGCATCTATTGATATGATCATGTGATTTTTTTGCCCTTTAACTTATTGATGTGATGGATAATTTTCCTTGGGATGTATTTCAAAATGGTTACTTTTCCTTTCTCCTGCTGAAATTCCGCGAAGTTTTGTTTGTTTGTTGTTTGTTTGTTTATCTTCACCATGAGAAATCTGATGGAATTCCTGGATTCCAGGCTCAGACAGATTGCATTTTATGCTATCACGTCCATAATTTGTAGGTTCAAGGTTGAAAACACAATTAATTGATCCCTCAGTACCCTTTAATTTACTCTTCATTGGCTTACATTCCTTGGATTTTGTTAGCCTGACTCTGATTATTATGCAAGTTTGATCTAAGGTATTAACTGTCATTCTGTTTCTGATGCTTGGGAACTATTCCTCACACCTGATGGTAGTACTTGGATGTATTGTTGGCCTGTCACCCATGACCATAATCAAATCTGGCAATGACCTAAGTCTACTGAACCTTTCAACCAAGACTATGAAGTTAAAGGGCCACAGTTATCTTCACAATTGATCCTTCCAGATTATGAATATTGAATTCACAGATAATAAAAAGACTTAAATATTTAATGGATGATAGAATATAAAATCAAAATTGTCATAGGCAAGGAAAACCATAAAAAATAAGATACAGTGTAATTGAGATATATATGAAATGCTGTGTTTTGTTTATTTTGGAGTTTTAAATTGCATCAAACATGGTTTAGGACAGACTTGTACAAAATTAAAAATTATTAGTTGGTTAGTAAACTCAATTTAATCCAGCCTATAACTACTGAAAAACTATTTGGATAATAATACTGGAAGTAAAATGTACTGCCCAAAGAAGAAGACTGCCTCTGTGTCTGAAAAGAAATCTTTCCAGAAACACCAATAGTAATCTTCATGACTAGAAAGACTATCATAAGGAAGATAATATAGGCCTATTACCTATTGCTAGAGGGCACAACTTGGAAAAACTCACAGAGATCTTAAGGAAGTATTTGGGACAATAAGAATTGGAGTGGATTCCTACCCCTGATGATTTTGAAGATGAGAACAGATATAGATTTCACACTTGCATTGGCTGTATAATTATGCTAGATAGCATCTAACATTTTTGTTACCTCATAACAGTCTACAATTTTAATGATGCAACAAGATGGATGTCTTCACTGTCATTTGTCATCAAGGATTGTTTAAGGAGAAGCTATGACTCTCTGACCATAAGCTTTAAGGGGAAACTAAAGAAGCACAATATATACCCAGTACCTAGGTGTCAAGGACCTGAAAATTTGCTTTCAAATGTAAGATCTTATTTGTTTCTCACATGATCTTATACAGTGTTATTATGGTATCCCATTTTACATCTAAATAAACTGAGACTTAGCAAGGCTGTGTTATGTGTCCAAAGTCTCCTATTTAGCAAGCTGAATAGCTGAGTCATCTGATTTTAAAGCCCATGAATTTATTAATCTGTTATTCCTCTTCCATTCTGACTATATTCTTAATGGTTGAGAGCATAAGGTAGTTCTTGTCTCCCACCGATTTGATCTGATCTTATAAACCTGACTTTCCTAGATATAACAAAAATGTTACCACATAATTTTAGGGCAATACCAAAATTAAATTCAGAACGATTCTTGACTGGACACTTTCACTTTGGAATTGATACTCCTGGAACTAAAGTTTGGTTGGGCACTGTATGGATTCACTTAAGTTATTGTTCTAATTTAAATTATTACATTTATGAGCTTAAATTTTAGCTTGCTTGTTGGAATCTGTTATATGGACTGTAAAGTTAACTTTCTAATGCATCATTGTTCACAATTTGTAAAGAGAAAATATTTTGGTTATTTCACAATAGGTACATCTCTACACCCCAGATCAATCATTATGCCTGCTTTCTGCTGGGTACCTGGTGACATATTTGCATATTGAAGACATGCATTGAAGACACAAGGGACATGGAACAGTTGGGCTATAATCTCAAGTTCTTGTTGCCAACTATCCTTAAACTTCTAAAGTAATTTGCAGTCAAATTTCTAACTTGTCCCTGCAGTTTTATTTCCGTCTATATTTTTGTTTCCAACTAAACATAAAGTATACTGAGGTACTAATGCTTGATGATTAAGGGTATGGAATCTACAACCAGACTGCCTGGGTTCAGATCCTGCCTTTATGCTCTTAATCCTTCTGAGTCTAGGTCATCTCATCTGCAAAAGAGGGATAATAATACCTCCCTCAAAGGGTAAGTAAATTAGCACATAGTAGGGAAGTCCTTGCACTTGGTAATAGCCCAATAAATACTATATATTGTCTTTACTTGATTATTATTATTCAAAGTGAGATATGATTACATATGTCAGACCATGTGTTTTCTTTTCTTTGAAATAGAAATAGGTTTTCTTTTCTTCGTTTCTTCTCTTCTCACTTCCTTTCCTCTAATCCTTTGTTCCTTCCTTCTTCCTTTTCTTCTTTTTTTCTCCCTTTTTCCTTCTTCCCTTCCTCCTTTCTTGATTTTTTTTCATTTACAAATATTGAGTTTGTTGTGAATCCACTGATGAGACAAGTCCACACATATATCTCCACCATTTCCAACTTATCAGTCCAGCTGTTAACACTGTTACTCTTGGATTTTGTGAGATACTAGAAGATTTCAGGGGAAATAGAGAACATTTTCCTATTTATCATGTGCAGAAGCATGAGGTTCACCTCAGTAGAACTGATATGAGCTATTCCCAATTGTTAAGCCACAGCAACATCCATCTATTAAGAAGGCAACTATACTGGGATCAGGGGAGGGCCAGGATAAAACATGATATGCACATCAGCATCTGTTTTCTAATTAGGATGGCTCAGTGGCAATTTTCACCCAATAACTTAGTTAAATTTCATTCCTAAAGTATAAATATCCTCCGAAGGCACATGGGTGAAGTTAAATCAATAACTGCATTATTGTAAATTACTTCATAATTATATATTGATAAACAGAATAAGGTTATATGTTATCCATTTTCCATATCACTTCATACCTCAGACAACTTCGTAGAAAATTGCATTCTTATGTTGTTTTCAATCAGCTTTGTTTTGTATAAAACGCATTTCACCTCATTTTAAAGCAATACAATTTCAGCATAGCACTCCTTGTTTTGTTTAGATTTTCAAACCATATAAACTCAAGATATCCGAATTAAATGTTCTCAGAGAATTCGATGTGAAAAAAAATTTAAGGACTTATAAGAAAAACATTGCATTCTGTTCTGGTTTTAGGCCTAGCTAGAGAATACTAGGAGACTAAAATAGTTCAAGTCAACCTGCCTCCCCTCTATCCCATAATCCATCAGCTTAGAATATTCTCTTTATCTACTGATCTCCCTTCTACTGGGGACTCTTCCTCCCATGTTCTATTTGTCATGTACTTATTTATGCTGACTGTATGCCCTAGGACATTCACAATCGTCTGATATAAAATATTGTGTCCTGGGTGGGGTGAGCTCTGGGTGGCTACGCTGGGTAGCTGGTCAGTGCTGGGGTCTATTGTGGTCTGGTAGGCTGAATAGAGTCTTGACCAGGCAGAAGACTTCTAGGTGGTGGGGAGTGGGAGCCTCCATGTGCCAGAGATCATTCCAGGGCCAGAAAAACCTGGAGGAGAATGAAGCCAGCCATCTGGAGACCTCCATTTGGGCCCCAGGCTCCCTGTGCAGTCAGTTCCAGGGGAGGCTACCCCTTAAGAGCAGTCAGCTTCAGCTTCTTGGCAGGAGCCCCCTAGAAATGCTTGGAAACCCCAGCGCCAGAGCCTCCAGGCTGTGACTCCCTCAGCTAAGAACGCCTTAGGTGGCATGCCCCAGAGAATCCAGGAGTCCTGCTAAAGTGGAACCAAGTGGCTGGTGACAACCCAGGTGAGAGCCAGGAGGAGGAGGAGAGGGGCACAGAAGGGCAATAGCCCCCGTTTCACAGCCTGAGCCAGAAGAGCACTCACCTGTCCGGAGCTGCCCCTGCCCCTGCCCCCTCAACCCTGGACCCCTGGATGAGGGAGTATCACGGACTTTCTGTCCAGACGGACCCATGTGCATACCCGCTGCAACCTCCCTCCAAGAAGGAGACTGCCTTCCAGAGCCCCTACTCCCTGACAGAGCCCCTCTGCTCCCCCAGTGAGTCTGACAATGACCTAGAGCCTGTGGGAGCTGGAATTCAGCATCTCTAGAAGCTGTTGCAAGAACCGGCTGAAGCCATTGTGATTGAAGAGAGCAAGGACATGACTGTTTCTTTCATTTGTGACTGAGGAGAGTGCCTTCAGGTAATGTCCCCCTCCCAAGCGCCTTTCTGGGGTTCTTCTTCTCCCTCCTCTTCCGCATGCATGAACATGTACAAGAAGGGACTCTTTTCTGGAAAACCCCACAGAGCTGATGGATCCAGCAGAGTAGAAAGTGTGGAAGTCTTACATGCCTGGATCCAGAGCTGCTGACCTCACTGACCCCATCATTAACTGAGTATACCAGGCTCCTAAGCAACTGGAGCCACCTTCCATCTCCTCATTTTGGAGGGAAGACTATGGTGCCCCCCACTTGCCCTGCTTTGAGCACAGTGAGGGGCTGGAAAGGAGCTCTGTATTGCAGGACACAAGCCACATCTGACCACCATGCCATCACATCAGAATCTGTGCATCCCTGCAAGTTCCTGAGGAAGCCCCAGAGTCAGCCCTTGGACCACTGCTAACAAGGGCCCAGGTGGAGGCTGCTCGGGGACACTGCTCTCCTGCTCCAGCCACATCTGGTCCTGCCAGTGACCACCTGACCCAGCCTGAGAGTGACTTAGGGAGGAAAGTGGGGACAGTTGTTCACTTTATTCCCCTTTTGGGCTTGGAAATTCATCCCCCACTTCAGCATTGTTGCTGAAGCCCAGATACCAGAAGGTATTGGGGAGCTCTGAACTGTGTGCCCAGGAGTGGGATCTTTCAGGAATCATCCCTTATGCTGCCAGTGCCCAGACTCTAGGGAACCCAGTTCCTGCTCCTGTTCCCCCCACCAGAGCTCTGCAAGAAGGGATGGGAGAGATTTCCAGGCCCAAATACCCTGGGCCCATGGGTACCTATTTATACTCAGCACAGGGCATTGTGGGTGTGCAAGGAGGGGTAGCACTATTCAGTAGTAATTTCTGCCCTTGGTGACTTATTTAAGAAATCTGCTTTGTCATTTTATTAGAAAGAAACCAGCATGGGACTTCCCTAGATAACACCTCTTTTTCATAGTAAAGACTCTTCCATAAAAATAAAATAAAATAAATAAAATAAAATATTCTGTCCCATTTCAGTAAATGTGGCCCAATTATTGGTTGAGAAAATATGGTGACTGTACATATACCTACTAATTAATGTATCACTTGTCTCTTAACCAGAGCTTGTGTTCATGGCTTGGGTATGTCCTTGGTATGACATTGTTCTATGCTGACTTTGTTCCTCTCTGCAAAAAAAGACACTGGGAGAATGTGCGTGTAAGAAAAGAGTGTGTGTTTTAGGTGCAGTTAAACTTGCTCTTGAATCTATTTTCATCACTTGCTAGATTTTTTTTCCCTCGCCAAGTCATTTAACCTCTTCCTATATGGCATGGAGATAATACTTCTTCCTTTCACCAAAATAGCATTTAAGTGAGATTACATGTTTATGACTAGTCTTGGTCATTAACACTTAGTGGGTACTCAATATATATGGTAAGGATTATTGTGGAACAATATTATTATAAGTTCATTATGTAAATGCAATGATCTTTCTGTTCATGATCACACTAGGTCTCCTCTTAAAGTATTGGTCATTATTTCTGTGAAATGAATTTATGGTTAGTGGTATTTTGCATGATCCTAAAATAGTATTTCTCAACCATGTGTAACCATCCATTAATCCCTTTCCCAAATTCACTGAGCCAGAAACTTCAGGGATGGCTGTGTTTATATACCCCACACAGGAATACTGAAGTGCCATCTGGTTAAGAACAACCAAGCCAAATATCTGAATAGGATTTGAAAGCAATATCTAAAGAACTTTTGCTTTCCTTCATGGTAATTTGCAGGGATCTTCAAGGAAAGTTGCAGTGTCAGTGCTTGGAATTGGAAAACTGGCTCATCAGATGTCCTGGGTAAGACCATTTCTAAGCAGTAGAGAGTAAAAATATAGTGTTGTACAGTTTCTGGGTCCTGCACACGTCATTTTCATGCAAGTGACATCTAGGGATAATGAACAGTAAAAACACCTTTTTTTTTTTTAAAGATTTTATTTATTTATTTGACAGAGAGAGAGATAGCGAGAGCAGGAACACAAGCAGGGGGAATGGGAGAGGGAGAAGCAGGCTTCTTGCCGAGCAGGGAGCCTGATGTGGGACTTGATCCCAGGACCTTGGGATCATGACCTGAGCCAAAGGCAGACGCTTAACGACCGAGCCACCCAGGCTCCCATAAAAACACCTTCTAACACCTTTACTTCTAACAGTAAAAACACTTTATGGTGGTAGTAGTGGGAGTTTTACCTTGACAGGCAGGCCCACCAAAGTTCAGAAGCCCATTGCTATTTGTCTGACTTAGGCCCTACTCTTTGCCTCTCCCTGATTCACCACTTGGAAGAACTACCTCTTTTATCCTAGCCTTCACTGTCTTTTTAAAAATTATTATCATGTTCAGTTAGCCACTGTATAGTACAATATTAGTTTTTGATGTAGTGTTCAATGATTCATCAGTTATGCATAACACCCAGTGCTCATCACAACACATGCCCTCCTTAATACCCATCACCCTACTACTTCTTCCCCCCATCCCCGTCCTCTCTGAAACCTTTAGTTTGTTTCCCGGGGTCCATAGTCTCTCATGGTTCATCTTCCTCTCTGATTTCTCCCCCTTCAGATTTCCCTCCCTTCCCCTGTGGTCCTCCATGTATTGCTTATGTTCCACACATGAGTGAAACCATATGATAATTGTCTTTCTCTACTTGACTTACTTCACTTAGCATAATCCCCTCCAGTTCCATCCATGTCGATGCAAATGGTGGGTATTCATCCTTCCTGATGGCTGAATAATATTTCATTGTATATATGGACCATATCTTCTTTATCCATTCATTTGTTGATAACCCTCACTATCTTAAAGATGGTTCCCTAGGCATCACGGGATCCCCCAACGCTTTCTCCTGGGTTTGCTTCATTGTAAAACATTACCCATTGTGAACTGTTGGTCAACCAGTCATTCTTCTCACCCTAGAACCCAGTTAAGGAGAAGTGGAAGAAGTGGAAGAAGTGGAAGTGAGTGTGATGATGGTGTTTGGATTTCATCCACCACTGATTTGGTAATTAGCTCTAGAACCATGCATAAAATCATAGTCTCTGTGTATTTGGCCCATTATATTTTCCAAATTCCTTTATAAAGTTCTCTTCAGACTATTCATGGATGTATTTTCTGAAATCCAAATTGATATTCTGAATGACTCAGGACATGATGCCTCAAGCCATATCCAAGAAAAAAGAAAAGTTGTGCCCTATGAGAAATTATCCACCTAAATCAAAGACAGGTGAGAGATGAGCTCAGGGGATAGAGAAGATGAACTTAACAAGTAGCCTTTGCCCACCTCTGTGATAAATAGAAAACCCCGCCATTTTGAATAGTTTTATTTGCACAATTAATTTACAATTACCTAGATAACCTTTTAAAAAATAATCAAGCTCTTGCAAGATTTTGCATTAATTTCTCTTGATGCCTCATAAATGCAAAAGCACTTGCATTTGAGATGCATAAATAATGCAAATCATATCTCTATCTCTCTTTAACCACCTAAAGTCTTATTTATGATCAGAACTTTTTCCAGTATCATTCTAACTGTAATACACCATTAAGAATGTCTCACAGAACATTTACAGTGTATTCTAGAAAGGAAATCTGGCATTAGTGCATTAGTGCCTTCTGTATTATGTGGGTAGAAATTCAGAATACCTTACTTGAAAAATGAGGACATGCTTCAAGATTAAGGATTAATTAACCAATTCATTCATTTATTCACCCACATCCATGTAACAAATATTTATTGACAATCTCCCTATGAGCAAGGTGCTGTTCTATCTGGAATTTTATCAAGAAACAGGACAGACGGGGTTTCTCTTCTCACAGATCTTACGTTTTAGTGAGGAAAGTGGTCAAAATAAGTAAACAAACAAGAAAAATATCAGGCTTAACTAATCCAGCAAAAATGACTTTCTTTTTAAACCAAAACTCAGCATGCCCAAGTCTAAAAAGGAGTCATAAAAATATGTTTTTAAAGCTAGTTTTTTAATGTCTCCATGTTAAAATTGTTCATCCCTTCTGTTTTTATAGAAAAGTCACTTAGCCCTCTAGTATTAAAAGGAGAGAAAAGTCATGAGAAATAAAAAATGTTCGAATAATTGGTATTAAGCAAACTGGTGGAAGAAGCTCCTTTAATGGTCTCCTGGCATCAGGGTCATCCAGGTCAGGAATCAAACACCTTTTCTCTTGTTCGCTGACTGCTCTCCTTACCCATTTCATCACATGCACTTACTCGGGTCACCCAAGTGGTTACAAATCTCCTTTGTTCTCATTTTCTAAGAGGGCACTTCTTTGTCACTGGTGACTCTAGAGAAATCAATTATTTTTGACAACTGCTGCCCAGACAAAAGCAGAGATGATGGAAATGTTCAACACTTGGAAATACCTAGATTCCAAGTGTTGGGATTTCTAGGAGCTTTGGTCAGTTAAAATCTACCTAATTTATGTATTGTTTTTTTTTTTAGTGAGAAACATCAGTCATATAAATGAATGCCAAACCAATTCTCAGAAGGAAATTGCTTTGATATGGTCTACCCTTAATCAATGAAACTAGTATTATGTATTTGCCTTTCATATCAATGACGTTTGAGGATCATTTTAAGGATAGGTCTTACTCTATTTCAACCAAAACTCTCTTCCTGTTAATCTGAGCCAAATGTTCCATACATGGGTATGCCAGTTTTTAAATTTCTGCAACTGATTTAAAAGCTATACAGACACCCATGTATGTAGGAGGCAAAATCTGTTTTTGGAACCTGTAGGAGCTACTTACATAAAATAAATAGAATTGTTAAATGAACAAACAACCTAACATTTAGACACAGAGGTATCTTTAAAAGTAGTAACATAAATATTAGTACAAGCAATGTGTCCAATTCTCTAAAGTCTATATTTTGAAGACCACCGTTGATAAGGGTGTAGTTGTTTGTAGTCAACAAGCAGTGTTGAAAGATGAGAATTGGACAACATGTGGTACTTGTCCATGCCCTGTAATACTGTAATTACCTGATATCGCCCTGTCTAGGTTAGTTTTTTCCTAGTAGTGAAAGATGTCTTAATAGAACATCAGCAGTCTCCTTGATGCAAGGGAGCACAATCAAGCAAGGTCAGACCCAGGGGCCAGCAAACTAAGTAACGGGGCCAACAAGCTAATGTGGAGAAATTGAAAGCACAGATTACATATGGTACTCTTTACAGGAGCAAGATGCCCTCTAATGTTCCCTTCTGAATACAGGAAGTGTATGAAAGAGATGATTACTGGATTTTTTTCATACCACAACCTTTGTGTTTTTGTGGATACATGTCTGTTCATTCAATGCTTAGCCTGACCAACAGTGGCCTCCTTGAGAGAAAAGGACATAACTGATAACTAATTAATCATCTGTATGTTGTAGAGTGCCTGGAAAAAAAATGCATGTCAAACTAAGATGATGATGACATGAGTTAATTATAACAAATATGAAATTCCTATTTATAATGAAGTCACTTTTTCATGAGGATCAGCACTGGTATATTATGCTGGTGTCTTTTGTTTTAATTTAATCTCTATTCTAGGTATACATTGACATATATTTGTTCAAATGTGTTAGCCTTGTCACACTGCTGGGCTCTTTGGTCAGGAAAATCAAATATATTTGCCTGTGTGTGGACTTACCTAACAGATATTCTACCATAAACAAAGAGCATTATACTCTTATGTATTTGCACAACTACCAATTTAGAATCTGAAGTTTCGCTTTTGATTTTTTTGGTGGTGTCTCTTGTGGTACCCAAGAAATTCAGAAAATTGACAAGTATTACATATAGAAAATTCAAATCCTGGGAAAATGTGCTGGAAGAGAACAAAGATATTTGACAATGATTAGTATATGAACACTGTCATGTTATTTTCTGTAAAAAGGAAAGTACCCTCTAGGATATCATTTAATAAGTTTCATCGTCTCTAGGAAGTCTTCCCTTCTACCCTACCTGCTGCTTCCACACACATGCATATCTCTACCATACACTCTTGGCTCAGCTGTGTGCCCTTCTTCCATACTTTTCTACACTGCATATCACGTGGGTCCTTATCATACTATCTACAACACAGTCTGGTTATCTATCTATGTGTCTCCTAATTGACCATAAACACCTAAGTGAAAAGAGCAGAGCTTATTCATATTTGAATCCTTTGTTTTTATCACAATGCTTGGCTCACAGTAAGCTCTCAAGAGATGTGTGTTGCATTGAATTAAAATGACTTTCACTTGGGTTTAACAGTAGACTTAACAGATGGCTTACCCAACTTACTCAGGGGACAAGCCTCTGGTCTCATTTTCATTTGCATCCTGGCCATGATCTGGACTACTGTCAGTCATTATGGTATACAGAAAAGCAAACTGAGCTATGGTGAGTCAAACTAACTATACATAAGATATCCTTATTAGCAGAGTCCAGGCCATCAGACCAGTCAATTGCAACGTATGGCTATCATGAAAATGCGGTTATGACTTTGACATTAATTCATCTTCCTTTCACCTGAAAAATATTTATGCTATAACAATTACAAAAATAACAACATTTAGTGAACACTTCTAGTAATCCAAACACTTAGATAAATGAGATTATTATTTCAGTTAACGGTCTGAATAACATTATTAGATAAAAGCCCTCTACTAAGTATACTTGTCCGTTTTTAAAGTATTTTGACTTACATTTAAAAATAAATGACAGAAAATGACAAAATTGCATAATTCCAGGCAAAATTCTTTTTAACATCAGATTTCTCTACCAAGATTTTGTTGTTATTGTTAATTCATCCTTCTATTCTCATTGCTGGTATACAGTGAATGCTCAGAAGTAACTAGAATTCATTAAGAGTGTACAATAGGCTAAAACCACACTACAGTTACAATGTGTTACCTTACATCAAATCTCTTACCATTAAATTTTTCTCAAAAATCCTCACAATAGTCCTTTGAGATAGGTGAGTTTATTATTTGAGTCTTAAGAAGATTAAATTAACTCACTGAAGGTTGTTAAGAATAGGAGCTATCTTTTTAGTCATCACTATCCATAAATGTTTATTGAATAAATGGTCAAATGCATTTTGATCAAGCACATGCTTATTTTAAGTAATACATTATTTTTTTCTTATTCGATAGGTATTTTTTGATCGTTTGAAAAAATGTAAGAAAAAAACACAGAAGGGAAAGATGGGGTGCCTGGGTGACTCAGTTGGTTGAGCAACCAACTCTTGATTTCGGCTCATGTCATGATCTCAGGGTCCTGAGATCGAACCACCAGTTGGGCTCCAGGCTCAGTGGGAAGTCCGTTTGAGTTTCTCTTTTGCCCTCTCCCTTTGCCCCTACCCCTGCTCATGCACACTCTCTCTCTCTCTCTCTCAAAATAAAAATAAATAAATCTTTAAAAAAAACACAGAAAGAAAAAAGAGAAAGAAATGAAAAAGAGGATAGACAGTAAGAGAGAGATGGTGAGAGAGAGAGAATGGTGGAGGGAAGAGAATAATAATCATAAGCAAAAAATGATGCCTGTGGTCTAACAGGTTACAATTTTTTTAAGTACCTGAATTTAGAAGAATGAGTGGTATACTATACTTTTGATTATTTGAAGGAAAACTAGCTAATATGACATCTTTATTTTGCAGATGGCTATTTGATGTAAAAAATATCTTCTGAACATTCTTTAGTGATTCTTTCCCTTTGGAAGTCTTTGGTTATGGAAACCTGTCTTAAAACTTGTATTACTCAGAATATGTAGAAAGCCCAACAGTAAAAAAAGTAATAGTGGATTTTTTTGTTTCATAAACAGTGAATAATCATCACTGAATAAGTCAATTTCCTTCCTGTTGGCTTCTGGGGTAAGTCCTTCACAACTATGTGAAGAGCAAAAATATTCTCAAAACATTTCTCTCGGAAGTCTAGAAAACTCCAATTGGAAAGGAGATCATCTGTAACAGAAATAAGAGATAACTATTCCTAAAAATAGTAGAAAATAAATATGAGCGAAAGAATAAACAAATGAATTAAAGTTGCCTGTAATTGAGGAGTGGTCACCCTTGCTGTATGGGGAATAGCACTATACATGAACTACTAGTCCTTGAGTCTTCCTTGAGTTAACTCCATCAACTTAAGCAAAACATAGGCACCTACTTGCCTTATGGGTAAAACATTGCCAATAGCATCTGCCATGTTTTTCCCATTGGTGTTTTTCTGGGTTGTATAGATTAATATACATGGATAAAATTTAAGAAAATAGTTATAGACTAGATTGTTAGCATATACTTAATTAGTATGAAAATAAAATAAAAATAGCATAGGAGACTAGCTTTTTATTAACAGCAAATAAAGTAAATATTAATTAGGGCAGTATTATGTCTCATCTAAAAGTATAATTTTGGTAAGTAGAAATCCTTCAGGGCTGAACATTTCTTTAATTGATAGCAAGAATTCAGAATGTTAACTATTTAAGTATATGTAGGGTGGTTTTCCTTTTCTTCATGATATTGCCTTGTTTAACCCTCTGATTTATCATCCCATCCCACTTTAAGCAGGCTATGCTCTTTAATGCCATCTTGTTTATGGGAACTAATAAAAGAAAATTCTTTGCAATGGGAAATTTGCTTTATTTAAATGCAAATTAAAACTATATTCTCTCAGTTACAGGCCAAAGATTATAAACGCATGCTGTTTAACAATTTCAGGCAGAAGTAAGAATGCTTTTCCTTCCCCATAATCTAATGAAATTGATTTAGTTCTTGTAAAATGGTGTAACTAATTGAGCTGTGACATTTATACTATCTTATGTATGTTTTATGCTGTTTCTTAAAAGAGACAGTAATGTTTATACAAGAAATGGAAAAAACAAAATTGCTAGACTAGTAAAGAAATTGACTAATTTGAAATTTCACGAGACAGGAGTATCTTTCTGTTTTACTGTTCAACTGCTACAACCAAACGAATATAGTAAAAGGAAGATGTGGTTCATATATACAACGGAATATTACTCAGCCTTCAGAAAGGATGAATACCCACCATTTGCATCAACATGGATGGAACTGGAGGGGATTATGCTAGGTGAAGTAAGCCAAGCAGAGGAAGACAATTATCGTATGGTTTCACTCATATGTGGAACATAAGCGATAGCACGGAGGACCACAGGGGAAGGGAGGGAAAACTGAATGGGAAGAAATCGGAGAGGGAGACAAACCATGAGAGAATCTGGACTCCGGGAAACAAACTGAGGGTTAAAGAAGAGGGGGGATGGAGTAACTGGGTGATGGGTATTAAAGAGAGCACATGTGGTGATGAGCACCGGGTATTATATCCAACTAATGAATCGTTGAACACTACATCAAAAACTAATGATGTCCAATTATGGGCTGGCTGGATGATGGACATTGGGGAGGGTATGTGCTATGATGAGTGCTGTGAATTGTGTAAGACTGATGAATCACAGACCTGCACCCCTGAAACAAATAACACATTATATGTTAATAAAAAAAAACTAATGATGTATTATATGTTGGCTAAGTGAACATAATAAAAAAATATAGTTGTTCTTCTGACCTCTTTGATGTATCTGTAAAAGAATTAGTAATCCTTACCTTGAAACAACCCTCTAAGAATCAATACAATAACTTGCCAAATGGATTTAAGTTTTAGAAAATCAAAAAGGGAGCCTAGTCAGTCTCTGGAACCAGATAAGGCCAATTTCCTTCCTTTTAAGCTCACGTTAGCAATTATCAGATTTCAAGAAAAGCATCCAGAAATCAAGGAGGCAAAAAAAAAAAAAAAAAAAAGGAAACACCTTGCCTAGAAGGTAATGGCATCTCAGAAAGATCATGGTTGTGTGTACCTAGGCAATGTGATTAAAGAAAATGAAATGGGCCAAGAATTAAGTTAAAAATGTCTAAGTGTAATTTTATTTTCTGTTCCCACCTTAGGATTCTAAATAGAACATGACCCTCAGAGAGAGAGAACTGTACTCCTACTCTCTCACAGCTTCCATACTGGAATGTGAGTATTCCTACTTCCAGTTGAAAACTACTTATTTCAGGGTACTACCATTTCATCCTTTCATATATTGGAAGGCGCATTTTCTCTAATCATGCCCTTAAATGATTGCTTGTGATTGACTTTGAAGCCAATGGGAATAGATATCTTGGCCCTATGAAACAGGAACCCATAGCAATAGTACGATGGCCCAGCCATTCCTTTGTTTACTTTATATCCTCTACATAGAAGCAAGGTTTTGTTGTTATTTATGTAACAACAGGTAGTGACTGAATAGAATGGAATAGTCCTACCGGTGCAATGTGAATAAGATTATCTAATGTTAAATATATAAATTGATGTAAAATGTGGAAGAACATACTCGGAATCCAGTTTCACAGAAGGGTGACATAAAATAGTATTCCCTACAGTCTATTCAAATTCTATTTTTGCTAGGAGGTCAATCCTATAGAGAGCTGATTGTGCAATAATTAGAGAAGGCAAGGTACTCTCTGTCTTTTGCACAAATAATTCATGAAAATGTTAAAAAGGTGGAACAAATTCAGTAAAATAATGCTCTTCCAATTTGCCTGGCCCCCGTCGCAAACATTTCTTAGCTTTTCTGCTCTATATTTTTCTATGATATAGATACAATATCTAATATAGTGGTATTTCTTTTTGTGGTATTTCCCACAAAAATATTATAGTTGAAAAGTCTGAATTTTTAAAAATTCCATGTCACCTAACTCTGTACCTAAAAAGGAAACAAAAATGGCATTTCTAATAACCACATTACACAGGGTAAATAATTAATAAGAGTCTCTATTCCAATCATTCTGAGAACAAATATCCTGAATAAGAATGAGGAATATTCCCCAAGTGTTTTCCATTTCTAATGTTTAAAGGGGTTTGTGCTTGTTTTGAAAATTAATGCATTGATTATCAATTGGGGAAAACATCCTTTTGCAATAAATAGTAATTGACAATAGCTAAAGAAGCAAATAAAGATCTCAAAAAGCTCATTTAGTCAAAAGAAAAGAAAAAAAAGAATTCAGATTTATTGTAAAGCTACTATTGGGCTAGACACACATACTGTTTGATTAGCTCACATTGCAACCCTATGAGTTAGGTGTTATTCCCCACCCCCAACATATACCCCCCCCCCCCATACATACCACCACCAATTTTCCTGCTGAGGAACTAAAAGTCGGAGAGATTGAGTAACTTGCTTGATTTTCATGAGGTGGACCTGAAAAGAAAATCTGGCTTCAAAGCCTAAGATCTCTATGCAGTAAACTGTTGGACATTTAGGATCAAATGATGTTGAATGTAAAATAGGAAAAATGTTATAGGAAAAATGTTTATTCTTATTTTCACTTTCATGTAGTAGTTCTGTAATTCTTGGTAAGAGGGTGTACAGAACTCAAAATAATAGCCCGTGTTATATTGTAGATTTTGGATTTTTCAGTATATGAGTGACAATTGCATCTTTGGCATGTTCTAATTGAGGAACATTTCGAAGCAGACTTTTTAATTTCTTCACCCTGTGCGTCAGCTGGGAATTCACTAGAATTTGCCGGCTTAGACACTACTGCTGTATGCATGGCAAGACCATTTCTTGCTGCTCTGACTCTTTTTATTAAACTGCATGACTGGAATTTTAGTTAGGAGGAGAAAAAGAACCATTTCCCTAAATTAGATTAACCTTTGCACCTTTAGCAGCTCAAGTTAATCCCAAAACTGCCCTGAAGGTGAAGTGGGATCTGGGGCACAAGGACTCTCCTTCACCAGGTTGAGTTAGAAAATGATATCCAAGTAGAATGACAACCAGAGAGAAAAACAAGCATGTGCATAAAAAGTCACCTTTCCCTGGATCTAAAGCCTGAGGTTGAAGAGATATACGAGCTGGCTGTAAGATTCAAATGAGTCATAATAAAAGTATCTGCTTGGATCAGATTCGGAAAAATGAAAGTTGTTATTAATGTGTCCAATACCCCAATTGATAGTTGCAAAGGAAGTAGATTGGCAGAAGTTCTTGATAGGTGCCCATTACTCCCTGGAAAGGATAAGGCATGGTTGGAAACTCAAAAAATGCTAATTCAAATGTACAATGTTTTGATTCAACAATTCCATAAATTACTCAGTGCTCACCACAGTAAATGGATTTACCATCTCTCACCATACAACATTACTACAATATTTTTGACTATATTCCCTACATTGTACTTTTCATCCCTGAGACTTATTTATTTTATAAATGGAAGTTTGTGTTTTTTAATCCCTTTTATCTATTTCACCCATCCCCCATCCACCTTCCTCCTGGCAATCACCTGTATGTCTGTATATTAAAAAAGCAATAATATATATACATATATATTTACACACTATATAATATATGTATATGATGTATGTATATACATACATATGACATATATGTGTATATATAAGATATATGTGATCACATATAGTAATATATGTAATATGATCATATATATAGAAATGTATATGCTATGTATAATATATTGTATATTATATATAATGTATATTTAAACATAAGTTCAGTCAAAATAGTGTTCTATATCTTATACCACTGGCTAATACTTGATTTTGATATAAAAAGCAGTTGAAGTAGCACAGATACTGTAGAATATAGTAAATATATATAGTATAGTATATAAATATATGTATAGTATATTATATAAATATATATAGTAAACACGGATAATTAACAGCAAAATATTAAAACCCAGCTAAACAGAAAAAAAGTAGGACTACAAGAAGAAATACATATGCCATTATATTTATGTCATAATCATTTAATATAATAAAAGTGCCCGATAAAGGTGCTCCTAATGAATGTTTGAATTAATGAATTCAATATATATGAATTAATTTTCAAAATTTGCATTTAATATGCCATAAGGATTCATATCTTTTGAAAACACTCTATGTGGTAATATTTATTCTATTGAGACATTTGTAAATTGGTTTAGTAGAATGTGTACACTCCTAATTTAAGCAAAAACAGGTTTCCAATAACCTGTTTATAAAAAATAATTTGGGATGTTATTTATTTAAAAGAGAAATATGAAATTATGAATGCCTTGATTTCATTTTAATTATTTCAAAGAAAGGAAGGGAAAGAATGCAGGGAAAATGTGGGTCTTTTATGGCTTAATTAAGCATTATAGTATTGCAAATCCTCTTTCCATGATTTTCTCAAATTTTGCAATTACAGAATTGTTTTTGGGTAGTCATACAGAAATGATTAAAAGAGTAGAAAAGAGGATCAATAGGAAAAGATTAAAGGGACTGTCATTTTTCAGCCTAAGGAAGAGAGAGAAGGCAGAAAGACTTCAAATATATGGGGTTTTAAACATTGGATGGTGATTAGTTGCTATTAATTTATGTCAACAAAAGAGGAGAGGAAATATGTGAGACTCCATCCTGAAGAATTTAGATTAGACACCAAGAATACCTGACTATGAAAATGAAGAACTAAGGAACACTGGGATTCAACAGTTACGTTCACATTTGAGTATAAAATTTCTGGAGCACAATGTATGGATCTTCCATACACACTGTTTTCCTATGAAACTTTACAGGACATGTGTTCATTACACTAAACTTGAAAGCACAGAAAAACATAAAGCAAAAAGTCACCTTTACGGTCATCCCTCTAAAAGAATTCATGTTAGCATCACATATTTATTTTTCTTGCAAATATTTTGTCAATGTATTGACATATTTCTGTGTTAATAAAATCAAATTTTGATTTAAAAATCAAAAAACAGAACTGTCAAAACCCATGTAAAAAAGAATATAAATAACTTCCATTGTAATATGTATTACCTTTCCAATTAACATTACATTGTAGGAAATTTATCTCATCGTATACTGTTTTTGAAAGCATAACTTTTCAGGAGCACCTGGGTGGCTCAGTGGGTTGAGAGTCTGACTCTTGATTTCCGCTCAAGCTATGATCTGGGGTCCTGAGACGGAGCCCTGAGTCAGACTCCCCACTCAATAGGGAGTCAGCTTGAGGCTCTCTCTCTCCTGCTGCCCTCTCCACCCACTCTCTCTCTCTCCCAAATAAATAACTAAATCTTCACAAAAAATGAAAACACAACATTTCATATATGGATATACCATAATTTATTTAATCAATTTATTCTTGAACCTTTAGATTATACCATTTTGTAATCATCAAAATAAGCATTCCCGATGTCCTTTTGCATATATATATATTTTTAATTATTATGTTATGTTAATCACCATACATTACATCATTAGTTTTTGATGTAGTGTTCCATGATTCATTGTTTGTGCATAACACCAAGTGCTCCATGCAGAATGTGCCCTCTTTAATAACCATCACCAGGCTAACCCATCCCCCCACCCCCCTCCCCTCTAGAAGCCTCAGTTTGTTTCTCAGAGTCCGTAGTCTCTCATGGTTCATCTCCCCCTCCAATTTCCCCCCTTCATTCTTCCCGTCCTGCTATCTTCTTCCTCTTCTTTTCTTTTTTTTTTTTTTTAACATATAATGTATTATTTGTTTCAGAGGTACAGGTCTGTGATTCAACAGTCTTACACAATTCACAGTGCTCACCATAGCACATACCCTCCCCAATGTCTATCACCCAGCCACCCATCCCTCCCACCCCCCACCACTCCAGCAACCCTCAGTTTATTTCCTGAGACTAAGAATTCCTCATATCAGTGAGGTCATATGATACATGTCTTTCTCTGATTGACTTATTTCGCTCAGCATAATACCCTCCAGTTCCATCCACGTCCTTGAAAATGGCAAGATTTCATTCCTTTTGATGGCTGAATAATATTCCATTGTGTATATATACCACATCTTCTTTATCCATTCATCTGCCGATGGACATCTTGGCTCTTTCTATAGTTTGGCTATTGTGGACATTGCTGCTATAAACATTGGGGTACATGTGCCCCTTCAGATCACTACATTTGTATCTTTGGGGTAAATACCCAGTAGTGCAATTCCTGGATCATATGGTAGCTCTATTTTCAACTTTTTGAGGAACCTCCATACTGTTTTCCAGAGTGGCTGCACCAGCTTGCATTCCCACCAACAGTGTAGGAGGGTTCCCCTTTCTCCGCATCCCCGCCAACATCTGTCGTTTCCTGACTTGCTAATTTTAGCCATTCTGACTGGGTGAGGTGGTATCTCATTGAGGTTTTGATTTGGATTTCCCTGATGCCAAGCGATGTTGAGCACTTTTTCATGTGTCTGTTGGCCATTTGGATGTCTTCTTTGGAAAAATGTTTGTTCATATCTTCTGCCCATTTCCTGATTGGATCCTTTTGCATATATTTTTAATCCATTTCTGATTGTTTCCTTAACCTATATTTCTGCAGGTAGAATTACTCAAGCAGAGGGTATGAGCAATTTTAAGCCTTTTTAGAAATCTTGACAAATCGTTCTGCCACACAAATATATCTTGTTAACATCACCATTTTTAAGTAACAAGTGACTAAAGATCAAAGTAACTGTGTTTCGTCGTATTTAGTCCTGTACCATGGAACCATGATAGACTTTAAACATTATTTTCCTGCAGAATTTTTTTTCCACTTAGAAAAAAGAACAACACTTAAAAGGACCTTAAAACCTGACATCAGCAGAGATTTACTAAACCATATCAATAAGATCATGTCATTCTCAAGAAAAGCATGTTTCAAATAAAAAGGAAATATCAGCCTTGACGTTTTTATTAACCATCTCCCCATCTCACTTTCGGACTCAGCTTTGGCTGACCACTTCCTCTGTCTGGTTTATTTGTATTAGAAATAAGTGGATTCATTAGCTAGTGCCACTGGTGGGTAGGCTAGGCCTGTGAGTGTCTAATAACAGATAATCGTTGTATTTATCATGGGGTGACTGATGTTTACTCTGTTGATGGCCCCAGGAGCCGATGTAATCAGAGATAGGTCTTTGTTTACTTCTTGTTTTACTGATAATGCTAACCCATTTGAAACCAGTGAGAAAGAAAAATAAACATTCTGGAATAGAATACCTGTAGTAACTCTTCCCTTGGTGACTATTTTGGAATCTCTTCAAAGGCTTCTTTTAACCCACTCGTGCCCCTTTATTTTGTCTCTCTTCTCCCAATTAAACCCAAAGTCATCAACATCCAACCAAATAAAAAAAGCAAATTAAAAACATCAAAGACTAAAATGATGACTTAAAGAGAGTATTTATCTGGCACTGAATTTTCTGTGTGCTCGAGTGTTTTGTGTCAGTTATTTGCTAATGATGTATATTTATAACTGAGCTCATCTACAGCAATTAAAATATTCCTTTAGAATGTTAAGTTAGATTTTTCCACACTGGCTTGTTTGTTCCATACTTTTGGATGGGTTGAAATGATTTTCTTCTGGACGATCTGAAAGAAAGATGAAGTGAGAGAAACATTTTTTATAACTACTAATAACATCTTTAATGGAAATGTATTATTGTGCCACACACTTTATTAAGCTATTTGTTACATTATCTTAATAATCTACACAGCAAATATTCATATTTTACATGTGAAGAAAGTGAGATATAAAGAGGTTAAATAATCCCCCAAGGGCAGAGGGCTGGCGATTAGTGGATGTGGACACAGTTGCATGCCTGCCTGAGCCTGGTCTCCATATTCCTAGCGAAAACACTGTGCTGCCTCTGTACTTTATAATTCCCAATATGCATGAAGCTGATACCAAACAAATGTATTGGAATCTGTACATTTTGATGAGTAATGTCCATTCAGCTAGACTGGATGTGTGCCTATTAACTTCATAGACATTAACACTTAGCTCAGGAATGACTAGGCACTTCTAGTTTGTTTAATTGTCCCCCTGAGGAACTCAGCCTGTTTTGCCACTGTTCAAACCATTTTTCTATTCCGATTTTGGAATTATCTTTATTTGTGATTTGAGTCACGAGTAAAGGAACTTTATTATTTCATCAGTTATACCTTTAAAATGGTATATATATAATATATATATATATATAATTTGTTTATGGATATAATGTATATGTATACATAACTTTACTACCAAAAATTAGTTGTTGTATTTGTCTTTTACATGTGTGTTTTAAAAAAAATTATATTGAATCTCAAAGAATTATCACGATCTTGCACAGTGGGTCCTGAAAAGAATTTCAATAGAACTTGAGGAGTTGCAACACTGTTAGAAAAAACATAGCCTCTAATAACCACTTTTAGGGACTATTGTTTGTGTTGAGTTTTAATAAATTTGTTAAAAAGCATTCATGTTACCTTATACTTGTACATATTATATTCACAGCCCACATATACTTTTAAAAATTGTGTTGCTTACAGTTCAAATGCATGATGCATTTGGAAAGCTAATAATTATCTCCCAGAAGAAAACTTATTAGTTAAAACATGTAGTCCATAAAAGATAAAAATCGGAGGCACTCCCCCCCAGAGCCGCATTGGTCTGCAGCCTCATAAGGATGATGACTGTCACATCTCCCACTTCTGGTTTATTTGCTTTCAGTCCATTTGGCAGCTGCACCAGCAACAGCCTAAGAACTCAATCCATACCTCATAAGGAGATACTTAGAATAGAAGAGGGTTTGGGAGGACATTTTAAAAATAAATAAAATAAAGATGTTGCTAAAAGCTATCTTCTGAGATTAACAAGGCTGACAGGAAAAAAAAAAGTTTCAACTCAAAATCGGCATAAATTCGCCAAATGGTTTACTCTGTCATGGAAGGCAGTGATGCTGGGTGCAATCCAGCGTGTTCAAACTATTGGCACTGTTAAAACTCACTCCAGATCTTCAATCCAGATAAATACCTGGGTTCTTAGAAGAAAAATCCATTTTAACTATTGCATTCGTTTTCTAGGAATACAATAGCAGGGAGCATTTGGAAACAGTTCTTGGTGGTTGTATTCATTGAAGAAACACAGAATAAGGGGACATTAATGTTGAGAGCACCCCTACACCAATGATGGGTTACCCAGGCTGGGGCTACAGTACGATAGAGTGTCTACTTTGTGTGGATAATTACGAAGAGCTATAATGAGAAGGATATTCGTGCTGATATCAAAATGGCGTGTGGTATGAGTCTGATATGAATTCCACCTCGCTCATGCAATAAGGAACCCTAAGATATCTGTAATGGGGAAAATGATCACTATTTCTCATTCAGGGTTAATTTTGTTTCTAGAATTAAGTTTTGCTCATCCTCTTCTATGCATTCAAAATTGTTTCTTCCTATGTCAGCATGTATTCGGCTATGAACTGGTTCATACATGAGACACTAAAAGGCACCTTCCTTGTGGCCTAGGAACTTTGTGGGGATGTCTGCTTTTGGTTGTAGCTTGGGTAAAATATAACAACAACAACAACAACAACAACAACAACATTGAATGTTTACTTTGCACCAGGAACTTACCTGATCCTCACGGCAACATTTGCGTTAGTACTTTATCACCTTTTTATGTATGTTGAACCTGAGGTGTAGAGAGGTAAAGTAACTATCCCCAGGTTAGATTGGTAGTAAGTGACAGAGCTGGGTTTCTAATCGGGGGGTGTGAGAGTCATGTTTTTCCTTGCACTGCCGCTCACACATGTTCAGTCATACAACATCTGGGCAAGGACCTTCAATCTTTCCACAGTAGACAGTCCAAAAACCTGCTCAAACTGTGGCTCAAACTCACACACCTAGTCAGAGTGAAGAGCGAAGGTCCTGAAGCAGAGGGAAATCTAGTTTACTGAAGAAACTGGACACTGGTAGGTGTGGAGGAAAACCAGATATGAGGCCAAGGTGATATGAGAGAGAAGCCAGCCAGCTCAAGCCTTACGGGCCAGGTCCAAGTGTGGTTTTTATCCTTAGAACATGGGAAGCCAATAAAGAATTTAGTCAATTAACGTTTTTTTTAATAAATATTTTATTTATTTATTTATTTGAGAGAGAGAATGAGAGAGAGAGAGCATGAGAGTGGGGAGGGTCAGAGGGAGAAGCAGACTCCCTGCTGAGCAGGGAGCCAGATGCGGGACTCGATCCCGGGACTCCAGGATCATGACCTGAGCCGAAGGCAGTTGCTTAACCAACTGAGCCACCCAGGCGTCCCCAATTAACATTTTTTTAAAAGTTTACTTTGGAATCAGTTAGAAAACTTATCTGAAATGCAGGAGGCTGAGGAGATGCCAGGATCACCTGGAGGCAAATTCAGTCACCTAGGGAGACAGGAGGGGTTTTAGATATAGGGTTGGTGGTGGTGCAAGGGTGTGCTATGAAGCCCAAGTAGCCCCCACTCTCCCTCTGGCCCAAACTCAGAAGTCAGCTAGGGCTGGGTGTTAGTGTGTAGACACCCCGAATATGTACTTTGGCCTTTGAGTGATTTTTTTTTTAATTCTAACTTTTTAATGCAAAGTTCTTTTTGTTTTCTTTCTTTTTTTTTAAAGATTTTATTTATTTATTTGAGAGAGAGAGAATGAGAGAGAGCACACGAGAGGGGGGAGGGTCAGAAGGAGAAGCAGACTCCCTGCCGAGCAGGGAGCCCAATGCGGGACTCGATCCCGGGACTCCAGGATCATGACCTGAGCCGAAGGCAGTCGCTTAACCAACTGAGCCACCCAGGCGCCCAGTTCTTTTTGTTTTCAATAAAATTTATGGCAATCATTCTTGAACATGAGTCAGGTCATTTGAAATATCCAAGAAAGCAACGAAGAAAAAAAGCCCTAAATTTGCAATGATCTCTAATACAAATAACAGAATTAGTAATTTGTTGTCTTGGGTTCCTCATTCTAGAGTGAAAAACAAACAAACAAAAAACACAAAATCTGGCTTGAAACAACAGTGAAAATGTTAAACCAACATAAAATCATGGAGCCATTTGCTTTTCTTAATTCAACTTGCTATACGACTTAAATATTTTCACAAGGATTAGTATCATTTTCTGTGTAAATCTGTGTTGTATTACTAGCTTTCAGGTAGGAAAAGCTCTCATATAATAGGAAATCATTTTTGATTTGATAAACTTTGTATTTAATTTGTTAGTTTAATAATATCTGGACAGATTTCAAATTATAGGTCTAAGTTTTCTTAGTACCAAAAATACTAGTTTGTCAAACCTTTATATATTCAAAATGTACAGTTTGATTACAAATTATGAGAAATTAAGGTGTGGGTTTCATTTCCTACATAATCTTAAGTAGCCTTAGCCCAGGTTCTGACCTACTAGCCCACCAGATTTCACTTCAAGTGTACATAAACACTTGTTGAAAGAAAGTTTATTGAGATTTCCATTAGGAATGACCACTACTGGGAAATACAATTTATTAGACTGTCTCTTACAGGAATAAAGCAAGCCGGATTGATCCCGGATTGGGAAAAGAGCATTGTTTGTAACACAGGTAAACCAGTAAAATATTTCTGAATGTGCTTATATTTGTACTTTGAATAAGGATTGCTGAAAAGCTCAATGATATGTGACTTTTCTATACCTCTTTTTAAGAGCAGGATTACTAATGCTTCTATTTATCTAAGTCATCTTTTGTTTATAAGTGATGTAAAAATCATGCCCCAAAGACCAACTAACTAAAAATTACAGTATTTGGGATAATCGAGGTGACCCAAGTGAAAGGCCTGGACAAAAGAGACAAAGGTAGAGGATTATGGTCTCAAATTCTCCACACACACGGTAAGAAGAACCAGCCTCCTTTTATTCGTCAGCTGAATTCACAGAAAGCCATATGTTTATTTTTGGTCTATAGGGAATCTAGTATGGCTCATTGTTTGTACAAAGTTACTTCAGTGACTGATTATTATTAATGACCCTCCTGAAAGAATTTCAACTCACATAGAACTCGAGTTTCAAAATTAATGTATGTATAAGCCCTGCACATTTGAATAGGAAGATTCTCATTATGGCCCTTGCTTGCAGTCAGACAAGACCACAATAGCCATACTGGCCCCAGCCTTCATGGGCTTTCCCATGGAAGTCCTAGTTAGGTAGAGACATTTTAGTGACTTGAGGGACATTACCTAGAAACTTGGCTATAAGCACAGTGAGCTTATGATTTATTGTGTAAACAGCTACAGGTTTGCAAATTAATGATTGTATTATTAATAACAATGAAAGGGCAGTAGAATTGTCCTGGGAAAACTAGAAAATAACCAAGAACCAAGAAATAAAATAAAATGTCTTATGAACACCTCAAAATGATGTCAAGAAAAGATGACAAGCAGCTCATTATAAGAAACTATTTTGAGGGGTACCTGGGTGGCTCAGTCAGTTAAACAGCTGCCTTCGGCTCAGGTCATGATCCCAGGGTCCTGGGATAGAGCCCCACATCGGGCTCCCTGCTCAGCGGGAAGCCTGCTTCTCCCTCTCCCACTCCCCTTGCTTGTGTTCCCTCTCTCACTGAATCTCTCTGTGTCAAATAAATAAATAAAAAATATTAAAAAAAAAACTATTTTGAAACTTCATTCAAAATGGGGTTTCTCCTATTTTAGATACAATTTGAATAAATTTTCCTTAATCGTGCCTTGCAAATTCCTAGAATGGGATAGATTCCTTAATAAGAGGTAACAGTTGACAACCCACTAGGGAAACATGAACAGCAAAAACTACTCCCAAAAATGGCACAGAAAGTATTAACAGGAAAAAAAAAAAAAGAAAAAAATTAGTAGTTGTGGGTTGTTTCATACATTAAAATTTAGTAAAGCCTCAACAACAGCACATAGGAGGTCCTTTTGGGATGCACTACCCCAAAGTAGTAACTCCATTTCCTGGCTTTATATCAAAATATTCTCTTCTGGATGAGTTTTTCTTTTCTGCTAGAGCAATTTCAATCAATCCATAAGTAGTTACTGAGTTTCTAACGTTGCTTTAAGTGTGTACAATTTTCCAAGTATCCCTGGCATTTGCCCTTAGTTTCAATAGTCACGTAGTGAAAGGATCAGATCCAGTGTAAACCTGGTTTGCTCCGAGCAGGAAGACTCATTCAAAGTGTCGAATAGCCCCCTCTCCTTAAGACTTTTCTATACTTCTCACATATATTTTAAATATGCAGCCATCAAAAGGAATGAAATCTTGCCATTTGCAACAACGTGGATGGAACTGGAGGGTATTATGCTGAGCGAAATAAGTCAATCAGAGAAAGACATGTATCATATGACCTCACTGATATGAGGAATTCTTAATCTCAGGAAACAAACTGAGGGTTGCTGGTGGGAGGGATGGGGTGGCTGGGTGATAGACATCGGGGAGGGTATGTGCTATGGTGAGCGCTGTGAATTGTGTAAGACTGTTGAATCACAGACCTATACCTCTGAAACAAATAATACATTATATGTTAAAAAAAAAAAGAAGAAGAAGATAGCAGGAAGGGAAAAATGAAGAGGATGGGAATCGGAGGGGGAGATGAACCATGAGAGACTATGGACTCTGAGAGACAAACTGAGGGTTCTAGAGGGGAGGGAGTGGGGGTATGGGTTATCCTGGTGATGGGTATTAAAGAGGGCATGTTCTGCATGGAGCACTGGGTGTTATACGCAAACAATGAGTCATGGAACATTACATCAAAAACTAATGATGTAATGTATGGTGATTAACATAACATAATAAAATTAAATTAAAAAAAGAAAGCAAAGGCTGAGAAAACTTATTAAAAAATGTAACAGGTCATCTAGTCACTTGTTAAAATTCATTAACAAAATAAATGAGTAAATAGGCAAATGCCTTCTAGATTCTTCTTGGTTGTGGTTACCTCTGAGCCAATAGGATACTTAACTTCATTTCTCTGATTCCTTGTGGGAGAAGATGATCACACCTCAGTCAGCATTTTGGGGTCCCCTGGAAAAGGAGAGAGTCCATGGAATAACTTTGTCCATGGAATAACTATGATGATGCAGGATGAAATCATTTTCCTAAAGAAACTATTTAGCAAAAAACTAAGTTTACATGCAAGAGGAAGGAATAGCTACAATAATTTAAGACGTTTTTTCTGTTAAGAATAAAGAGAGACACACATACACACAAACACACATTCTTCCTAAAAACACACGTAGGTCATCCTAGTTGAATTTCGACATCTGAGAATCACCATTGTGTGCTAGTTCCTCCTCTGTGTGGATTTTAGTGCTGGTATTCAGGAATTATGTCATACGTGTTGGTGACAGAAATAAAAGGAGTTGGATATTGGGAGGTAAAAGGGAGGTCATAAGAGGATGTGGTTGAGGTAGAGCATTTCTTCTGTTCAGTCCTTGATGAACACTGGGGGAGGGGAGAGGGGGAAGAAAGTACAACCAGGCTCCCTGTGGAGAGGTGGGGTGAGGCTTGTGGTGGAGGTGCCATCGGGGTGGGTTCCCCATGAAGTTGTCACAGGACTGAGAAGAGATTTGAGGGATACAGACTCTTCTAGGACAAGTAAATTAAATAGGAGCTTCCTAAAGCATCTCAAAGATTAAAGTTTCTCTTGGTCTCAGGATCAGGGAACAAGGATGTCAGAATCAAAACCTCCAAATTATAAAATCCAGCAGTGATTTTGATAAATGAAAACATTGAAAAAGAGTGCCTTAGAAGGCATATTATCTCAATAAAGGAAAGCAAATATGCAAGAGATCTTTTTGAATTTATAGAGAAGGGAAGGTTTTGGTGAATAAAAATGGTTTTCATTGTAGCCGTAACACTTACTTAATAGGTATATCGTGAGTAGCATTTACTGTTTTTATAATTTCATTTTAATAAAGGTATATATTTAATAACAAATACGGCTTTCTTCTATCTAAATCTTCCAACTGTCTATTTTTAATCCCATTTTTTCTTCCTGAGATTTCAAACAATGTGTGTCTTTTACATAGTTTGGAGCTGAAACTCCTACAGTTTGCAGGACTTTTTTGGATTGTGTATAGCAGTATTGTTGTTTTGCTTATGATCCTAGAATAATGATATGTTGACTTGTTTTGGGAGAACATTCTCTTGCTCTTGCTTAGATGACTGGGTACCAATCATCTTACCTTGTTCTGGAGTTATCCTGTGATGCCATAGACTTGGGATACTAATGGGAATTTATGGAATCGTCCATGCCTATTGCCTAAATGTGATTATTCAAATTCATCTAGTAGGTGGATGTATTAGTGTGCTAGTGCTACTTTAACAAAGTACCCCAGACTGGGTGGATTAAACAACAGAAATTGATTTCCTCACAGTCCAGGAGGCTGGAACACCGAGAGCAAGCTGTTGGAAGGACTGGTTTCATGAGGCCTCTCTCTCTGGCCTACAGCTGCTGTCTTCTCCCTGTGCCTTTCCATGATCTTCCCTGTGTATCTGTGTCCAAATCTTCTCTTTTAAATAAGGACACCAGTCATACTGGATTAGGGCACACCCAAATTACCCCATTAACCTTAATCATTTATTTAATGACCTTGTCCCCAAATACAATCATATTCTCAGGTTAGGACTCCAACATATGAATTTTAGGGAGACATCATTCAGCCCATAAGAGTCTACCTATAACACTTAGGATGTTAATCTTACAATTAGGGTCAACTGAGGGTTGTTTGGTAGACTGTACCCTAGCCTTTTGGTAATAATATATTCTTGCCCTGTTTTACCAAATGTTTCCTTCTCAGACTGACTTCGAGGAAATCAAATACAAGTGAATTCCTCTCTTTCCTGACATATGACCAGGAACAAAACCAGTGTGGATAACTAATCCTGGTGGCACTGGAGGTTAAAACCCTGGTGCCCTGCATGGCACATTTGCATCAATGACAACCATTTAACACATAATCTATTCCTTGCATTGTAGGGCTCTGAGCTGCGCACACCAGGAAAACAGAGTCCTGGGGTCCCTGTTGCGTTATTTACCTCTGCTTTGAGCTGTTAAGTCCACCACAGCCATTTAGTAAATTATCAGTTTTCTTATTGGCCCTAAATCGTGCCTAATTAAAAATCTGACCTCCACAAGCTAGTCCTCTTCCTAAAGAGACAGAACATAAACAGGAAAAATCAGCTAATTGCTACAAAAACTGCTTTTGTGGCACTGTAATTGGACCTCAGTGAAACAAATGAACCCACTGGGGATTCCTTAATGAATGTTTAACTGCAAACGGTAGTCGGGCACTTAAGCAGCTAGGCTGATGGTCCCTAATGAAATCAAATAAAATCAAATAAAAGAATCTGGCATTTTTACTAACCAGATTTCTTGGCACTATGACATAAGAATAATATATTTCCGAGTAAATAAATATAGGAAAAGTTATAAATGGTGCGGTGAAAACTTAGTTGAAACGGCTCAGATTACACTTAGAAAAATACAATCCACAGAAAAACCTCAACAAAGTGACACATGCTGTTTAATTTCACACATGGTTCTCTCTGTCATGAAAGTCACTTGAGGGAACTATTGAGTTTGAGTTGGACTGTTTTCTTATTGACACTTAACAAAAAGTGCAATTTCTTTTCTTTACCTTTCTTTCAGAAATTCAGTGCAAAGAATATTTTAAAATTGACAAACGTTCGCATCACAGTTTACAATGTTACCAAGGTGCTTCCTTAGAGGGTCAGTGACATTTCTAATTCATTATTTCCTTGTCTAACAGATGATAAATGAATTCTAATGACAGGAAAGTCACTTTATAATTTAGATGTCTTCCCTGATTATATCAATATCGAAGGAAATCTTAATAAATTATTATTATCATTATCAATAATTTAATGATGTGTACCTACCAGTTGTGACTAAGACTGCTACTACTTGGGGTTCCTGGGTGGTTCAGTCAGTTGAGCATCAGACTCTCGGTTTTGGCTCAGCTCATGATCTCAGGGTCCTGGGATTGAGCCTGCATTGGGCTCCCCACTCAGCGGAGAGACTGCTCAAGATCTTCTCCGTCCCTCTGCCCCTCCCCTCCACTCAAGCACACTCTCTCTTTAATAAATAAACAAATCTTTTAAAAACATTGCTACTACTCACTAGCATTTGCGTGCTTCCTTCCTTCCTTGCACCCTGTGAGTTTCAGTCCCCTGTGCATCTAGGTTGGAGACATAGGATAACTTCTGAGTTATGGAAGGTAGGAAGAAATGGCATTTGCCACTTCTAGGCCTGGCCCAAAAACATCCCCAGCACCTTCCATGTGGCCTTGGTCTTTTGCTGTTACTTGGTATATGGATGTAGGAGACTTTGGGGGTGCATAAGTGGTGAATGAGGCTAAACACAGAGGATCTCAAATCATTATCCCCAGTCTTACAGTTTCACAGCACCAGCATTTTCCAGGAGCCTACTAAGCATGAAAATCCTTGGACCCCCAACCCAAACCTACTGAATCAGAAACTCTGGGAGCAGGTCCAACAATCTGCTTTAGCGAGTCCTCCAGGTGATGCTGATGCATTTTAACATTTGAGTATCATGGTTCTTGTGATACTCAAGGAGCTGAAGTCCCTGAATGAATGTACGGACAAAGAACAAATCCTTCCCTGCCCCAAGTGACTAGAGAATAACACAAGCAAGAGGTAAGTCTCAATTATGCTAAAATGCTGAAAGTGTTTTGTTGGTTGTTACAGAAGTTACATGATATGCCCTCACTAATATACCAGTACAGAAATCTTACACATCTGTTAGTTTCAGCATCTTTTGTATCCAGATGAGGTCATAGGATAACTCCTGACCAATGGAATTTGGGAAGAAGTGACGTATGCCATTCTAGGCCGGGCACATAAACATCCCTGAGATCTTCTGTATGGTTTTTATTTTCACTGTTGCTCTTTGGATGGATGTAGGGGACCAAACAATCCCAGAAGATAAGTATTTTCAATATCTACATTTAGAAAATGAGGGCGCTGATGTCCAAGTTAAGCAGTTTAGCTGGAATTACATTACTTCTTAGTACTAATTAAGCCAGTAAACCCACAGATAGCATACAATGTAGTGAGTATCCTCATGGAAGATCTCATTATTGAATTTTCAACATGATACTTCTTTTTTTTAAATCAATTTTCCCAATTTTACTAAAATCAATTTAGTAATAATAAAATCACTTATACATAATTTTGGATGTTTCATTATTTCTAGTCTTTTATGTCATCAATAAAAATTTATTGAGCACTGGCTATTTGCTGGGAGCCCTCTAGAAAAAAAATCCTTCCTTACATCTACTTATTATTTTACTATAGTCCAGTAGGCTGTGAAGAGAGCTATATCACAGTAATAACTTGGAAAAATATTTTACAAATGCTTATGTAACTTAGCGAATAGTATTTAAAGTACAGCATTATGAAAAAAAAAAAAACTAGAATAAGTCAACAGTCCAAATTTTTGTGGGTGTTCTTGTTCTGCTACAACCTAACTGTGCAAAGTTCAACAAGTCATTTTAGACCCTAGTTCTCAACATCTTTAAATGCAAAATCAGAGATGGTGCTAAATGACCTCTAATATCTTTTCCACCTTTAACTTATGATTCTAATGCAAAAATCCTGAATTTAGAATCCAGGTAGGATCAAGGAGATTGTGTTCAGTAGTTCAGTGGCCTCCCACTCTTTGGAAAAGAAAAGAAAAATTATTCTTTTACCATGGGATGCTGAGAATGGTATGAAAGATTTTGGTCATGTCCTGAATAGCAACAGTATTTGCTACAAAACCAGCAGCTGTCCTTGCTGTTACAAATTGCCTTACATGTGGATACTAAATATTTCAATGTTTAACATGGTCAGCCAATCAGGATCATTGAGTGGCCTCATGATGTGAATGGTGAGCATCTGAAATTATTCAGTGTGGCAGCCCTGCAAACAAGATCATTTAGAACCATTGTGATTATATTCTAAGTCACAGGTTCAAGTTGCAGCTCTCCCAAATGGGGCAAGTTACTTTAAGTCTTAAGCTTCATTGGCCTCATCTTCTAAATAAATATATTAATATTATATATCTCAATTGTTGACTATATTGTCATATTCTTATTGTCAGGCTCCAATGGGTAGTTATATAAAGGCTTTTCATTGACTGTAATATCTTATTTGCATATCTGTGTCTAAGATATTTTCATTTTCCCTTCAGAATCTTAAATTCAGGTTAAAAAAAAAGACATTGTCTGCGATAGATTTTCTGATTCAGATTAATTATATAGATCTGTTGGAATTGGTAACCCAAGTTACTAAATTAATTTAAAACACAGTTTATTGTTTTCTGAGTGCGTCTAGTACTTGAAATAACTGCTAGCAAATTGTTTTCAAGTAGAGATCCTTTGGGACTACTTAAATAAATAGTTAAGACTCATTTGAAATTAGCAGCCCTCATTTGCATACAAACAAAATAATGTGTTAAAGCCTTTAAAAACTGTTCAGTGGTATGAATTTAAATTCTGGGCCCTAAGGAACAGTATGTACACCTGTAATTCATGAAGCCTAGCTGTTTACCTGTAGCTTGGAGCCACAAACTCATTTCTTTAAGCAGTGAACTAGTCCAGGAAAATATATCTTACAGGCTTTTAGAACCCAATGTACTTTATCTTAGTTTCTTAGTGTCTTGGTTCTCACTTTCAGAGTTTTCTCCAGGTTTGCTATCCTTGTGTATAAGGTATGGGTGGAGTCTGGGGGCTTTGGCAAGAGATGATCTGCAGGATTTTCAAAACAGATGAGATGCTAACTGAAGCAGCAGACATTCCCATCCACACAACCCCCATCACCTCCTCAAGCCCCCACACCCATACTTCTGATTGACTTTGGACATTTCTGAGCTCTTAGCCTTTATCATATCCCATAGTCTTAGAGGCTGAAAATTAGTGGTTGCAATTGGGATTTAAAATGGAATCTAATATCTAGCTAGTAGCTCTCTCATCCATTCAATTAATTCCTATTTATTGAACCTAGATTATGGCTATTAGTAGTGCAATGCCAGTTAAGGCACTTTCACTGAACTCAGGAGTGACAAGTATGGAGGAATTTTCAATGAAGTGTGCTAAGGACTATAGTAGGAACAATCACTGGTTACCATGGTAACAAATCAGAAGCTCTTAATTTGATACAGGGATTTTAAAATATTGCCTGCAGGAGGTTATGGTGAGATCTAAGCAAAGATTTGAAAGACGGTGTCTAAAAATTATTTAGGTAAATGTAACAGAGGTTTTTCCATCATATGCAAAACCTCAGAGGCAAGAGAAATTATGAGGTAAGTATTCAGTGACTTACAGCCTCTCCCATTTTTATGTAAAAATCATTGTGAGAACAGCAAAAAGATTTCTTTTTTAGATGTGAGTACCACTTCTTGATATGAAGAGTATTGTTATCCATCCCACTTCATTTTTACATATGATCATAGAGAAATATTGTTAGAAATTTTTTTTAAAAAGGAGTAGTTCTTTGGGGCACCTGGGTGGCTCAGTCAGTTAAGCATCCAACTCTTGATTTCAGCTCAGGTCATGATCTCAGGGTCCTGGGATGGAGTCAGACTCTGTGTTCCATGGGGAGTCTTGCTTCAGGATTCTCTCTCTCCATCTGCCCCCCCACCCCGCCCTGCTTTCTCTCTCTCTCTCTCATGAATAAATAAATCTTAAAAAAAAAGTAGTACTTAAAGAGGAAAGATTACTCCCAGTTTTAGTCTCCATGATTAAAATATTGACCAAATGAAGATTTAGAGATAACTGATCTGATCTCAGTATATGATGTTGATGGTAGGTTCTTGTTTCAGTATATGATGTTGATGATAGATTATATGTTGTTTATTTCTTTATCTACTGATTCAGAGTCCCAAGGAAACTGACAGTGGTTTCAAAAGGCCTCAGACTAATCCACAATGTTGAACTAAAACTAGATATTTTACTAAAAATTATTCACATGAATCACATCTCTAGTGGAAGATTCATGACTAACTACCATGGATCTACAATAAGGGCAAGGAAAAGACGTACATACAGTGTATGGTAAATAATGTGTTTCAGTGGATTGTTTTTTCCTCATGCAAGGATACATGTTGGGGAAAAAAAAGAAAAAACTTAGAGTAATGAAAATTACAAAAAAAATAAAAATAAAAAAATAAAAAACAAGCATTTTAAAGTCTCAAAGAACAAGATAAAATTTGGGAAGCTATTTTCAATGCTGGATCAACCAGATATAATTTCAGAAGCTACTTATTTTCAATATCTAAAATTAACCTGGAGCAAATACTGCTAAAGACAGAAAAGAGTAAGATAAAAAGAGAAGTAGGCAAGAGGCTCCCACAGGAAGGGGCATACCAAAAAGGAGCCATGATATCAGTAGTGGAAATGAGATATGCATTGGAGATACCAAAGAAAAGAAATGAAGAGAAAGAAACAAACAATATTAGATGCAAACCCTAGAAAATCTCCCTGAAGGGAAAAAAAAAAGATAAATATTAAAGTGATAAGATAAAATATTTCAGTTTTGCATGACACATGCTAACCTAAAAAATAGGAAATTTACAAGATCAGCAGAGCTAAAAAATATTAACTGTGGGTCTCCTGGGTGGCTCAGTTGGTTAAGCATCTGCCTTCGGCTCAGGTTATGACCGCTGGGTCCTGGGATGGAGCCCCACATGGGCTCCATGCTCAGTGGGAAGCCTGCTTCTCCCTCTGCCTGCCACTCCCCCCCTGCTTGTGTGCTCTCTCTGTCAAATAAATAAATAAAATCTTAAAAAAAATCTTAACTGCAGATACAAATAGAAAAATTCACAATGGTTATCTATATACATGTGGCAAATATTGTGTCAGGCAAATGTTGAATTAGAAGATTAAAGAGCAAATGCTAAAATTTTTAAGGTAGGTAAAACAAAAACAAAACAAAACAAATGAGAAAAATTTTTATATGCAAAGCAACAATTATAATTCTTCTGCATAGGTCTGAGTAGTAAAAAAATAATAAAGACTTATTTCAGAATTTTGAGGAAAAGAGACAATGTTTCAACCATTTTAAGTTCAAAAATGACTTTTTTTATTTCTTAAAATGTCATAAGAAGTATTTCAACACATAGGAAGACAGAAAATATGCCGACTCACATATCATTTTGAAAATAAAGATATAATCTGCATGTGGAAATCAGCTAAATATTTAACTCTAATAATTGGAAAAAGAAATGTACAAAATAAATCTCAAGGAGAAGAGACATAATATTTAATAAGTTATTCACAGTAATCTCATTTTCTGTTAACAAAGATAAGATAAAGGAAAGGATGAGATTTAAGCATAATATACTAAATTTAATTCCTTTGATAACATTAAGGGAAAATCACAAATTTAAACAGTACAAAGCAAATAATATTAGAAAATATAAGAAGTTATAGGAGACTGTCACATATCTACTTGAGCCTTCAAAAAATCAAGTAGACAATAAAGTAATAAGAAAGTATTTGGAATACCATAATAGATATATGTACAGATTTATATATGTAAATATCTAAACCTATCTTCTATCTATATCTCCTACCTTCTTTAGTAATTAATATAATTTCCTACATGAGGTAATAAAGTTAATAGTTGTTAAATAAGTAAATAAATATTTTATCTAATAGAAACTACCTATTTTTAAAGACTATATTATACTAAAGAATAAATCTCTGTAAATTCTGAAAAAAAGAACATTTATGAGCTATCATTCTTCAAAATTATAATCACTATTTTGTTTTGTTTTGTTTTGTTTTTTAAATTTTTTTATTCTTATGTTAATCCCCATACATTACATCATTAGTTTTATATGTAGTGTTCCATGATTCATTGTTTGTGCATAACACCCAGTGCTCCATGCAGAATGTGCCCTCCTCAATACCCATCACCAGGCTAACCCATCCTCCCAGCCCCCTCTCCTCTAGAACCCTCAGTTTGTTTTTTCAGAGTCCATCGTCTCTCATGGTTCGTCTACCCCTCCGATTTCCCCCCTTCATTCTTCCCCTCCTGCTACCTTCTTCTTCTTCTTTTTTTTTTTTCTTAACATATATTGCATTTTTTTTCTTAACATATATTGCATTATTGTTTCAGAGGTACAGACCTGAGATTCAACAGTCTTGCACAATTCGCAGCACTTACCAGAGCACATACCCTCCCCAGTGTCTATCACCCAGTCACCCCATCCCTCCCACCTCACCCCCCACTCCAGCAACCCTCAGTTTGTTTCCTGCAATTAAGAATTCCTCATATCAGTGAGATCATATGATACATGTCTTTCTCTGTTTGACTTACTTCGCTCAACATAATACCCTCCAGTTCCATCCACGTCATTGCAAATGGCAAGATCTCATTCCTTTTGATGGCTGTATAATATTCCATTGTATATATATACCACTTCTTTATCCATTCATCTGTTGATGGACATCTTGGCGCTCTTTCCACAGTTTGGCTATTGTGGACATTGCTGCTATAAACATCGGGGTGCACGTACCCTTTAGGATCCCTACTTTTGTATCTTTGGGGTAAATACCCAGTAGTGCAATTGCTGGATTGTATGGTAGCTCTATTTTCAACTTTTTGAGGAACCTCCATACTGTTTTCCAGAGTGGCTGCCCCAGCTTGCATTCCCACCAACAGTGTAGGAGGGTTCCCCTTTCTCTGCATCCCCACCAACATCTGTCGTTTCCTGACTTGTTAATTTTAGCCATTCTGACTGGATACTAGCCCTTTATCTGATATGTCATTTCCAAATATCTTCTCCCATTCTGTCAGTTGTCTTTTGGTTTTGTTGACTGTTTCCTTTGCTTTGCAAAAGCTTTTTATCTTGATGAAGTCCCAATAGTTCATTTTTGCCCTTGCTTCCCTTGCCTTTGGCGATGTTTCTAGGAAGAAGTTGCTGCGGCTGAGGTCAAAGAGGTTGCTGCCTGTGTTCTCCTTTAGGATTTTGATGGAGTCCTGTCTCACATTGAGGTCTTTCAACCATTTGGAGTCTATTTTTGTGTGTGGTGTAAGGAAATGGCCCAGTTTCATTCTTCTGCATGTGGCTATCCAATTTTCCCAACACCATTTGTTGAAGAGACTGTCTTTTTTCCACTGGACATTCTTTCCTGTTTTCTCAAAGATGAATTGACCATAGAGTTGAGGGTCCATTTCTGGGCTCTCTATTCTATTCCAATGATCTATGTGTCTGTTTTTGTGTCAGTACCATATTGTCTTGATGATGACAACTTCGTAATAGAGCTGGAAGTCGGGAATTGTGATGCCGCCGGCTTTGCTTTTCTTTTTCAACATTCCTCTGGCTATGCGGGGTCTTTTCTGGTTCCATACAAATTTTAGGATTATTTGTTCCATTTCTTTGAAAAATGTGGATGGTATTTTGATGGGGATTGCATTGAATGTGTAGATTGCTCTAGGTAGCATTGACATCTTCACAATATTTGTTCTTCCAATCCATTAGCATGGAACATTTTCCATTTCTTTGTGTCTTCCTCAATTTCTTTCATGAGTGTTTTATAATTTTCTGAGTACAGATCCTTTCCCTCTTTGGTTAGATTTATTCCTAGGTATCTTATGGTTTTGAGTGCAATTGTAAATGGGATCAACTCCTTAATTTCTCTTTCTTCTGTCTTGTTGTTGGTGTATAGGAGTGCCACTGATTTCTGTGCATTGATTTTATATCCTGCCACTTTACTGAATTCCTCTATGAGTTCTAGCAGTTTTGGGGTGGAATCTTTGGGGTTTTCCACATAAAGTATCATCATCTGCAGAGAGTGAGAGTTTGACTTCTTCTTTGCCGATTTGGATGCCTTTGATTTCTTTTTGTTGTCTGATTGCTGTGGCTAGGACTTCCAATACTATGTTGAATAGCAGTGGTGATAGTGGACATCTCTGCCACGTTCCTGACCTTAGGGGGAAAGCTCTCAGTTTTTCCCCATTGAGAATGATATTCGCTGTAGGTTTTTCATAGATGGCTTTTAGGATATTGAGGTATGTACCCTCTATGCCTATACTCTGAAGAGTTTTGATCAAGAAAGGATGCTGTACTTTGTCAAATGCTTTTTCTGCATCTATTGAGAGGATCATATGATTCTTGTTCTTTCTTTTGTTAATGTATTGTATCACATTGATTGATTTGCGGATGTTGAACCAACCTTGCAGCCCAGGGATAAATCCCACTTGGTTGTGGTGAATAATTCTTTTAATGTACTGTTGGATCCTACTGGCTAGTATTTTGGTGAGAACTTTTGCATCCATGTTCATCAGGGATATTGGTCTGTAATTCTCCTTTTTGATGGGGTCTTTGTCTGGTTTTCAGATCAAGGTAATGCTGGCCTCATAAAATGAGTTTGGAAGTTTTCCTTCCATTTCTATTTTTTGGAACAGTTTCAGAAGAATAGGTATGAATTCTTCTTGAAATGTTTGGTAGAATTCCCCTGGGAAGCCATCTGGCCCTGGGCTTTTGTTTGTTGGGAGATTTTTGATGACTGCTTCAATTTCCTTAGTGGTTATAGGTCTGTTCAGGTTTTCTATTTCCTCCTGGTTCAGTTTTGGTAGTTGGTACATCTCTAGGAATGCATCCATTTCTTCCAGGTTATTTAATTTGATGGCATAGAGTTGCTCATAATATGTTCTTATAATTGTTTATATTTCTTTGGTGTTGGTTGTGATCTCTCCTCTTTCATTCATGATTTTGTTGATTTGGGTCATTTCTCTTCTCTTTTTGATAAGTCTGGCCAGGGGTTTCTCAATCTTGTTAATTCTTTCAAAGAACCAGCTCCTAGTTTCGTTGATCTGTTCTACTGTTCTTTTAGTTTCTATTTCATTGATTTCTGCTCTGATCTTTATGATTTCTCTTCTCCTGCTGGGTTTAGGCTTTATTTGCTGTTCTTTCTCCAGCTCCTTTAGGTGGAGGGTTAGGTTGTGTACTTGAGACCTTTCTTGTTTCTTGAGAAAGGCTTGTATTGCTATATACTTTCCTTTTAGGACTGCCTTTGCTGCATCCCAAAGATTTTGAATAGTTGTGTTTTCATTTTCATTGGTTTCCATGAATTTTTTAAATTCTCCTTTAATTTCCTGGTTGACCCAGTCATTCTTCAGTAGGATGTTCTTTAGCCTCCATGTATTTGAGTTCTTTCCAACTTTCCTCTTGTGATTGAGTTCTAGTTTCAAAGCATTGTGGTCTGAAAATAGGCAGGGAATGATCCCAATCTTTTGGTACTGGTTGAGACCTGATTTATGACCTAGGATGTGATCTATTCTGGAGAATGTTCCATGGGCACTAGAGAAGAATGTGTATTCCATTGCTTTGGGATGGAACGTTCTGAATATGTCTGTGAAGTCCATTTGGTCCAGTGTGTCATTTAAAGTCTTTATTTCCTTGTTGATCTTTTGTTTAGACGATCTGTCCATTTCAGTGAGGGGGGTGTTAAAGTCCCCCACTATTATTGTATTGTTTTCGATGTGTTTCTTTGCTTTTGTTATTAATTGCCTTATATAATTGGCTGCTCCCATGTTAGGGGCATAGATATTTACAATTGTTAGATCTTCTTGTTGGATAGACCCTTTAAGTAGGATATAATGTCCTTCCTCATCTCTTATTACAGTCTTTGGTTTAAAATCTAATTTGTCTGATATAAGGATTGCCACCCCAGCTTTCTTTTGGTGTCCATTGGCATGGTAAATGGTTTTCCACCCCCTCACTTTCAATCTGGGGCTGTCTTTGGTTCTAAAATGAGTCTCTTGCAGACAGCATTTCGATGGGTCTTGTTTTTTAATCCAGTCTGATAGCCTGTGTCTTTTGATTGGGGCATTTAGCCCATTTACCTTCAGGGTAACTTGAAAGATAGGAATTTAGTGCCATTGTATTGCCTGTAAGGTGACTGTTACTGTATATTGTCTGTGTTCCTTTCTGGTCTATGTTGCTTTTAGGCTCTCTCTTTGCTTAGAGGACCCCTTTCAAGATTTCTTGTAGGGCTGGTTTTGTGTTTGCAAATTCCTTTAGTTTTTGTTTGTCCTGGAAGCTTTTTATCTCTCCTTCAATTTTCTTTTCTTTTTTTTTTTTTAAGATTTTATTTATTTATTTGAGAGAGAGACTGAGATAAAGAGAGCATGAGAGGGGGGAGGGTCAGAGGGAGAAGCAGACTCCCTGCTGAGCAGGGAGCCTGATGCAGGACTTGATCCCAGGACTCCAGGATCATTACCCCAGCTGAAGGCAGTCGCTTAACCAACTGAGCCACCCAGGCGCCCTCTCCTTCAATTTTCAATGACAGCCTAGCTGGATAGAGTATTCTTGGCTGCGTATTTTTCTCATTTAGTGCTCTGAATATATCCTGCCAGTCCTTTCTGGCCTGCCAGGTCTCTGTGGATAGGTCTGTTGCCAATCTAATGTTTCTACCATTGTAGGTTACAGATCTCTTCTCCCGAGCTGCTTTCAGGATTTTCTCTTTGTCTATGAGACTCGTAAGTTTTACTATTAGATGTTGGGGTGTTGACCTATTTTTATTGATTTTGAGAGGGGTTCTCTGTGCTTCCTGGATTTTCATGCCTGTTTCCTTCCCCAAATTAGGGAAGTTCTCTGCTATAATTTGCTCCAAAATACCTTCTGCCCCTCTCTCTCTTTCTTCTTCTTCTGGGATCCCAATTATTCTAATGTTGTTTCCTCTTATGGTATCGCTTATCTCTAGAATTCTGCCCTCGTGATCCAGTAGTTGTTTCTCTCTCTTTTTCTCAGCTTCTTTATTTTCCATCATTTGGTCTTCTATATCACTGATTCTCTCTTCTGCCTCATTTATCCTAGCAGTTAGTGCCCCCATTTTTTATTGCACCTCATTAAGAGCCTTTTTGATTTCTACTTGGTTAGATTTTAGTTCTTTTACTTCTCCAGAAAGGGTTTCTCTAATAACTTCCATATTTTTTCAAGCCCAGCTAGTATCTTTAAAGTGATGATTCTGAACTCTAGATCTGACATCGTACTAATGTCCGCATTGAGTAGGTCCCTGGCAGTCGGTACTACCTCTTGTTCTTTTTGTTGAGGTGATTTTTTCCGTGTTGTCATTTTGTGCAGAGGAGAATAGATTAATGAGAGAACAAAATGCTAGCAGAGTAACAACGCCCCAGAAAATATACTCTAAACAAATCAGAAAAGACCTGAAGCAGTGAGAAAAGAAAGGGAAAAAGACAAAAAAGAAAAAGACAAAAACAAAAAAGAAAAAGATAAAGATAAAAACAAACAAAGACAGAACAAAACAAAACAACAACAAAAAAAACCCAGAATGTGATCAAATATGATCAGGCTGGTATATAGATCAGTGCCACACACTAGATTTTGGGTGTATTTTGGTCTGTTAGAAGAAAGGGCCTCCCAAATTTTTAAAGAAAGAAAAACTTACATATGTACAAAAATAAGGGTTGATATGATGAAGGGATGGAATATGACTGTAAAGATGGAAATTACAAAAAAAATTTATAAGAGGAATTGATAAGAAGTTGTTTGAAAAAAGAAAGAAGAGGATTTAAGAAAGAAAAAAGAAAAAAAAGGGAGAGAATGTGATCAGGCAGGGGAGTAGAAAAAAACCATGTACTAGAGATTTAGGGTATATTTTGATCTGTTAGAAGAAACTATCTCAAAATTTTTAAAGAGAGAACAACTTATATATATATGCCAAAAATACGGTTAACTACTATGAAAGGATAGAATATGGCTCTAAAAATGAAAAATAAAAATGTTTTTTAAAAAAGGGATTGATAAGATGTTGGTTGAAAAAGGGAAAAAGAAAAATTCAAAAAAAAAAAGAAAAAAGACATTGAAAGAAAAAATTAACTTTGAAAGACTAAAGAATCATGGTAAAAAAGCCATGAATTCTATGTGCAGTATTCCCCTAGCGCTGGAGTTCTGCAGTTTTCATTGATGGGTAAACTTGGTCTTGGCTGGCTGTTCTCGCTGATCTTCTGGGGAGGGGCCTGTTGCCGTGGTTCCCAAATGTCTTTGCAGGAGGCGGAATTGCCCCGCCCTTGCCCCCTCCCGGCTAAGTAATCTGCTCGGGTTGCTCTTCGGAGCTTTTGTTCCCTGCGAGCTTTCCGTACAGCTTTGGAGGCGGAGAGTGAAAATGGCAGCCTCCCAATCTCCGCCCGGAGTAGCCGAGAACTCGGGGCCCCGCTTTTCAGTGAGCCCCCAGAGAAAAGCCGTGAGTCACTCCCAGCTCCCCAGTCTCTGGCCGCACTCTGTGCTCACCCGGCCTATGACCGAGCGTTTCTATCTCTGGCACCCGACCCCGGGTGGAGTCTCCAAACCCAGCAGATCCCTGTGGCGCACTCCTGTGCGGCTCCTCCTGGGGGAGGAAGGGGAGTCTCCCCGTATCTGCCGCTTGTTGGGTCCCTGCTGGAGGAGCAGGGGCCTGACTGTGCCATGGATCACGGTTTATGGCAACCCCGAGCTGAGAGCCAGCGCCTGGGCCCCGCCTCTGCAGCCGGCTTGCCTGCTCCATTACCTGGGAGCTCTGCCACACTCAGGCACCCCCGGTCTTTCTGTGGCCCCGAGGGTCCTGAGACCACACTGTCCCGTAGGGTTCCACCCCCCACTTAGCCACCAGAGTGACGTCCCTCAGCGGAGCAGACTTTTTTTTTTTAAAGATTTTATTTATTTATTTGACAGAGAGAGACACAGCGAGAGAGGGAACACAAGCAGGGGGAATGGGAGAGGGAGAAGCAGGCTTCCCGTGGAGCAGAGAGCCCAATGTGGGTCTCGATCCCAGGACGCTGGGATCATGACCTGAGCCGAAGCAGACACTTAACGACTGAGCCACCCAGGCGCCCCCAGCGGAGCAGACGTCTAAAAGTTCCGATTTTGTGCTCCTCGGCTCTATCAGTTGCCAGAAGCAGCCGACGGAGGCCCCTCCCCCGCCGTCTATCCTCCCGAATATCGCCTCGGTTTCACTTCTCTGCACGTCCTCCCTTTCAGAAAGTGGTCGCTTTTCTGTTCAGAGAGTTGTTGCTCTTCTTTTCTTCGGTCTCCTGTTGATTTTGTAGGTGTTCAGAATGGTTTGATCCCTATCCAGCTGAATTCCTGAGAGGAGACGAAATCCAGGTCTCCTATTCCTCTGCCATCTTGCTCCGCCCCCCTATAATCACTATTTGTAAATAAGAAATATAAAAATACTCTATGAAAGCTAATGAAATGAGACCAAACTATATTTAGGGATTTAGTGCTTTATTTTTTTTTATTGTAACAAGAATATTACAAAAAGAATCACAAAACCAGCTATAAGCTAATGAAAGTAACATGTATAAAAAACACTAATAAAATGGAAAACAAATAAGTAGAGCTAAAATGTGTTAGAGAAAATACTTTGAAATAGATTGTAAAAAATTGACTCATAAATGTAACTTAAAAGAAGGATAAACAAGTTCAAAATGAGGAACAGAAATGTTTGTTTACATATCTTTTTTTCATGTGGATGCATGTTTTCATTAGTGCAGAGCATATATGGAATTTCTGAGTCAAAGGGTATGCATATGAACTAAAACAGGCAAACTGATCTATAATGGTTGAAGTCAAGATAGCGATCAAGTAAGGAGATGAGGGACTTAGTGTCTACTGGAGGATTAAGGGACCCTATAAAATACAGCTAGTGTTCTGTTCTGTGACCTTGTGACAGCATCATGCTTAGGGATACTTTTGATAGTTCATTGAGCTGCATGATTAAGATTTTGCCTTTGTTTATATGTACTTTATACTTCAATTCAAAATTATTTTAAAAAGAAGAAATAGTATACCATAGAGTATAGAAAAATCCCTAGAGAATATAATATTCATTATTATGTTGGTATATTTGAAATCTCAGTAGGACAGATAGGAAAATATGACAATAAAATTGATACTAAAAGTTGGATACCTTAATTGATTAAAACAAAGCATCACCAATGATTTTATTTATAATCTCTTCAGAATAATAAACTATATTAAATAGTCTAGGGAGTCATAAAAAAACAAATGCTGCCTAACTCAGAATTCATTGTTACCTAATCTTGACACATATTGCAAAAAAAAAGTCCATGTCCAAGAACGATTACAGAAGTAAACATCCTAGAAAAAGAAAAAAGAAGTAAACATCCTAATATACTATTACCAAATCAGTTAAACAGTACTCAGAAAGCATAATCAACTGAGGACTAAGGACAAGAACGTGTAGAATTTTTATTCAGTACAACTATCATTTTAATGTAAAGGCAAAATAAAATTATTCATACTTATAGTTAGAAACTTTACCACCCAAGGATCTCTGAGGATTTACTATAATAGATTCTCAAGAAAAATAAAGTAAATCCGGGCAAAAATAAGAAGATAGAAAATGCAACGCTGAATAGTAATTAGTAAGACTTATTTAAAAAAATTATTTAAGTGGTTGTGGGGTTTTTTTGTTGTTGTTTGTTTGTTTTTAATGACAATCTAGAACCAACATTTCTGATTTAGGACAGGAAGGGAAGGTAACAAGAAGAGGTCAGTAAAAACATGTTGAAATTTTTATTTTAATTCTGGGAACCATTTAGATACTAACTCTGGGTGTTATGAGATAAAGTTTATAAAAACCTACCAGTAACCCTGGAAAAAATTAATACACAAGATGTAAGTCTCAAATTAGTACAGGAAAAATGAAATCAGACTAACCAAATTCAATCAAACCAGAGAAGATGAGGATGGGAAGTGGGAGGAGAAAGATTGCAAGTGGAGAAATGGAAAGAGATCGGAATAGCACAAAAACTAAAACAATAACAATCACAATAAATATAAAGTAAAACAACAACTAGAACACTGAGACTCACTAATGAAAGTGAAAATACTCTTGTCAGAGCTATATCTAAAATAAAAATGGCACAATAAAATTGAAATAAAGATATGAGAAAGCTATGACAATAAAATACAAATCAAAGGAAAATCGGTATAGTGATATTAAAGTGACAAATAGAATTTTAAAAAAATCAAAGAAAGTGTTGAAACATTCACCAAAAGGCACCCAGGATCTGTGAGTATTATCTGTTATCTTACATGGTAAAACAGACTTCACAGATGTGATTAGGTTAATGATTTTTTTTTTAAGATTTTATTTATTTACTTGACAGAGATACAGCGAGAGAGGGAACACAAGCAGGGGGAGTGGGGGAGGGAGAAGCAGGCTTCCCGCCAAGCAGGGAGCCTGATGTGGGACTTGATTTCAGGACCCTGGGATCATGACCTGAACCGAAGGCAGACACTTAATAACTGAGCCACCCAGGCGCCCCTAAGTTAATGATCTTGAGATGGGGAGTTATCCCGGATGAACCAGATGAGGCTTTAGTGCCATCATGAGTGTCTTTATAAGAGAGATATAGAGGGGATTTCACACAGACAGGAAAGGAGGAAGGGTGGCCACAGAGGCAGAGATTCGAGTGATAGGGCTACAAGCCAAGGAGTGCTGACAGCCACTAGAAGCTCCAAGGAGTATATTCTCTCCTTGAACCTCTGAAGGGAGTGGGACTTGGCCAATACTCTGATTTTGACCCAATGATACTGATTTTGGACATCTGGCTTTCAGAACTATAAGGGAATAGATTAATTGTGTTCAGTCACGAAGAGTGTAGTAATTTGTTACAACAGCAACAGGAAAACAATACAGAAGCCAATGAAAACTTTTTTTTTTCCTTATAAAATGAAAAATGCAGCCCCAAACTACATCAATATAGGAATTAACAAGAATCTAACAACATAGCCTCAAAGTTACACAAAGTAAAAAATTAACAAAAATGTAGGAGAAAATTGAAAGTCATACTAAAATGAGAAACTTTAGTACATCTGTTTCAGAAAGTTATGTAAACTTCAGTGAGTTCAATTCCCATGATGAAAAAGCCTGTTCTAATAGCTCTGTGTAGATTCATATCCAGAAAAAAACTCATTCTTTTCAACTACACATGGAGTCATTTACCAAAAAAATGTCATGTAACTGGCCACAGAGGAAGTCTCAATTAGATTTGTATTTTGTAGATCACATTTGTGGTCACAATACAATTAAATCAGGAACCAACTTTAAAAAGGTAGTTGAAATATAATGTTATATTTGAAAACTAGAGAACACCATTCTAAATGATTTATACAATTAGGAATAAAACAGGCAGAAATTATAAAATATTTAAGATTAAATGACAACAAAAACATATAACTCAAAACAAGAAAAACAAGCAAAAAAGTAACTTATGTGGGAACTTGTATCCCCAATGCATTTAATTTGAAAAAAGACTGAAAATCACTATGCCATCATCTCTGTCAAGAAGCTATAAAAGCACAATTTAAGAAATTAATTCAAATAAGTTGGAAGTAATATTTTTTTTTTTTTTCTCGTTTTTTAAAGAACAATCTTTTAATTGAAATATACAGAAAGAAATAGTTTTAGATTTACAGAGAAGTTGCAAAGATGGTACAGAGAGTTCCTATACATGGCTCACTAAGTTGGAAGTAATATTAAAGTAAAACAATAATTAAACAAGGAATATAAAATGTATATTAAAACTTACCAGGAACATAAAAGAGAAACCTTTGAAAGGACTTGAAATAGACAAACTGGAAACACTGATCGAGAAAAGACATATGAAATAAATATATTACAGATAAGAATAGAGTTAGCTTATAACTACAATAGAAAGTGAAAAAATACATAATACTATGAAATACTGTACGTCAATATATTTTAAAGCAAAAATTAAATGGCAATTTTCTAGAAAAATAAAACTTCCCAAAATGATAAAAGAACAAACAAACAACAACAACAAAAACCCTGAATATCCAAGAATATATTTAAGGAATGAAAATGACTATCAAAAACTACCTTACCCATAAACCTCTAAAAGCGACCAGGTGATTTTTCAGGAGAATTTTGCAAAATTTTCAAGACCTAAGCAATCCTTAATACAGACTATTTGAGAATATAGACTAAAAATGAAACTACATGCCTCATTTTTTGAGAGCAGTGGAAATTCTAGAGGTGATTTTAAATAATAAAATTGACTTAATAGAAATGATATAAGGAAAGCTAAAATAGTTCAACTTGCAATCACAGTAAAGGTTAAAAAGACAACAAACCAACAATAATATTTGCAATAGATGCAGAAAATAAGTAACCCATGAAATGTAATGCTTATTCATAAAAATAGTTTCCCAATAAAGTGATAAGATGAGAGACCTTTCATAATCTGAATAAAATGTATTTACTAAACACCAATAAGTATCATTGTACTTAATAGCAGAATCTGAGAAATATCTATATTAAAAGCAAGTACAATATGAATCCTTCCTGTCATTATTCATTCTACTGGAGATCTAACTGGTGAAACCAAAGAAGGAAAAAAAGAAATAAAAGTATAATGATTGAAAAGGAAAATGAAGAATTATTGCCTGTCAACAGATATTTATATATAGGTAATCAAAGAAAAATCAATGATGAATATAGAATCAGTATGAGTTCATCAACATTGCTAGATATAAGCTCAACCTACAAAAATCAGTTAAGAAAATGTAATAAATGGAAGTGTTTTTATTACCTCCCTGCTTTCCGGTTACTAATGGACTAGGCCAAATAGTGCCAACATAGAATATTTCCTGATTATTTTTGTTACTTTTTGGAATTTAGAAGAGGGTAAAAAAAAGAAAATCACCCTTAAAGAATACAACTAAAGAAATTTAAATGAATTCATTTTAAAAAATGATTGGTTTCTTAAAATTCTACTTCATTCTTAAGACTTATTTTTGTAAAGAGAGCAATAAGTACCATTTAAATTTCATTGCATATTTCCTTCCTTTCTAGAACTCAGTACTTTGTAACTCTAATGTTCACTTCACACAGCTGGAGAAAAGTTTACATTGTGGTCAGCTGAATAATACCATGACTGCCTTCCGAGCAGTAAATACCAGTTCATTTTTAGATGCCTCTTTGATCTATTTTAGAGGCTGAACTAATGACTCATGCATATCTGGCCTTTCTTCTTTAGCAATGGTCCTTCAAATATTTCTGATTTTCTATGATTAAAATCATCAAAGACTATTGTTCGCAATATTCTAAAGTGCAGAAATACCAACTCATGGAAAATCAAGTGTATTTAATGTGGTGTGTTCTTAAGATGCCCTGGTAATGACTTTCCAAGATACTTCCTGATGTATAACTTCATTATCAGTAAACAATTACTAAATAGTGAAAATACTCAGATGATTGTATGCTGCCCAAAAAAAGCAGACTTCATTCTACAATTATCGTGTGCTCTTTTCACGGTCATATTAAATTTTTTTATTATTATGTTATATTATTTTATTGGTTTTTGATGTAGTGTTCCATGGTTCATTGTTTGCGTATAACACCCAGTGCTCCATGCAGAACGTGCCCTCCTCAATACCCATCACCAGGCTAACCCATCCCCCCCACCCCCTTCCCCTCTAGAACCCTCAGTTTGTTTTTCAGAGTCCATCGTCTCTCATGGTTCATCTCCCGGTCATATTAATTTTTAAGACAAGATTGAGGGTAAGTTTTTGTAGCTTTCATTTACAAGCACACGGTCTTTATAAGGTCTCTGCGACTATCTCAAGTTTTAAAACATAAGTTTTATGCATGATAAGCAAGATCTCTAATTGAAACTTACTGGCACATCATTTGTGGTTTTCAAAATTATAATTATAAACTCTTTTCTACCAATAATATTAAATAATGAAACTGTTTAAAATGCATATTTTTCTTTCCTTTTTTTGTTTGTTAGTGACTCTAACAGAAAAGCGTATAAGGGAAGGGCAAGAGCCTAGTCTCTTTGTCACTTGCTTTGACATTCATTCCCTATCCAGCTGGGTCCAAGTTGTCTCTGTAAAGGTCTAGGACCCTAGGGGCGCCTGGGTGGCTCAGTCGGTTAAGTGTCTGCCTTCGGCTCAGGTCATAATTTTAGGGTCCTGGGGTAGAGCCCCACGTCGGGCTCCCTGCTCAGCAGGGAGCTTCTTTCTCTCTCTCAAATAAATAAATCTTAAAAAAAAATAAAATTCTAGGACCCTAACTGAAAAACCACTGATTTTAATGATGAATAATTATAAATTAACCTCTCTCTCTGTTTCTAGATAGATGATGGAAAGATGATAGATAGATGATAGATAACAGATATATATTAAACAGCATTTTGAAAAATCCTGTTCATTATATTATATTCCATACTTTATTTTTTTATAATTTTATTATGTTATGTTAGTCACCATACAGTGCATCATTAGTTTTTGATGTAGTGTTCCACGATTCATTGTTTCCATATTTTAACACACACACACACACACACACACACACACACACACGCTTTCGTATCTACTATTTCAGGTATGACTATTGTATGATCTTTTTATTGCTATGACAAATTACCACATACCTAGGAGCTTAAAACAACAGATAGATTTATTATGTCAGGAGTCTAGTATTTCTTGGGCAGCACATATGCTAAAATAGGAGTCTAAGCATGGTTTGGGATGTCCTTTGCAAGACTGCAACAAAGTGTTGGCCAGGGTTGTCAGAGGCCTCACTGGAGAATGGTCTGTTTCCACCCTCCCTCAGGGTTTTGGTAGAATTCATTTCCTTGTGACTACAAGTCTGAGGGCTCTAGCCTCTTGCTGGCTGGAAGCTGGAAGCACCAAAGTTCAGCAACTAGAGGCAGCCCTTGGCTTCTTGCCATATGGGCCTCCTAACATAGCCACTAACTTCTTCAAAGCCAGCAAGAGAGACAATCTCTAGAGCCAGTATGCTAGCAACATGGACCCTTATAAAGCAATCACAGGAGTAACAGCCTACCACCTTGGCTGCATTCTATTTTTAGAAGTATGTCACAGGTTCAGCCCACATTCAAGGGGACAGGGGATTATACAAAGGAATGCATATCAGGAGGTGGGATCATGAGGTCCCCCTGAGAGTCTGTCTACCCAATTGTTTGAAATAAGAAGTGAAATACTTGCCTCCATTTGAAAACCTGGTTTCTAGGTATTAATCAGCAAACAACTTCAGCACTTCACATGCAAATCAAGTAAAGGATGTTACATGGGCACATGCATTTTTGTTTCTCACAGAATGAATTGGTAAGTCAAAGATCAATGAGTGGGAATGTATCATCCAATTACATAGAACAAAACCCAAATCATTGAGGAAAACAATCCAATATACTATAGTTCATATATATGTCTATTTATATATATATAGTTAATATATACACCTTAGATATATATACCTAAGGAAGTTTGACAGTGTTTTCTTTCTGAGTAAATGATTGATATGGAAATACATTTCTATATATAAATTATATATAGCATCTGTATTTTTAATGCTGTATTTAAGTTTTTTAATACTTTTTCTTTTTTTTTTTAAGATTTTATTTATTTGACAGAGAGAGAAACAGAGAGAGAGGGAACACAAGCAGGGGGAGTGGGAGAGGGAGAAGCAGGCTTCCCGTGGAGCAGGGAGCCCGATGTGGGGCTCGATCCCAGGACCCCAGGACCATGACCTGAGCCAAAGGCAGACACTTAACAACTGAGCCACGCAGGCGCCCCTTAAATACTTTTTCTTAATAACTATCTTAGAGTTTACTAAAATATTTTGAGCTTCATCCTGAACAGAATTTTTTTCAACTTAGGATCCAAATGATTTCATATTATCTATAGCCTCCTGTTTTAAAAATGTATTTTTATTGAGATATAATTGACATATAACATTGTGTAAGTTTAAGGTGTACAATATGTTGTTTTGATACATTTATATATTGCAATATGAATGCCAACATAGAGTTAGTTAACACCTCTATCTCGTCACATAATCATTTCTTTTTTTGTAGTGGCAACAAATAAGATCTAATCTCTTAGCAACTTTGAAGTTTATAATACAGTACTGTTGTCTATAATCACTATGCTGTGTGTTAGATCACCAGGAATTATTTACCTACTGGTTGCAAGTTCATACCCTCAAAAACAGCTACCCAATCCTCCACCTCCAGCCCCTGGTAAACACCATTCTACTCTCTGTTTTTATGAGTTAGGCTTTTTTAGATTCCACATATAAATGATATCATAGGGTAGTTGTCTTTCTCTTTTTGATTTATTTCTCTAAGCATGATGCCCTCAAGTTCAATCCATGTTGTCAAAAATGGCAGGATTTCCTTCTTCCTCATGGCTGAATAATATTTATCCATTCACCTGTGGATGGACACTTAGGTTGTTTACATATGCTGGCTATTGTGAGTAATGCTGTGATAAACATGGGAGTGCAGATATTTCTTCTGTATCCTGTCCTCATTTCCTTTGGATATATACCCAGAAGGAGAATTGCTGGATAACGATCCTTAAGGACAGTCTTCTTTACTTTGTATTCTTTGACCTATACTTCCTGAGAGATATACAAGTATATAATCCCAAAAGTATGATGTTTATATTTGTTCTAAACTTTCTTTGGCTATAATATCTTAGGATATTTCAAAATGACACACATATATGTATGATATATATGAATAATTCATATATATATGAATAACTCTCTGTTACCAATTGTAGATAAAATGAACTCTATATAATAAAATATTCCAGACTATTGAACGACTACTACCTACAATAATACCTTGGGGTTTTATTTTGCATGAATGTTTTCAATCACTTTCTTGATAGCAACGACACTTTCTCCTTTGGTAACATCTTTGCAACTGTTCAGTGAATGTAGCCATACAGTCTGACTGATGAGGATTAGTCTACAGGGTTAATAATGTCTAGTTTTAAAGAAATAACCAAAAATAGAAACAAATATTTTTCAATTGTAAAAGTAGCCATAAGTTCAATTATTTTCCAAGAAATTCAAATGCAAAATAGATTAATAAATAAAGTTAGGCTTTATATTAAAGATGACATGTAAACTTTTTGACAAAAAAAAATATTCACTGTCTCAAAATTGCTTAGAATGCAACATTCAAAATCATCCTTTATCTTCACCATAGAATCAGACATCTTTTGGAATTGTTACTGTCTATGATTTCAAGTCAAATAAGTTTCTACATTCTCCATAAGAGATAACATATTTCACAAGCTTTGGACCTGAGAGGTAATGAAAGAGATGATACCAGATGACTTTATCAGTTAGTATATCAATGGGCTGTTTCTTTGACCCCTTCCCTTCTTATGCTATATTCCTACCTGGCTTAGAAAGAAAACAAGCAAACAAACAAACAAATGGTGTGCTTGTGTGGGTTGGAGAAATGAGACAAGCATTAACCTCTGTGTTCAGCATAACCATTTTATAAACTAACATTATTCTCTAGTCCTATAATTTCTCAATTGTTTTGCTGTCTGTTTAAAAAAGTAAAATCAAAACCAAACCAAAACAAAACAAAAACACTTGTTTTTGTCCTATGATAATAAATGAAATACATGATTGGAGAATACATTCTTTTTAACAGAGAAACATTATCCCAAATTCCACTTTCAGTGATAACTACTCTGTTTCACTGTGTAGATATAATAAAAAGTCTTTATTACTTTCTGCCTGACATTATTTATCCTTTCTTTGGTAATGGTGCAATTGTTTTCTTTGGAGAAATTAACCCAATACATGGATGTGCTGGTTTTCCTGTTCATTTGTCAACACAAGATATTTTATGTATTAAAATCTTTCAAAATTATTTATTATTGATTCTATTTGCATTTCTGTATTTGCTGGTAAGGATAAACATATCCTCATTGTGTATTTCCTTTTGTGGCAATTCAGTTCATGTAATTTAACCAATTTTCTGTTTGATATTGGGTATTAAAATTAATTTATTAGCACTTTTAAAAACATAATAATCTTCAGCCTGTATCCTTTTAATTTTTTAACACAGACTGTATTAATTTTTAAATTGTCAAAACTATTACTTTTTTCTCAATGACATCTTATTCTGCAAATATTTTAAAGAGCTTCCCTTATTAGTTATGTTTTTAACTTTTTGTTCTTTAGTATTGGTTCTTCTTGTTTTTTATATAAATTTGTTTTTGAAGAAACTTTTCACATTTTCTTAAAAATGATCCATATTTTCTGCAAAAAAATGCAAGCAATGTAAAAAACAAAACAGACAACATAAATGTGTACCTCAGCACCAATTACAATATCAAGAAAAATGCAATGTTAGTATTGTATGAACATTATTATGTAAACACCTCAGATGCAAGTTTCGATAGATTCATAGATGAACAGATGGATGATAGAAAAATAGTATTACTTTTATAAGAATGGAATTTTTTAAATATTATATTTATTTATTTATTATTTATTTATTTATTGCACATGAGCAGAGAGAGGGAGAGAGAGAATCTCAAGCAGACTCCATGCTGAGCCCAATGTGGGGCTTGATCTCACAACCCTGAGATCATGACCTGAGCTGAAATCAAAAGTCAGACGCTTAACCGACTGAGCCACCCAGGTGCCCCAAGAATGGGATCTTTGGATGGTTTATCTTTTTACATCCTTTTATCTTTAGTGTGTACCTTTATATTTAAAGTGCATATTCTATAGAGAGCATATGATTAAGTCTTTTTTATTTTCATCTTTTTTAACAATCTGTGCCTTTTAAAAGAAGTGTTAAAATCTTTAAAGGGTTATTTCATGCTTTTCTGGCCTCTGTTTTATTATAAGAAGTAAGCCATTTACATTGAGGTGGATGGAACTGGAAGGTATTATGCTGATCGAAATAAGTCAGTCAGAGAAAGACAATTATATGGTTTCACTCATATGTGGAATATAAGAAATAGCACAGAGGATCAGAGGGGAAGGGAGGGAAAACTGAATGGGAAGAAATCAGAGAGGGAGACAAACCATGAGAGACTCTTGACTCTGGGGAATAAACTGAGGGTTGCGGAAGGGGAGGTGGGTAGGGGAATAGGGTAACTGGGTGATGGGCATTAAGGAAGGCACATGATGTGATGAGCAATGGGTGTTATACACAACTAATGAATCATTGAACTCTACATCAAGAACTAATGATGTACTATAAGTTGGCTAATGGAATTTAAATAAATAAAAAGAAGTAAGATTTAATTAGATTGCTATTTCCTTGTAGGCAATTTGTTGTCTTTTACTTGTTGATTTCAGTACTCCATGTTTGTCTTTGACTTTTGACAGTTTTACTCAAAGTGTCTCTGTGTAGGCTTCCTTGGTCTTTATTTTGCTCTTTCATTGTTTAGCATCTTGTATCTGCAAATTTCAGATATTTTCAGCTAATGTTTCTTCAAGAATTTCTTCGTTCACTCCATTCATTCTCTTTTCTCCTGGATTCTCCATTACACATATATTTGACTATCTGATATTATCTAACAAGTCCCTGAGTTGGTACCTTTTTTTTTCTTTCTTTCTTGTTTCCTCTGTTTTTCACCTTGGATAATTTTTTCTTTGCTACCTTTAATTTAAGCTCACTTACTCTTTTCTATGTCTTATTCATTTAGCTAAATTAATCCAGTAAAATTTATTTCAAAAATTCTCTTTGTTACTACTAGAATTTCCACTTGGTTCTGTATCACTGTTCCTATTTCTCTACTGAGACTTCTGATATCACTACTGACATTTTCATGCATTGAAAACATGCTTTATTTCACCTCATTAAGGATAGTTTATAATTGCTGCTTTTAAATTTTTGTTGCAACATCTAGTTTATCTTGCGTTGGACTTGACAAATTTTCTTACCTCTTTGGAATGTGTTCTATTTTCTCAGTTCTTCATGTGGTGGGTAATTTTATATTGTATCATAGACATTATTAAGTGTTAAAAGAATACAATCCAAACATTCTCCAGAATAGATCACATCCTAGGTCATAAATCAGGTCTCAACCGGTACCAAAAGATTGGAATCATTCCCTGCCTATTTTCAGACCACAATGCTTTGAAACTAGAGCTCAATCACAAGACTAAAGTCAGAAAGAACTCAAATACGTGGAGGCTAAAGAACATCCTACTGAAGAACGAATGGGTCAACCAGGAAATTAAAGAAGAATTAAAAAAATACATGGAAACCAATGAAAATGAAAACACAACTATTCAAAATCTTTGGGATGCAGCAAAGGCAGTCCTAAGAGGAAAGTATATAGCAATACAAGCCTTTCTCAAGAAGCAAGAAAGGTCTCAAGTATACAACCTAACCCTACACCTAAAGGAGCTGGAGAAAGAACGGCAAATAAAGCCTAAACCCAGCAGGAGAAGAGAAATAATAAAGATCAGAGCAGAAATCAATGAAATAGAAACTAAAAGAACAGTAGAACAGATCAACGAAACTAGGAGCTGGTTCTTTGAAAGAATTAACAAGATTGAGAAACCCCTGGCCAGACTTATCAAAAAGAAAAGAGAAATGACCCAAATCAACAAAATCATGAATGAAAGAGGAGAGATCACAACCAACACTAAAGAAATACAAACAATTATAAGAACATATTATGAGCAACTCTATGCCAGCAAATTAAATAACCTGGAAGAAATGGATGCATTCCTAGAGATGTACCAACTACCAAAACTGAACCAGGATGAAATAGAAAACCTGAACAGACCTATAACCACTAAGGAAATTTTAGCAGTCATCAAAAATCTCCCAAAAAACAAAAGCCCAGGGCCAGATGGCTTCCCAGGGGAATTCTACCAAACATTTCAAGAAGAATTCATACCTATTCTTCTGAAACTGTTCCAAAAAATAGAAATGGAAGGAAA
>NC_058410.1:128124144-128185937 GCF_002201575.2 Neomonachus schauinslandi
GCGGGGAGTCTGCTTCTCCCTCTGCCCCTCCCCCCCTCATGTGCTCTCTCTCATTCTCTCTCTGTCAAATAATAAATAAAATCTTTATAAAAAATAATAAATAAATAAAGTTTCATTGGGCGCCTGGGTGGCTCAGTTGGTTAAGCGACTGCCTTCGGCTCAGGTCATGATCCTGGAGTCCCGGGATCGAGTCCCGCATCGGGCTCCCTGCTCGGCAGGGAATCTGCTTCTCCCTCTGACCCTCCTCCCTCTCGTGCTCTATCTCATTCTCTCTCTTAAATAAATAAATAAAATCTTAATAATAAATAAATAAAGTTTCATTGGGCGCCTGGGTGGCTCAGTCGGTTGAGCGACTGCCTTCGGCTCAGGTCATGATCCTGGAGTCCCGGGATGAGTCCCGCATCGGGCTCCCTGCTCGGCGGGGAGTCTGCTTCTCCCTCTGCCCCTCCCCCCTCTCATGTGCTCTCTCTCAAATAAATAAATAAAATCTTTAAAAAAAAAAGAAAATAGTTATCCCTCCCATTCTTTTCTATACCCATCCCCCTAATGTACATGAAGCGTGATTTGATTGTAAAACTCCATGTTTGTGCAATATCACAGTGGCCCACAGATCCCCCCAGGCATGGCAGACCTGAAGTTTGATTCAGCTACTTGTCCAGGAAAACTGTGTCGCAGGAACTCCTTAGGGCAACTTTAAAATACCTTTATACTCTATACTGTTAGTAATATTTAAAGAAGCAGTAACCGAATCCAGTTTCATAGCACTTTTCCACTGATCAGACATTTTAGCCTCTAATTTATACCACCTCATTGATACAGCAGCCTTCTGTGGAATTTTTCTCTCCATTTTGGGGATAAGGATCTCAGGCTCTCCACTCTAAGTGACTCCATGGACGGGTGGAGACTTGGACCCAGTCGTTTAACTCCTAGCCCAGCGCACTTTCCATTCCATTACAGTTGCTTCGTGTTGTTAACACTTGGGACTTAAAAAAAAAAAAAAAAAAAAAAGCCCTAGAAATTACATCAGAGGTAGGTCAAGAAATGGCTATAACTATCTCTTCAGAATCGTTCAATGTGCTTATTTGTCATCACCCCCGTAGTGATGTACCAAGTTTATTCCACTTCTGAATTCAGGCCAGTAACCATTAGCATTGATGGAGAGAGTTGTCTCCCCCCCACACAATATGTTTGTTTTGTTTTTTTTAAAGATTTTATTTATTTATTTGAGAGAGAGAATGAGGGACAGACAGCAGGAGAGGGAGGAGGGTCAGAGGGAGAAGCAGGCTCGTCGCTGAGCTGGGAGCCCGATGTGGGACTCGATCCGAGGACTCCAGGATCATGACCTGAGCCGAAGGCAGTCGCTTAACCGACTGAGCCACCCAGGCGCCCAATGAAACTTTATTTATTTATTATTTTTTAATAAAGATTTTATTTATTTATTTGAGAGAGAATGAGAGAGAGCACATGAGAGGGGGGAGGGTCAGAGGGAGAAGCAGACACCCCGCTGAGCAGGGAGCCCGATGCGGGACTCGATCCGGGGACTCCAGGATCATGACCTGAGCCGAAGGCAGTCACTTAACCAACTGAGCCACCCAGGCGCCCCACACAATATGTTTTGAACATGCATTCTTCCTGAGTCACCTTCTGTGAGCTCCTGATAACCTGTCCCGATTGGGAAAATCATATTTTTCAAATGTTTTAACTCAAAACAATGATATTTATAAGGCAACATACATATAAATTAGTTAGATGATAGGTAGAAGGATAGATAGATGATAGATAGATAGATAGATAGATAGATAGATAGACAGATAGATAGATAGATAGATAAAAACAGAATTTTACTTCCAAAAACACCTAAGTGCATCCATCAAAGCACTGAGACAAAAAGTTTTGAAATGTGACACCAAATGTCAGTTCAGAGCAATTAACTAATGTTTAATAAAGAGGCAGCTTAAATTTTCATCCCACTTGGCAACCACTGGAACAATATTTCTAGGGAATCACATTTATTTTTTAATGTGAAAATTTTCACACTACACAATAAGCACAAACTAGACCAGTCATTCTCACCTGGGGCGATTTTTCTCCCCTGGGGACATCAGTTAGCATTATCTGGAGACAATTCTCATTGTCCCCACTGGTTGAGGGGATGCTACTGGTCTCGCAGGTAGAGGCCAAGGATACTGCTAAGCATCCTACGATTCACAGGCAACTCTCCCATGACAAAGAATTTTCTGGCCCAACATATCAATAGGGCTGAGGCTGAGAGATCCTCTACCAGAGAAAGCATTTAGAATGTCAAAAGTGTATAAAGGAAAAAATAGTAATAAACAGAAAACATGCAGCAACCATGTGCTACCAAAAGATGGGTAAGAGTGCAAATAGTTGGTGGCAAAAATGGAAAGACCAAGGATGCCATTGAACATTCACATCATTGCAATCTGATGTCGAGAAATACTTTGCTGGACATGGTCACCCAATGGCCTTCCTTAGCTCCACTCGGTCAGCAAGATGACCACTACCTACTCTTTCCCCTTTCACACACTTGTCACTCGTCTGACAATCAGAAGCTAATAGAGAATAGGTAGCAGCCCAGAAGGCTGTCATGACAGACCTAACCTTTGGAATGTTCTTCTACACTCAGTGGTGTCTTGAAGTAGCAATCTTCAGGCCTTTTTTACCTGCTCCTTTAGGTCTCCTTCCCATAGAACATTCCTGGTTTTCTCTCCCTCATTCTCCCCTGGGAATTAGTTTTGTCTTTCTCTGAACTCACCTAAGCACAGAAGAAATGCATTGACACTCTATATTCTTTGTGATTTCCTCTTCCCAAACCAGCTATTCCTTTTGCTGATGTCCATATATTTAAGAGAAAGCAGGACAATTATTGTGTGTGTCCCCATTACTCGATTTCTAAGACACTGTTCTTTCACTCTATGGCAACCTATCTGCTCTTACTCACAGAAGGTTTTCCTAACACCCTTTTCCCCTTCGGAGTAATCTGGCTTAGTTTAATGTAGTCGCTTCACACCGTTACACAAGCAAGCCCGTGTAGTTCTGTTTTCTTTGAACCATATACCTTGGCCCAATAAACACTTGCCAAGCCCCGTTTTAGCACCCTTTGAAGCCATAAAATGGGTTCTGAAGATCCAGAGGTTACCTAGAATAGCTCAAGGGTGTAATTCTTGAGGAAGTGTACAATTTCTTTGGTTTCAAGTTTAGAAAAACAGCGATTTGTCATGTTTCATATTTCTAAATCGATAGGCCGAACTCATGCGGTTTGTGTCTGAGCTACACTGTAAAAAGGAAGTAAAATGTCAAGTTGTTTATTTCTGCAAGACTTTCTTATCTCAAAATAACACTGACTTTGCTTAATCAGATCTGCATTCAATAAGATCAGTGGAATTCCTTTGCCAGTCACTGTTCTCTTTCCAAAAATGACAAGTTCTGGGAAAGGAAGAGTTAAACGTTTTGACAATTGTGTCAAAACAGAATAAAAGGCAAGAGTTAACTAGCTCTGGCAGCTCTCTATTCCTGAGAAAGAAAGAATCTATTCTCCTGGTCTCATCTCACATGCCACCTTCTTTTCAATGCTGTTTCATTATAGATGAAAGGCGAAGATAGGAAGCTCCAAAAAAGACACCTAGAAAAAAGGAAAAATACCCTCCTTCCTGATCATAAGCTTTCACTTAGTGACAAGCAGAAACCCTGTCTGATGTCAGCAGAACACCACTGGACTCGGCGCTCTCCATCGTGAGATAAGTGATCAAAGTCCTCTATGGCAAAATCAGGAAAGCCGCCAAAGCTTTTGTTTTACCTTAGAGACCTTCAGTTTGATTTCAAAGTCTGAGAGTCATACTTCTTAGAGCTTTGGAAATTGTAGTGTCAGTGTGTTTTTAAAAATTAGCTAAATTAATAAAGCAGAACAAAGCATTGATATTTTATTAGGTGGCAAAAAGAAAAACATCTTACTGACACTGTACTCGGGGCAGGCCCCCTCCTTTGCACTCAAATGACATACAACAGCCGGCGCTCATTCAGCACCCCCACTGAATTCAGAGTGAAGTTAATTTGGGGGAAAACTTCTCATAAACATGTTTATTATTTATATAGTTTATATAAAGTGATTTCTCTGCCTTAGAACTTCTTGGACACATGTTCATAACATTCACTTGGCAATTAATCGTCTGTTCCCTTAGGATATATTTGTAATTGCTACCTTGGACCTTTATTTAAATTTTCTGTTCGTTGTTTTTTTTTTTTTTTTTTTAGTTTCAAGTTTTTGTAACTTGATTCTTGAAGGAAATTGGGACATTTTTTGTGTATTTCTTGCACATATTTTTGCAACCAATGGGATAAAAGGACAGAAGGAGTTGTGTTTTGTTCACTCTGCCAGGATGCCTGAGGAATGCCTGACAGGTCATAGACACATACTATTCAGTACATTCAATAAAATTGATAATCTTCCACAAAACTTGCTCTCACTGTGCCTAAATCTGAGCCAAACCCACAGCAAAGTCCATGTGATCTGTAAGTCATTGTTGACTCAACATGTTGACTTGACTCTATCTTATGCATCATTATTTACTGAGCATTAAATATACAGGCACAGTCCCATTTCATCCTGAAAACGAACCTACAGGATGGAGTTTATTTTCCAATTGTATAGGTGAGAAAACGAATGCAGAATTTAGTAGGTACGTTACCCCAGCTCAAGTACACAGCCTAGATTCAGACACAGGTTAGTCTGATGCGAAAGTTGTGAACAGCCTCCACTAGGAGACCCCAACTAAGTCTCATGTTTTAAGTAATGCTACATTGGTGACTTTTATTAAAATATCTAATACTCAGTTACAGCACTCCGTATTATCAAAACATTTTAAAAATCAAAATTCATTAGATTCCTGCATTAGCTCTATGATGTAAGCATTTTGATTTTTATTTGGCGGATACTGAAACTAAAACCAAAAGAGAACAAACCCTATCCTCAAAGACAACAGACTTAAAAATAATTTTGAAATTACTACTCCCTAACCCTATTCTCTGAATGGTTGAGGCATGTCTCAAAATACATGAGAAATATTAAAACTCACATTGTCACTAGGTTGTAGTAAAACCAGTGATCCCAGGGGGGAGTTCAATGAAATACCACCAACAACAAAAGTAGTAACAGTCGTCATGTTTGAAGGCTTACAAGGTGGCAAGTAATATTCCACATTTTTACGTACTTGATTTTTTTTTAAGATTTTATTTATTTATTTGACAGAGAGACACAGCGGGAGAGGGAACACAAGCAGGGGGAGTGGGAGAGGGAGAAGCAGGCTCCCCGCAGAGCAGGGAGCCCGATGTGGGACTCGATCCCAGGACCCCGGGATCATGACCTGAGCCGAAGGCAGACACTTAACTGACTGAGCCACCCAGGTGCCCCCGTACTTGATTTTATTTAATCTTTGTGCTAACTATGTGAGACAGACCACCCCCACCCCTGTATCATAAATGAAGATCTTACTTAAAATAGTTAAAGTCAGAGAACTAGTTTTTGATAGACACAATTTAAACTCACATTGTTCTGAATTTAATACGGGTGTGCTTACTTACAACGCTACACCTCCTCCCTGGGGAACTCACTTTGCAGGACAAGTCCTAAGTCATGTGACAGTTGCCCAAATGTAGAAGGAAGCAAGCATGGACCAACAAGTTACTATTACTCGTAGTGTTTATTAAGCAATTTATGAGTGAACAACCCTACAAGAAAGAATACTGGTTGATCAATCTACCAATAAAAATAAGCCAATAAATAGAAGGGTAGTTCCAGGTCAGATGTATGATAAGGTTTCAGGGAAAGGAGGGGCTTCTGTGACCTGGACTAGTCAAAGACAACATCACAGGCAAAGTGGTCTTGGGTTCTCTCAGTCTCTGAGGTTACTGAGTCTCTACCACGTTCCAGGCTATGTCCCCCCCAGAAATACAATAGTGAATAAATCAGGGTAGGCACTTAGAGGAGGGACAGGATCTGGATACAGTCAGTGGAGAGGGTAGAGAATTTGCAGGGAAGATGTGGGGAAAGGAAGACTAGTCACCGAGTTAAGAATGACATAATCTGGGATTGCGAGGAGTCAGGCTAATCTGCAGGGCTCCTGTGGGGAAGGAGTGGAAAATCTGACAAGACATGGTTATCTTACCATCTTGAAAATCGGGCAGAGGATTTTGATGGGATAGGCGACTGATGGTTCCTAAGGGGAGTTTTTTAGGAAGAATTTTCTGGTGACATTAAAAGGTAGCAAGACCAGAAACAGAGCTGGTTTGTTATGAGGTGTATCCTAATGTGAGATGATGAGTGGGAACCAGAGGAAGGGATAGATGCCACCAATGTTAAATAAGAAATATATGATATCCCGCTATGTTTATTACCAAAGCAAAAATCTACCTATGTACCTGAAGTAATGAAGCAGCCTAAGTGTCTAATTTATTCTAGAAAGGAGGACAGGACCAGCAATGTTTCTAAGGAGGAGGCTGGCCTGGAAGCCTGCTGGAGAGCATGTGGAGAAAAATGCCTTCCCCAGGCCCAACGGTCAGAGAGTCTAACCCAAGACAGGAATTCAGGAGTACAGACAATTGGCGATGGTGACCTTATTTCCAGAACTGCAGGGGGATTTTGTCTTTTTATTTTTTAATACAGTTACACAAAGACCCATGCAAAGGTGAAAATCTAAATCACATTCAGTCAAATGTTTGTTAATGGTCTGTGTTATTATTATTATTATTATTATTATATCATATTTTAATTTGATTTGTTCTAGAAATTACATGATATATGGAAAGTGTATCTTTGGTATCTTATTAAACTTTTGACAAATGTTTTTATTTATTTCCTGCTTTTGTAAAAATTTGCTACTCCTTCAAAAATATTGGCCCATATCTCGTATTTATATGTAATCACATGATTTCAAAGAAGCAATTAATTCAAAGCATGGATGAAATGGTTTTAAAAACAATCAAGATGATTTAGAGCTACTGAAACAAATTTTCAATTGTATTTCAAAATCAAGAGAGATAACTTTAAAAGGAGGGTATGAGTATTTTTAAGTGTACAGAACAGTTTTGTTAAATATAGTCACCATGTTGTACAGCAGATCTCTAGCACTTTTTCATCTTGCTGTAACTGAAACTTTATACGCATTGAACAGCAACTCCTCATTTCCCTCTCCCCACCACCTCCCCACAGACCACATTTTCCTTATCCATTCATCCATCAATGGACCTTTAGGTTGTTTCCACGTCTTGGCTATTGTGAATAATACTACAGTGAATATGGGAGTGCAAGTACCTGTTTGAGATCCTGACTTCAATTATTTTGGATAAAAGCCCAGAAGTGAGATTGCTGCATTATAGGGTGGTTCATTTGTTGCACATATAAGAATGATTACTACATAAAGTTTAAAACAAAATGGCGACTTTATTTTTTTTTACAAAATGGTGACTTTAGAAAATGCATTGTACACACAAAATCAATTCCAAATGGATTCAAGACTTCAACATAAGACCCAAGACTATAAAACTCTTAGAAGAAAACGTAAAGAAGAAGGTTCATGACATTGGCCTTGGCAATAATTTTTTTTTGCAATGACCCCAAAAACACAGGAAAAAAAGCAAATATAGACAAGTGGGACTACATCAAACTAAAAAGCTTCTGCACAGCAAAGAAAACAATTAACAGAATGAATAGGAGAAAATGTTTGCCAACCATGTATCTGAAAAGGTGTTACAATATTCTCTATATATTTATATCCTATATTATATTTATGTTTATGTATATATTTATTTATATTTATATATTTTCATGTATTATATTATATGTACTTATATATTTATATAGTATTTATATTATATTTAGGTACCTCTATATATAATATCCAAAATGTATTAAAACTCTTACATTTGATAGCAAAGAAACCCCAAATACTTCATTAAAAATTATCAAAGGACTTCAATAGACATGTCTTTCCAAGAAGATATACAGGTAGCCAACAGGGATATGAAAAAATGCTCTAAATCACTCATCATCAGGGAAATGCCAATCAAAACCTCAATAAGATACCACTTCCTACCTGTAAAGATGGCCGTTTATAAACAACAACAACAACAAGTGCTGGTAAGGTTGCAGAGAAACTGGAATCCTTGAACACTGTGGGTGGGAATGTAAAATCGTGCAGCCACTCTGGAAAACAGCATAGATGTTCCTCAAGAAGTTAAAAATAGAACCACCCTATAATGCAGCAATCTCACTTCTGGGCTTTTATCCAAAATAATTGAAGTCAGGATCTCAAACAGGTACTTGCACCCCATATTCACTGTAGTATTATTCACAATAGCCAAGACGTGGAAACAACCTAAAGGTCCATTGATGGATGAATGGATAAGGAAAATGTGGTCTGTGGGGAGGTGGTGGGGAGAGGGAAATGAGGAGTTGCTGTTCAATGCGTATAAAGTTTCAGTTACAGCAAGATGAAAAAGTGCTAGAGATCTGCTGTACAACATGGTGACTATATTTAACAAAACTGTTCTGTACACTTAAAAATGTGTGAAGCAGGTAGATAGATCTAAAGATATGTGCTCTTACCACAATAAAAAAATGCATGGCAGGGTGTTTAATTTTAGACTGGCATTTGAAGATTTTCTATAATTTCCTTGAGCAGGATCTAAAGCATCAAAAGTATTTATCAGAAGCTTAAAAAAAAAAAGAGCAATTACTGGTCAGGTTTTCATCACCTTCTTATCACTCTTATTGCATATTATTGAATCATGTTACCAATGCTATGTAAGTGTGCAGTGCTCTCATCGTGCTCTCATCACGCTTGGCTGCTAAATGAATTCTGTCAAGCTTACTATATTTGATGGGCAACATCTAGATTGGCCCATAAGCACTGACTGGTTATTGATAACGTCAATTGCACTGTGAAACTCACAATCATGTGATGTAAGACAGTGTGTAGGGGGGGCAAGCAACAGGAATCTGCCATTTGTATCCAGTTGCTAGAGCCTTTCCTGGATCATTACTCAAAGATTCAGTATTTGATTTACACAAACAATAATACTTTCTACCACTTACTAAAATAACACTATGTGTTTTACATAAAATAATTATTTTCCCATTTTATCAATATGGCAACTGAAGACCAGAATGGTTAAGAAGTTCAACTAAGGCAGAGTTAATACTATATCTGGTACTCGAGCAAGAGTTTCATGGATTATTAAAGCCAATTATCTAATTAATTCTTCATAAAAATAAAATACGAGTGACAGTGAGAGAAAACGTTCTAATTTAATACTTGAATTTAAAAGAAAAATTGTATTTAGTGCCTGGTTAAGTCTTTTTTTTTTTTTTTTAAGATTTTATTTATCCATTCGACAGAGAGAGACAGCCAGAGAGGGAACATAAGCACGGGGAGTGGAAGAGGGAGAAGCAGGCTTCCCGCTGAACAGGGAGCCCGATGTGGGGCTCGATCCTAGGACAGCTGGGATCATGACCCGAGTGTCTGGTTAAGTCTTTACAGACTAGTTGTACTGTCGAAGACCAGACATTTTAGAGATTATCACTTACAAAACCATTTTTAATTTTCTTATTGGAAATCTGGATCTTAAATATACGAAAAGGTTTGTATCGTAACTCAAAATGACAATCATTTATTTAGTTAGAACCACAGATCAAATGTACTTTTTAAAAAAGCATCAACTTCTTGAAATGTACAGAGTAAAGGAAGTTGCAGAAAAAATTAGGAGTAAAAAAAAAAAAAAGAAAAAGAAAAATAGTGCACCCTAAGGCAGTGGAAATCTTAAATCGTAGGAACATTTAATTGACCCCTGGGTAAATCTCACTGATGGACTTAGATTATTGCCCTTTGTCATTTTTGAATTATTTAAGAAACATACTTAAGAATCCCAACTAAAACCTTTTAATGTAAGAACACATCGGTGTTCTAGACTTATGGCGAGAGTACTTTTCTGTCTACTTTAAACAATGTTGGGTAACATTGAGAATGTTACCCAACATTGAGAATTCCAATGGATTTTAAAGTCTAAGATAACCTTTTGCTTAAACACATCCACTATAATACTAGTTTTCTTCTATTACTGTCTCTTTTATTTTGCTAGTGTTCCTCTAGTTTATCATACCATGTGGCATATGTTTTACCCAATGCTTTGCGTATAGATAATATTTTAATTTCTAAATGCCTCATCTGAATTGAGAAAGAAAATGTTACTGTCTTCTCAGCTTTAGTGTTCACTATCAAATCGTGCTAGCAAGAAATTCTATACTCAGAAAGTAAACCCACTGTGCTAGAGTTTAACAAATATTCCAAACTAGATAATGCGAACAGGCTGGGTTTTAACACTAGTCCACATCAATCTAAGGTAATTGTTTTAAATGCTGTAAATATTCATTTGATACCTCTACCATAGAATAAACAATTACTTACCACTCTCATATACTTCTGAGGTTTCCAGAATACCATAAGGATTTATTTACTTCCTGTAAAACAACAGGGGTCCTTAATCCTGTCAACAGATTAAGGAGCTGTTTTCTCTTTGAGAGAGTGTGGAGAGCCCCACTCTGCGTGCTGGCGTTGTTTGTGAAATGCTGCCATCTATCGGAGAACGGTGGGCATTACCTGTAGGGCCAACGCGGAGAAACCAGAGGGCCAGACCACTGTTCTACAAGGTGGTTAGTTCAGTAAATGAAGCAGTTCTTGGTCAATAAACAGGAATAAAAATTATAGCATTGGCTAGAAAATAAATGTTAGAAACGCCAAGCCAGCACCACTCGCTGCCACAGCTATTCCTTGGGAAGGGGGGGGGGGGGGGGATGATTTCTATGGTAGTTACTCTTGTAGCTTTCATCCAAACCTGTTTCTCCATTTTTCCCCCAAACCCGTGCACACCCACATCTATACTTTTGCCTAAAGTGTTGCAGTGTTACTAGAACACTACCACCTTCCTCACACTTGCAACAGATACACTAATTAGGTTAATTAAACATTAAAAAAAGAAAACCCTGTCCAGTCTGAATCGTAACAGAAACCAAATTTGCAACCTACTCCTGACCTTCCTGTATGCAGCCGAGGCCTCTGAGACAATATGACATATTTTCATTCAAAAGGCGGCAAAGGGGGCGCCTGGGTGGCTCAGTCGTTAAGCGTCTGCCTTTGGCTCAGGTCATGATCCCGGGGTCCTGGGATCAAGTCCCGCATCGGGCTCCCTGCTCCGCGGGAAGCCTAATCTCCCTCTGACCCTCCCCCTGCTGTGTTCCCTCTCTCGCTGTGTCTCTCTGTGTCAAATAAATAAATAAAATCTTAAAAAAAAAAAAACTGCAAAAAAATACTGATTCGACAGTTTCTCCTCCTGCTCATTTATTGAAAGTTCATACATTAATATAAAATGCATTTTACTGTTTGAAAGGCCCTTGTGTGTTTATTGAAAACATTGGAGAAGCACTTTCAACAATAATGTCATTTCTTAGTCACTTTAACCCTAGGAAGCAATATTGTCATTATTGCCTCTATGTCCCAAAAGGGTGAACCTCCCCAGAAAGCTAGAAAGTTTGAGTTACTTTGCTTTTGTTTTACAGATAAGTAAGCAATAGACCCAGGATTTGAACACAGTCTCTCTTTCTTAAGCCTTCCCTGTGGTCAAAGAAGGATGATTTAAAACTTGTTCTTTGTTTTCTGCTTTCATTTTACATCTATATGGCTTTGGGCAAACCATTTAACTTTGCTTTGTCTCAGTTTTCTTATTTTTATGACAAAAAGTTTAGGGTATATGTTCCTATGTTGCTTTCCAACTCGAAATCATATAATTCATCTTCCTTGTTGAAGACAACATTAAAGAGTCACAGAGTTTCATATGAATAGAACTCTGAAGTTTCTTTAAAATTCAATTATCTCATAAACAAAAAGGAGCTAGGCTTGTGAAAAAAAAAATCAGTTAGCTAAGAGGCAGTATCCTTGGAAGAATTAACTCTCTATGCACCAATACCCTTAAGGGGCTCAATTTCAGTTTGTTCTAGGCCCTCTGGTTCTCACTTAGCCAGCCAGGTGAAAAAAAACAGAACAAAAAGGGACCTTGAGTGACTTCAATAGGCAAAATGGTAATATTGTAGTGGTTACTCATCTGATATAGACTAGGAAGGAACAAGGACTCTGTAGAATTATGAGGTATTTTGAGTTGTAGACTTGACAAAGCTTAGAGTCCAGGAAGCTGGACCTCAAATGGGATAACAAGTTTGCCAATGAGATAAATGAACAGGCATTCCTCCAAACTACTACCTTGATAGTGAGGAGAATATATTACTTTTTCACCATTATTTATCCATCTTTGGATGCCCCTGACATGGCTGAGTATAATGGCTTTGTTGTTAGTAGAGTTTGGAAAATAGTGTTCAAGTGAATGAAACACTATTCCATTTCTGTCTAAGAATGGACAGCTGCAAAGAACATTGCTTCAAACCTAATAAGGAGAAAAAAGCTAGATTATTTGTGATATCATAGCTTTTCTTGAATTCCTTAGAGAGCTGATTCCTCAAAGCAGTAAGTGAACCAAGTCCAAGGATGAATAAACCCATCCAAGAAAAGACAGGACACACAAATGGTATCACCTTAGTTGGGACAGGAGAGAAAGCCATGGAAGTGGGTACAAAATAAATAAGCAAACTTTTTAAAAAAATTAATATATTTATTTGAGAGAGAGAGTGAGAGTGAGCGAGCGGGGTGAGGGGCAGAGGGAGAAGGAGAGAGAGAATCCCAAGAAGACGCCCTGCTGAGCACAGGTCCGATGTGGGGCTCGATCCCAGGACCCCAAAATCATGACCTGAGCCAAAATCAAGAGTCAGCCACTTAACTGACTGAGCCACCCAGGTGCCCCAAGAGATAAGCAAACTTTTTAATTAATCCTTAAAGACCAAGAGCAGACTAGTATGCTAGTTTGGAATAGGTAAGGGCCCTAGGCATAAGGAAAGTTTGCACTTACTTGCAAAATATTTTTCACAGGGCCCTGCCAGATGCTCAGGAGAAAGATGAGGGTTGGACAGGAGGCCAGAGAAATCTCTCCATAGCACAGGGGTAAGCAGATGATGATCATCGGTGAGGATACAGGCAGAGGCCCTGCCCACTTTTCTGGAACTCTCCTACAAAGTGATTGCCTTAGTTTCTGGGGGTTGAGTAGAAGAAAATCCATTCAGACTGTGGGGAGTGGAAGGGGACCCTTCAGGATACAGATAAAAGTTCATTACTATTAGGAAAAGGGTTGAAACCTGTACCCTTAGAGAGGAGAGATACAAAACAGTCTTAGACCTAGGATCCTACATTGATGCAAAGTGAAGGCCTGATATTGCTAGCAAAGGAGCAGGAAATCCCACCCAAGACTGTCAAGAACTGTAAAGGGTCTGAGATTTTACCCTACTTACAAGCTAACAAGTTAACTTGACACAATTTCATAGATGCTGGCAAAATAGCATGAGGTTCCTAGGGCATGGACAACGGTTTAACACTCACAGCAATAGTGGTAGTCAGAATATTACCATTTTCTTATCCAGATCCCTGAGCCCCATTTTCCATAGGGTGACATCATGAAGGTTAGATGATGCCTGTACACATAGTGGGTTGCCTTACAGAAGAGGAGCTCCAACTGAGGGTGTTTCAATCTTTTATAATGGACGGCAAACAAACCTATCTGACTTTTGTCCCAGAAGGAGATTTGATCTTTATTTTAGTGACTAGCAAACAAATCTGCTCTGTGCTCCAGAGAGATATTATCTTTTTCTGACAAACTTGTGCACTATACAAAATTGTTGAAAAGATAGTTCAAAAAAAAAATGTAGTCAGTGTCTCTGCTGGTTTATTATTCAGAAGCACAAGAGGCTGATGGGCAATTGTCTCTTAAAAAACACTAGCCACAGATAAGAAGACAAAGGTTGCTGTCATGGGGAAAAGGGACAAGAACACAACATGTCCCATCCTAGAGGCCAGGACACATATGTACGTCCTGCCTAAGATTAATGCTGAACCAGGACAACAAAGAACCCTTTTAACTCCACCTAGCACTGAGTACCCGGCACAGCACTCTACAACTGGGAGAGTGGCAAGAACATGGAGAGAGACTCTTCTCTGTGGTACAGGTATGCAGGGATGGCCAAAAGCTGATGGGGTAAAATGGGCACTGGGAAAATATTTGGGGGCCACAGACTCCCTGCTAAGCAGCTGAAGGAATTTACAGTCTCTAGTGCATTGAAACTAACCATAGCAAAAACAGGCTCAGCCCAGATTGGCTCAACTTCACACACTAACTCCCTCAGAAAGGAAAATGCAGAACCATTACTAGGCTTAAATACTATTTTTATCTACTTATACTGTTCTGTATGTGCTATCTGACATTCAATAAAAAATTATGAAATACACACACAAAAAAGAATTCAGAAAAAAAAAAACCATTTTCAAGAGATAAAGCAATCAACATAACAATAAGCAGATATGACTCAGATATTAGAGTTCACTGGAGGAAGTTTTAAAGCAATTATCACTAGATATTAAAGGATCTAGTAAGAAAGGTGGACAATGAGTGAAAAAATGGGAAATTTCAGCAGCCAGAAATAGCAAGATTGAAATGCTATAAATTGGAAAATAAATAAATAAAAAGTCATAAAAGAGATAAAGAGGTAAATCCTCAGCAGGATCATGAGTAGAAGGGACACAAGTGAAGAGAGACTCAGTGAGCTTGAAGTTAGGTCAACAAAAATTATTCAAACTGAAACACAAAGAGTTTTAAAAAGTGTTAAATAATGAATAACAGAACATCCAAGATCTTCAGCACAACATCCAGTGGTATATACATGAAATTGGAATCTCACAAGGAGAAGAGAGATGTAACAAGGCAGAAAAAAAATTTTGAGGAAAGAATAGTTGATAATTTTATAAAAATAATGAAAAACATCAGATCACATATCAAAGAAACTCAGAAGACTTCAAACTAAACAAAAAATAAGACACATCATAGTCAAACTGAAATAGAAAGATGAAGAGAACATCTTGAAGGCAGTAAGAGAAAAAAGAAATATTACACATAAGAGAATAAAGATAAGAACTACAGCAAACATTTTCTCAGAAATAATGCAAGCCAGGAAGACAATGTAGTGACAATTTTAAAAGACTAAGGAAAAAACAAAAAAATCCTGTTGATGGAATTCTATAGGGAAGGTAGCTTTCAAAAATGGAGGTAGATAAAGAGAATTCATTGTTATTAGACCTGCTTCTCAAGTAATATTGTAAGTTCTTCAGGCACCAAGCATATATCAGACGGAAACTTGAACCTCACAAAGAAATGAAGACCCCTGGAAATGTCAAAAAATCAAGATTCGATGACCATCTTAATGCTGTAGTATAGATAGTTGGCAATGGGAAATGAAAATGTTCTTAAAAAATCTGCAGTATTTATAAATTTATATTGAAATCATTGATATATGAGATGACAACCATAATCACATTATTACCTTATAAGTAAACATGATGATTATGATAATAATGAAAATAGTAACAAAAATTTGAAATCTCCGGAAGATATTTAGAATGGGAATCTAGAAAACAAATACCCATGTACATAGACACCTTATAATCAAAATGCTCAAATCAGAGACAAAGAGAAAACATGAATGACAATTGGCAATTACTATGAACCTGGCCAGCTGATAATAATGATGGAAAAAAAATAAAGTAAAAAGTACCAAAATAAAATCATGTATACATACTCTAAGCTTATAAAATCTTTTGGGGAAAATTTCCCAAATAGTTATATTCCTTTCCAAAACTCATATATGTGTGTGTGTGTGTGTGTGTATATATATATATTATATATATATATATTTTTTTTTTTTTTTACCCAGTTACTAGATTTCTAAGAAATATTCCCAAACACAGAAAAGAATGCTTTGATCAGAACTGCTTCATGCTGTACATCCATCACCACAATCACCTCTTTAGAGGCTCACATGGTTCTAGTCTCTCTTATGGAATGTTTTTTATAAACCATAAATCTCTTCATGCTATTTCAATTTCTAAAGATTTTACACAGTTTCCACAATCTCCAGGATCTCTTTCAGACATCACATGGGTACTTTGTAGACTGAGCCCAAGGCTTTTTCTCAGGCAATCCTGGCTGTCCCCTCAAGGCAATCTCCTGGGAGTCACTGGCTTGCCATAAGCTAGCCCCCCATCATATTTACACAAAGGAGTTGACATTTTCTATTAACTCCAAGCTCTTCCACTCTTGTGCACATACTCATCCCTCAAAATAACACCTGTTTTATAAGATTTGTTTAAGATTAAATATGATAATACATGTAAAACACTCAGAACAGTACCTGGTGTGTAATAAATATCAATTTCTAAATTTTTGTATTATTTTGTAATTGTTTATTAACCTGTATATATTTTTCTCTAGAACATTGTTCATCTCTATATTGTACCTGGCACAAATTGGCTCTCAAAAATATTTGTTGATTGAGAGATAAAATCTGAATATTTATTAACAAGAGATTAAGAAATACAGTTTAACCCCTTATGGATGATTATTTCTTTATTTTAAAAGATAGTAGTCTACATCTGGAACTAATATAATGTTATATGTCAATTATATCTCAATAAAAACTGTAAAAGAACTTGGTGATCAGCAAACATTAATATTTTAAATGCTTACAGTTTATTTTTTTTTAATTTATTTATTTTCCAGAGAGAGAGAGAGAGCACAAGCAGGGGGAGTGGCAGCTGGAGGGAGAAAGAACCCTCGCTGAGTGAGGAGCCTGATGCAGGACTCTATCCCAGAATCCTGGGATCATGACCTGAGCCGAAGGCAGATGCTTAACCAACTGAGCTACTCAGGTGTCCCTAAATGCTTACAGTTTAAGTAAAATGAACATTTGATAAAAATCTATACATATAATATTAGTTCAGTATTTAAGAATATGCATAAAATGAAAAAATTAAAAGGAATTAAATTTACTAATAGTGGCTTTGAGGTCTTCCAACAAATACCTGTTCATGTTTTACTAAACATGACTATGAATTAATTTTTCTTCTCTTTTCTAATACTTCTGTTATGTGCCTGTCACTTTTATAATGAAAAACAAACAGAACTGGAACAATTTCAAAAACGATGAAGAACAATATATTGGGTTCCAGCCTTTCAATCTCACATTTCAGATTTTTTTTTCTTTATTCGATACTTGGGACACCATATTGCCTACATGTTTCTTCCTTCTACCTGTTTGATCACTTCTCATAGGCCTTACTTGGTAAATCCAATCATTGCAATCGCTTAATATTGGAGTATCTCAGAGATCAATCTTCAGACCTCTTCTTCTTTCTATATACATTCACTTCCTTTCTTATGGCCTTAAATATGTATTTGAAAATAAATCCCAAATTTATATATTCAGCTAAGACCTCTCCCCTAACTCTGGGCTATATATTCAACCCTGTACTCATCAGATCTTAGATCTAGGAAACACACCTTGGATTTAACAAAAATGCCTGCAGTTCAAACATTGACCTTCTCCTGTTCCACCATCGAAGCTCTGAATCTCTTGAAGTCTTCTCCATTTGTCTATTTTCACAAGTAGCATATTTATTTACTTTTTTTTCATTTGTTTGTTTTTCATATTAACACTCAACCTAGTGAATCAAAAACAAAATAATTTAAAAATCAGGTAATTTCTAAGGACTTAGCATGTAGTTATGAGATCATAGTTATTGAATCCTCTAATGTGACTTGTAATAAACATGACACTAGAATATTAACTCACATCAGAGAGATGTTTCTAGGAAAGATAAAAACTCTTTTCACAAGAAGATATTTATTATTGGGGCACCTGGGTGGCTCAGTCATTAAGCATCTGCCTTCGGCTCAGGTCATGATCCCAGGGTCCTGGGATCGAGCCCCAAATCGGGCTCCCTGCTCGGCGGGAAGCCTGCTTCTCCCTCTCCCATTCCCCCTGCTTGTGTTCCCTCTTTCACTGTGTCTCTATCAAATAAATAAATAAAATCTTTTAAAAGAAGATATTTATTATTTTAAATGTTCAGTACAGAGGCTTTGGAAGCAACTAAACGCCCAGTGGAAGAAACATCCCCTCCTTGTGCTGTTTATTTTCATTCATTTGTTGACTTAACAGCTATTATTTGAGCACCTCAACTTAATAAGCTATATTTTTCTTGACACTGGGGAGGCAGGGATGAACAAAGCATACAAAGTTCTTGCCTTCATAGAACTTCTAGTGTGGAAGACAGACAACAACCAAATAAGAAAAATGCATAAAAATTATAATAGGCTGTAAAAATGTGAAGAGTGTACTATTTAGATATCACTAAGGAGGGACACTTTGAGCAGAGACCTGAATATTTGAGCAGAAATTAAAGATATTTTCTCATAAAACAACTCGCAATACAGTTGAATACACCTGCATGGCTTACTTAGTAAGTTGTGACAGCCCAATTGGTTTGCCATTAGTGATGGAAATATTCTAGTGTGAAGCTTCTGGACCTTAAATTTGCCAGCTTATGACATGATTGTGCAGAAAAATTTTATATTTTGCTATGGGGTGGAAATGTTTGTGCTTAACTCAAACTCATCTGAGCTAAGTTGGCTCGGATGATGCTGCTGGGCTCCAGTGCCCATTTCATTGGAAGATTTGGATGTAACCCAGACTGTTTCATTTAGTTCAGGAGTGGCTTTTCATTTCATTTCATTTGGAAGAAATATTGGTCAATGAAACTCAGAGCAGTATGATAGCAATTCATTTAGTTAAGAAAATGAAAGACTATTCTGTCAAGCATTTTGTTGGGTAAGTAAATATCTCAGAACTCTGAAGTCAGAATATTAGGAAAGTAAAACTGGACTTTTTGATATAAACTTTTAGACATTATGCATTTCATGGTCTATTTAACAACAGAGAGAAAAATGGCTTAGACAAAAAATGTGGAAAGTAGAATTTAAAAGTCTGAGAACATTATCTATCATCTATCTATCATCTATCTCCACATACAGTAGTACATAAAAATATGTACACATACATAATATTTGCAACATGCTCATTCATTCATTTACTAAACACGTACCCTACTCGTGACATGCTTGTTATAGACAATTGGGATGTATCAGGGAACAAAACAATCCTTGCTCTCACGCATCGTACATTAGAGCAGGGGGAAATAGCAATCAAGAGACATAATAAACAAATACATTATTTAGTATTTTAGGTGATAACTGCAATAAAAAAGGAAAAGTTGAGCAGAAAAGGAAGATCAGGTGTGCTGATATGAATGAGAGGGGTACTTGCAAACAGGGTGGAAAGGGTAGTGAAGGATGTCAGAGTATGAATTATGCAGCTGAAAATATTGAATGTATTGCCATTTTATGTGATATGGATATGCATTTATATATAAAATACATTTGCATTCCAGGTTGACATATATACATATATTCATCATTTGTATTGGAAAATGTATTTCCTTTAAGCACTGGTAATCTCTAATATTTTGAATAAATAAAATATTTCTGACATTTACTTGAAAACATCTAATATTAACTTCCCATAGATAAATGGATTAAAATATACATAAATAAATACATGTGCAAATTCTTCCCTGAACGTGGCTTATGTGGCTAAGTTTTAAAGAAGAAATTTATTTTTCTACATACATATGGGAAAGGCCTCATAACTGATGATTTGTACCTGACTTTGAAACTGTAGATGCTACAACCCTTTCTGAAGAGACAATAGTCAACTGGCTGCCTGCCAGACAGAAGAAGAAATGCGTAATCATTTTCAAATTCATTTTTTTGGACTCTAGTTCCTTTCACTGTCTCTGTCTAGCAGATACATGCAAAGGATAGAAATGTAGAAATATAGCATCAAGCTGGTATAAAAAGTCTACAATATACATGACTAAGAAAAATATCTATGCTAAGATTAAGTCAAATAAATTAATATTTTGTCTTTGGTTTGAGGTTTTTAATCTGGGAGTTTACTACTCTGCATAGCCTCTTTTATGTTGGGTAACTATTGCTTATGTTGTTGATATAACACATGCTGACTCCAAATATCAATTCTAGGTAAATCCAATTAAGCCCAGAAGCAAAACAGCTGGATTAGCAGCCCTTGCATAAATTATTTTTCTTCCATTTACTTTGTTTTTTTTGCAAATGAACCCTTTAATATGAAAAATTTGAGCTATCAGTGTCCCCATTCCTTGTTAATATCAGAAGCCTAAAATGAATCCCTTAAAAGTAAAGGCTGAAGGTTTTCTTTTATGTTACTAATACGAATGCTATGATTAAGGCTTTAAATGAATATGCCTATGTCATATATGGACTTCTTTTTTGTGAAAGAGGGATATCAGAAGGACATTTAAAGTGGTATCCAATAAAGAATTTCCCCCTAAAGGCTAAGAAGCTCAGTTATTTTTGCCCATTTAGAGTTTTTTGCTTTCTTTTTCTACCCAGGAAAATAAAGCCAATAATAAAATACAGACAATTTACCTAGTAAGGTATTCAAGATAATGGATTTTTGGTATTAAATCAAGGTACAAGGTAGAGTTATTGAGGGGCAGAGATGTGTTTTGTCTCTTTCTTTAAGAGCCATGAGTAGGTATCTCATTACTTCTGGAAATATTTTGATTTTTTTTATTATTGTGAGGTCCTTAACTGCATGATAAATAAAGATATATATGTGGTACTTTAAAAAGTGTAAGATATAGGGACTCCTAGATGATTCATTCTGGGGAGCATGTGACTCTTGATCTCGGGATCATGAATTGGAGCCCCACTTTGGGTATAGGGATTGATTAAATAAATAAATACACTTTAGGAATAAAAATAAAAATAGAATTAAAAAGTATAAGATGTAAATTTTAGGTCACCAGTACTTTTTTTTAGTTTCTTCATGATAGTAGATTCCATTTGTTTTAAATATGATTAATGAAATATCCTAATATAATGTATAATAACTTCTTAATTTATTTGCATCTTCTTTTCTGGTAGGGATAAGAGAAAATGTTCTTTAAAACAAAGGGAAAAACAAGGAGTACCTGGGTGGCTCAGTCCATTGAGTGTCTGACTCTTGGTTTCGGCTCAGGTCCTGATCTCCAGGTCCTGGGATGGAGCCCCATGTCAGGCTCCCTTCTCAGTGAAGAGTCTGTTTGAGATTCTCTCCCTCTGCCCCTCCCCCATCTCTAAAATAAATAATGAATCTTAAAAAAAAAAGAAAAAGAAAAACAAGACACCATTTACTGTTCAAGACTGGTTTTATTCTCTCACCTCCGTATCCTCTAATCTCTATGTCCACCACCCTAATTTATTATGTCATAAACCTCATTCAATCATAATCAGGCTTACACACCAAAAACTTACCTTTACAAGGCCCAAACCCATGACATTTCTTCCTTTGCCCTTCTCCCTAAGAGACATTATTAAGATGTACAATGTAGTGATTTCCCTTATTGAAGTCAACATTTTTCATTTTTTTAACCATAAAAGTCTGTCTCTACCGAATGGAAATGACCACTTTCAAAAACACTGAATATGCCACTGAAAACTATTTATATAAGAGCAAGATACAATCTTTTATTTCAACTTTATTATTTTTTAGAGCAGTTTTAGGTTCACAGAGATACTGAGCAGAAGTTACTGAGATTTTCCTAAACCCCTGCCCTCTGTACTTAAACATTTAGACTTCTCATTAACATCCTCCACCAGAGTGGTACATTTCTTATGATCAGTGAACCTACATTGATACATCATAATCACTCAAAGTCATTATGATTCACACTTGGTGTTGTACATTCTACGGGTTTGAACACATATATAATGGTATGTATCCACCATTATAGTATTATAAAGAGCATTTTCACTCTCCTAAAAATCCTCTGTGCTTCTCATTTCCCTCATCCCACCCTACCCCAACCCCTGGCAACTACCATTTTCTTCTCTTTTTTTTTTAATGTCTCTATAGTTTTGCCTTTTCCAAAATGTCATTCGGTTGGAATCAACAGTATGCAACCTTTACAGATTAACTTCTTCCTCTTACTAATATACATTTAAGTTTCCTTCATGTCTTTTCATGGCTTTATAGTTCATTTCTTTATAACATTGAATAATATTCCATTGCTTGGATGTGCCACAGTTTATTTATCCATTCTCCTACTGAAGGGTATCTTGTTTGCTTCCAAGTTTTGGCAATTATGAATAAAGCTGCTATAAACATCCATGTACAGCTTTGGGTATGGATATATTTTCAACTTCTTTGGGGGAAATACCAAGGACTATGATTGCTGGATTGTGTAGTACGAGTATGTTTAGTTTTGTAAGAAAGTGTCAAACTGTCTGGCAAGGTGGCCATACCATTTTGCATTACCAACAATGAATGAGAGTTTCTGTTGCTCCAATTCCTTTTCATCATTTGGTGGTGTCAGTGTTTCAAATTTTGGCCATTCTAATAAGTATGTTGTGGTCAGGATACAATCTCACAAAGTTTTTTCTAATGCCTATTATTAGATTATAATAGTACCTCCCCATAACCATAGTCTGGTAATTACTTTTAAGATAGTAGATTATTAATTTTAGAATAAATCAGAAAAATATCTGTAAAGGAATGCCACCATGTATAAATCCACTTGACATTTAATAGTGAGTTTGCTATTATTTAATTAAATAGAAAATAAACCATAATTAAAATCTAGCTAAATTAAATCTTCAACAAATAGTATTCTAGAAATCTTTTTTTTTTTCACCAGAAAAGGGAGGGAAATAAAACTTGCTTTAAACATTTTCAGGAATAAAGCATAATCAACCAACCATTCTCTACTACCAAAGTATATTATCTTGAAAGTTCCCTCTTATAACCTCTGGCACATACTTTTTTTTTATTACATTTTTCTTCATTTACTTGAATTCTCACATTGGTAATTAAGGCAGAGATTAAAAATTGGCATTTTCATGCCAAACACTAAAAAATTTTAAATATTTGCGTAGTTTTCAAATATACACTATTCTCAAACCCTTTCCAAGATGAAAGACATTTTTTTCAAGGAGAAAGTGATTATTTAATTTAGCAAACCATAGAAATTTCCAGCTGAGGTACATTAAAACATTTTTACAATTGCCTCTAAGGCAGAAAATTTTCAACATTCCTTTGGCTATAAAAATCTGTCTCTACTGAACAGAAATAAGCAGTTATCTTTGAAAAAATGTTAAAGCAGATACATTAATAGTTTTTGCTTATCCAAAGGCTTTATAAAATATCTTCTACCAATTTTACAAGTTAAGTCTACTGTTGATTTTCTTTATAATTATTACTCAGTTTTAAAAAATATTACTGGTAAATTAACAATTAAAAGACTAAATATTGAATTATACTATTTTTGTAAGAAATAAGCTACACATAGTATGAGCTCTTTAACAAATGTTAATTATCCTTTTTGACAATGCACTTAGCTTCAGGTAAGTTTCACACTAAACCTAATATATAAGAATGCTTATGACAAGATAGGAAATTTCACAGGGACCTGAAAATTATACAACAAGAGACCCAAATGGAAATTCAAGAAATGAAAAATAAAACATTAAAAATAAAGAATTCCTCTTACAGACTTGCCAAATTCTATTGGCAAGAATTAGTGAACTTAAAAGTATGTCAATAGAAAATAACCAAATTGATGTAAAAAGAGAAAAAAAAGTGAAATAAAATTATAAAGATGAAAGTGAAATAAAAATACAAACATAAAAGTAAAATGAAAACACATTTACCCAAGTTCTTTGGGATAACAGCAAGGAGTCTAACAGGCAAATTATTGGAGTTTCGAATTAGAGGAGTAAAAAAAGGCATGAGTTGTATTTCTGGTTTCAGTTCTAACATGTAAAAAAGCTTAGAAGTCATTATTCATGTCCTTACAACAAGAAAAAGCTATAATCAGTGAAAATCACTAACTTCCATCTGAGAACCATGACACAGGGAAAACTGCCACCCTAAAATCAAGAGAGATATGTTAGTGAAGCACAAGCATCACAGCCAAGATGGGCTTACCTGGAAGAGAAATCACCGGAGTTATAAGCAGGTGGAAACAGTGACCTGGTAATTTTTACAAATTGCTGGGGACCAAATTTGGATTCACTGGGGAGTGAGGAATTCCTGAGGACTGCAGTCTTAGGGGGACCTAAACGCTTTTGTGGTTGGACCTCAAGAAATCCTACCAAACCCTCACACTAAAGATCCAAGAAAAATATTCTGATCACTCTGGAAGGGGGAGGGAATGTAAACTTTGTGAAACATGCCCAGAGTATTGTCTATAAAAAAGACCTACTTGCCAGAGAGAACATCTTTACCTGAGCCACATTCCACCTGGAGGAAAAGCATCTCCGTGACTCCAGTCCCTTCTATTCTTCCTGTGTCAACTAAAGGAAGAATAGCTAATGGTGGAATGAATAAAGGGTACAGCCAGGAACACAGGCCCACTAAAAGACTGAGATTTGGTCATCAGATTATAGAATGCCTTCCCTTCTCCACACTTTCCCACCATATCAATAGTACTTCAGTATAACATTGCATTGCAGGGGAAAGAGCTAGAAGACATAGACTTGACCTGAGTGGGAGTACTTAGAGAAGCCAAAAGCAATGGCAGTGACAGAACAAGGATACTAGAAAAATTTGGAGCCTCTGCCCCCTACAGTTAGTTATAGAAACATTAAAGACAGCCCAGCTCCTAGCCAGATGAACATGCAACTTCACACTTAAGCCCTATTTCTTTTCTTTCTTATTACTTGATGTGTCATTTCTAGCTAAAAAAAAAAAAAAAAAAATTACAAAGCATATTAAAGGCAAGGGAAAACACACACACACACATTGATGAGACAAAGTAAACATCAGAACCAGATCCAGATTTGACACATATTTTGAAATTATCATACAAGGAATTTAAAATAATTATGATTATTGTATTAAGGGAGTTAATGGAGAAAGTGGACAACATGCATAAACAGATGTGTAATGCAGTCAGAAATATCTAAACTCTGAGAATCAAAAGGAAGTGCTACAAAGAGAAGAAAAATGGGAGAGCAGAAAAAATATTTTATGTAAAAATGACAAAGAATTGTCCATAATTACTGACAGACACCAAAGTACAGATCCAAAAAGATCAAAGGGCAACCAGCAGAATAAATGTCAAAAACTACATTTAGACATTTCATATTAAATTATAGAGAACAAAAGACAAAGAGAAAATTTTGAAAGAAGCCAAGGGAAAAATTCACCTTACATGTAGAGGAACAAGTAAAAGAAAACAACAACAACAACAACAATAGACTTTTCATCAGAAATCATGCAAGGAAGAAGCAAGTGAGGTGAAATAATTAAGATGTTGAAAGGAAAAAACAAAACAAAACACATAAACTTGGATTTATATATCCAGCCAAATTATCCTTCAAAATAAAGAAATAAAGTCTTTTTCAGAGAAACAAAAGTTGGGGGAATTTTTATCTTCAGCAGAAATTCTCTGTAAGAAATGTTGAAAGAAGTTATTCAGGGAGAAGGAAAATGATATAGGTCAAAAACTCAGGGTTACATAAAGAAAAGAAGTGTTGGAAAATGAGTAAGTGAAACTAAAATTAAATATTTTTATTCTTACTTGATATGCCAGATAACTCTTTAAGTAATAACACTACAATGTGGTGGGTGATTATAGCAAATTGGGTATTGAGGAATCTGGATATGTTTAAAAACTTATGTGTAATTCCTCAGGCTTGACCACAGTAAATCACAGAGGCTTTACCTGGCAGGCCTCACAGGGGAAAATGGTCCTCCCTACACCAGACTTGGTGCACTGCCATGCATCACAATCTCTGAGGATAGCTAGAGTCAGGAGCTCAGGCCTCTCTGGCTGGTCATGGTTTGCATATTTGCTTTCCTAGTCCGGAAGCTTTCAAATAGATATTTTTTATCTGAGTCTTGGACAGAGATTTTCTTCAGGCACTCCTACTGAGGCATCTTTATGAGACAGGGAAGGACGGGAAAAATTTGAAGACAATTTTCCCCACTCTGACTCAGTATTTTACTACTCTAGACATTCCCCTCATCCTTCCTCCACCCCTGGATCTGTAAAACTACCACAGACTTTTGTTCAAGGCACCCTGTGCTGCCCCCTCACCCTTCCCCCCCCACCCCCATAGCTCGTGTGGTAAATTAAGAATATGCAGATTATAACCTGCTTTATAAGGAGGCAAGAGCCACTGACAGGGGGTTAGCATGGCTCCCTCAGCATCTGAACTCCCATTTTGGGTAAGTGAAAACCCCAAGGCAATTGGGATTGAAAGCACAGTTTCAATAAACTTACAAAAGGAAATAAAATCATAAGATTTATTGCTTAGGAATCCTAGAAATAGGATGGAGGTGTGCAATGAGCCATGATAAAGGCAGTCTTCTGTCCCAGGTCATGAGTGAGCAGGAAACAGATAGCAGGGTAGCCAGCACTTGCTGTTTATAAAGTGCTTAGGGTGGTGGTCATTAACTTTTCCCAGGCTCAACTCTGATTATTTTAAAAGATGTTCTGGGAAAAGTAAAGCAGGGATTTGTAGCAGGAATCCTAAGTTCAACTCTTTATCTAAATGTCCAGACTCTGGGTATAGCAGGGTTGCCATGCTGTAAAATGGCTAATAAGCAACTCAAAATGGCTGTTTTCCCTTCATACTCCCTCAAGAGTGAGATGTGCGGATCCACCTGACCTCTGACTGTTTGCACTTCCATGGGGGAAAATGGAACAGAGGGTGCTGGAGATTTCTCCATTTTTAGAGTCTTGCTTATACCATCTTTAGTAAGTTATTAAAGGTTTAACTCATTTATCTTTAGCTTGTTGCTTTAATTGGTTACTCCAACATCTGGCATCTCAGTTCTCTCCCAGCTCAGCTGAGCTCTTGATGAATGTAAAATGAATGACACAAATATCATGAGGGCTAAGAGGGATGAATTAGGAACACTTTGATAATGTATCTTTACTACACATGAAAAAATATAGTGTGATTTGAAGTTACAATTAGATTATTTTAAAATGTATATTGAAAAATTCTAGGGCAGTCACTAAAATTTTTTTAAGGAAATATAATGATATGCTAAGGCAGGAGATAAAATGAAACCATATGAAATGTTCAATTAAAACCTTAGAAAAAAATAAAATAAAACCTCAGCTAGTAAAAAGAGAGGGAGAAACAGAACAGAGATGCAGTGAAAAAAGAAGAGTTATAAATATGGTAGATATTAATTTAACTATATCAAATTTGCATGTGAATGATGTAAATACACTAAAAGACAGAGATTGTCAGAATGAATGGAAAAAAACAAGACCCAACTGTATTTTGTACACAAAAAACCTATATTAAATATAATAACACAGACTAAAAAGAAAGGGAATGAAAGTTATTGCACACTAACACTAAATACAAGGAAGCTTAAAAAGGACTTTAATTTCATACAGAATAGATTTCAGAGCAAGGAGAATTAGGAGAGATACATGGGTGCATTACATAATGATAAAAAGATCAATTCACCAAAAAAAAAAAAAAAAGACCCACAATAATCTCTAATGTGTATGTGCCTAACAGCAGAGCATTAAAATATGTGAAGCAAAGCCTAATAGAACTGAAAAAAAGGAATAGACAAATCCACTGTTATACTTGAAGATCCCTCTTTCAGCAACTAAAAAATTAAGCAGGCAGAAAATGATTAAGGATAATTGACCTGAATAGCCCTACCAAGCAATGTAATCTAAATGACTTTTATAGACTAATTCATAAAACAATAGCAGAATACACCAATCATCTCAAGTTTTCATGGAACATTCACCAAGATAAACAACATCCTGAGCTATAAAACACACCTTCACAAAATTAAAAGAATAGAAATCATACAAAGTATAATTTTTCAGACCACAAAGAAATAAGGTAGAAATCAGTAACAGAAAGGTAGTTGGAAAATCCCCCAATATTTGGAGATTTAACAACTCCTTTGTAAATAACACATGGGGCAAAGAAGAAGTCTCAAGAAAAATTTAAAAATATTTTGAAGTAAATGAAAATAAAAGTACAATTTATCAAAATGTATAGGATGCAACAAAAGCAATGCTTAGAGGAAAGTTTATAACATTGAATACATACATTAGAATAAAAGCAAAAATTTAAAATCAATAACCTAAGATTCTTACTTAGAGAATAGGAGAAGAAAAAAACAATTTAAACCTAAGCATACAAAAGAAAATAAATAGTAAAAAATAGAGGAGAAATCAGTGAAATTGAAATCAGGAAAACAATAAAGAAAACAATGAAAATGGAAGCTTTTTTTTTTTTTTAATTAAAGATCAATGAACTGCATAGACCTCTAGCCAGGCTAGTAAAGAAAAAGACAGAAGACACCAATTACCAGTATGAGAAATGAAATAAAGGTCAACACAGCTGATCCCAGGGACATAAAAAAGATAACAAAGGAATACTGTGAACAACTCTTACCTCAATATTTGATATTTATTTATTTATTTATATTTAAAGATTTTATTTATTCATTTATTTATTTGACCAGAGAGAGAAATAGAGAGAGAGCACAAGCAGGGGGAGCGGCAGGCCAAGGGAGAAGGAAAAGCAGGCTCCCCACTGAGGAGGGAGCCCAATGCGGGACTGGATCCCAGGCCCCTGGGATCATTACCTGAGCTCAAGGTAGATGCTTAACTAACTGAGCCCAACTGACTCAGCGACCCAGGTGCCCCAATATTTGATAATTTAGATGAAATGGACCAATACCTTGGAATATTAAAACTACAAAGACAGAAAGTGAAATAGATTATCTAAATAGAATTATACATATTAAAGAAATTTAATCAATAATAATGACTTTCCAAAAAAGAAAGCCCCAGGCCCTAATGGTTTCAGTGGTAAATCCTACTAAACATTTCAGAAAGGAATGGTGCTAATTCTCTACCATCTCTTTGACAAACTACAAGCAGAAGGAACACTTTTTAACTCATTTTATGAGGCCAGTAATATCCTAACAACAAAAACAGATAAAGATATCACAAAAAAGAAAAACTAAAAATTGGTTTTTCCAGTGAACACAGATGTCAAAAGACAAAAAAAAAAAAAACCTTCAACAAAATATTAGTAAATAAATTTATCAATGTATTAAAAGTGATACATTTTGATCAAGTAGGATTCATCCCAAGAATGCAAAGTTTGACTAATACCAATAATTGATTAATGTAATGTACCACAGTAATAGAATCAAAGACAAATCTACATGGTGATCAAAATTTATTTAAGAAAATGATTTGACAGACTCTAAAAGCTTTTCATGATAAAAATACTTAATAAATAGAAACAGAAATATCTTCAGCCTGATAAAAGACATCTATACAAACTTATAGCTAACACCATACTGAGTAGCAAAAGACTAAATCCTTTCCTATGAAGATCAGAAATAACATAAAGATGTTTGCTCCAATCATTTCAATCCAACATTGGCTAGAGGCTATAGCCAGGACAATTCAGCAATAAAAAGAAATAAAAGGCGTCCAGATTTTGAAAGAAAATAAAATTATTTTTAACCCTAAAGAACCCACTAAAAGCTTATTAGAAACAATAAATGAATACAACAAAATTGGTGGACACACATCAATACACAAAATCACTTATATTTTTATGCAGTAGTAATAAACAACAAAAATAAAACAATCCAAAAATGAAATTAAGAAAATAGCTTCAGGGGCACCTGGGGGGCTTAGTTGGTTAAGTGTGCCTTCAGCTCAGGTCATGATCCCAGGGTCCTGAGATTGAGCCCCGGGCTCTCTGCTCAGCGAGGAGCCTGCTTCTCCCTCTCCCTCTGCCTGCCACTCTGCCTACTTGTGCTCTCTCTTTCTCTGTCAAATAAATAAATAAAATCTTTAAAAAAAAGAAAACAGCTTCACTTGTAATAGCATAAAAAATGAATAAATTAGCATAGTGAAAGACTTGAACACTAAAAACTACAAAATATTGAAATAAGTTTTAAAATACCTAATTAGTGGAAAGACATCCCATGTTCATGAATCAGAAGATATGATAGCATTAAAAAGCCAATATCCCCAAATTCATGTACAGATTAAATAGAATCTGTACCAAAATCCCAGTTGCTTTTTTTAAAAATAATTGACAAGGAGATCTCAAACCTCATGCATGACCTAGAAAAGCCAAAATTATCTTCATAAAGGGAAGTTTGGTGGACTAACACTTTATGATTTCAAAACATACTACAAAGTTACAGTAAACAATACTGTGTGTTACTGGTATAAAAGAATAGAACTGAGAGTACAGAAATGAACCTATGTATTTATGGTAAATTTCACAAGATGCCAGTAAGATACAAAGAAGAAAGAATATTCTTTTCAGTAAATGGTGTTTGAACATTCACATGCAAAAGAATGATGTTGGATAACTACCTCACATTATACAAAAAATTAATTTAGAATGGATCAGAGACTTAAATGTAAGATCTATAAAACTCTTACACATAAGCTTAAATTTTTGGGAGTTGGTGGCAGGAAATAATTTCTTAAATATAGTACCAAAACGTAAGTGACAAAAGAAAAAAAAATAGATAATTTGGATTACATCAAAAGTAAAAACTTTTTTTCTGCAAGTGATACTGACAAGAAAGTGAAAGGAGGAAGTGCTATCAGCAAGATGGGGATATAGGTCATTCCTGCTTCAGTCCCCCTCATAAGAAGACCAACTAGAAATATCCATAGACATCATTGTGAAAATCCCAGGACCTAGTAGTGAGGCAGAAACTTCTCCCTGGACCACAGAGATTGAGAAGGACTACATTAGAATGGTAAAAGGGACAGCCATACTCTGACCATATTGCCTCTTCCCCAGTCCAGCAAAGTGTGACACCCAGATGTCTTCTGCTATGCATATGGTTTCTTTAGTGGGGAAAAAAAAGAGGCCAAGGGGGATATCCAAGACCCTCAGTGGTGTGGGCACCTCCCTGGAGGCCCATTTAGGTCTTACCTCACATAAATCACAGGGAACTCTAGGGGGCTTGATCAAACAAGGAAGGGATAGAAACTGAGAAAGAGTGTTGGGCTTACAGCAGCCAGCAATCAGATCTTGATAGACCTTATATCTCCTTACAACTGCACCAGAACAGAGAGCCCAGCCAGTAGTTTGTCCATCCATAGAACTGAGCCAGTGGCTCTCCCTGGTGGGGAGAGTAGCAGGTAGTTCTCCCTGATTTGGTCAATGGACAATGAGCCATAAGAGCCTTGGAGTCCATTCTACAGCCCAGCCTGGAAGGGAAGCAAATTCAAAGCCCCACTCATGCTGAATATAGCACCTAGTCCTATCTGACCAGAAAGCCTAACCAAGGAACCCAGCAGTTAAGCTTATGGTGACACTCCAGCAGGGAGCCCAGCCAACAACTCTGCCTATGTGTAGAACCAAGACAGTGACCCTGTCTGGCCAGAGAGCTTGGAGAGTGGTTTTACCTGATTTGAGTCCCCAGTTAACAAGATATACTGGCCTTGAAGCTCACTCTACAGCCCTGCACAGGTAGGGAAGCAAAATTGAAGTCCCACCAAACTGCTAAATATAGCTTCCAGTTCCACTTGACCAGGAAACATGACCAGAGAATTTAAGCAGCTACAGAGCCCATCTTAAAGCTGAGGTAAGGCAGTGAACCAAATCAGCAGTCCTGCTAAAAAGTGAAATAAAACTTCTGGTCCTGCACAACGGAGGAGGCTTAACAGTGACCCTGGAAAGCAGCAGAACCCAGTCTATGTTACTTCCCAGACCCCACAGCCCAGCCTACAGCCCGCCCCATAGCAAAGCCCAGCATATAATTTTGCCTAATTGGATAATGCACCTTTCAGCCTTATCTAGGCTGGGAGCCTAGCCAATGACCCAATCTAACTGAGGAGCATAGTTTGTAGCCCAACTCAACAAGGGAATCAGACCACAGAGCATATATTCTAGCCCCACCCAATTACAGGTTAAAGCTGGAGGCTCCAGTTGTCCATATGGCATGGCCAGTGACTTTGCTCAACAGTGGAGTAGGGCCAACAGCTTACCTGACTGTGAGTCTAACTTGTGGCCCCTGACTTGTGGCCTCATTCAACTTTGAAGCAGTCTCCATGACTGCCTGATTGAAGAGCACAGCCTGAGATCCTGTTTAACCACGAACATTGCCTGCAGACCCACCTCAGCACAGAGTCCAGCCAGCAGTACCATCCAGTTGGAAATCACAGCCTGAAGCTCTACCTGAGGAGCAATTGCATTGTGTTTGACTGAAAGTGACTGAAAGTGTAGAAAGCAAAACCAGGGATAAAAGGCGAGTATTATATATTCAGAATATTGAAAGAAAAAAAATTGTCAACCAAGAATACTATAACCGGTAAGACTGTCTTTTAGAAATGAAAAACAGATAAAGATTTTCCTGAACAAACAAAAGCTGAGGGGGGTCACAATCATTAGACCAGCCTTACAGGAAATGCTAAAGGGTGTTCTTTATCAGAAATAAAGGCATACTAAGTAACATTACAAAAACATAAGAAAGTTTAAAAATCACTGGAAACAGTAAACACACAGTCAAAACAGATTCTTTAGTATTGTGATGGTGGTGCATAATTTATTTAAAACTCTAGATTAATAGTCAAAAACAAATGCATTAAAAATAACTAGAGGGCGCCTGGGTGGCTCAGTCTGTTAAATATCTGCCTTTGGTTCAGGTCACGATCCCAGGGTCCTGGGATCAAGCCCCACAGGAGCCTGCTTCTCCCTCTCCCTCTGCTTGTGCTCTCTCTCTGTCAAATGAGTAAATAAAAATCTAAAAAAAAAACCCTATAACTGTATTAATATGTTACTTAATACATATAAAAAGATATAAATTATAATATCAATATAAAAAGATATAAATTATAATATCAATAACACTATATGTGAAGGGGGGACAAAGGAAAGTCTGTATACTATTGTTATCAACTAAAAATAGGATGTTATAAATATAAGACATTTTATGTAAGCATCATGATAACCACAAAGGAAAAACCTGTAGTAGATACACAAAAGATTACAATAAAGGAGCCCAAGAACACCACCACAGAAATTAATTCAGTCTCAAAGGAAGACAGTAATATAAGAAACAAGCAACAAAGGATATTCAAAACAATCAGAAAACTTTATAGGTATTTATTTACTTATAAATAATAATTTTAAATAAAAGGATTAATTCTCCAATTAAAAAACATAAAATGGCTAAATGAATGAAAAATAAGATCCAATGGAATGCTGCCTCCAAGAGACTCATTTTATGTTTAAGAACACACAGAGGGAGAAAGAAGGGATTAAAAAGGATATTTCAAGTAAGTGGCAACCAAGAGCAAGCCAGAGTAGCTATACTTAGACAAAATAGATGTTAAGTAAAAAATAGTCAAAACAGGGCGCCTGGGTGGCTCAGTTGGTTAAGCGACTGCCTTCGGCTCAGGTCATGATCCTGGAGTCCCTGGATCAAGTCCCGCATCGGGCTCCCTGCTCAGCAGGGAGTCTGCTTCTCCCTCTGACCCTCTTCCCTCTCATGCTCTCTCTCATTCTCTCTCTCAAATAAATAAATAAATAAAATCTTAAAAAAAATAGTCAAAAGAGACACAGAAGGTCATTATATAGTAATAAAGGAGTCAATCCTTCTATCACAATTGTAAATACTTATGAACCCAACACTGGGGCACCTAAGTATATAAAGCAAATACCAACAGAACTAAAAGGAGAAGTAAAGAGCAATACAATAACAGTTCAGAAGTTTAATACTCCACTCTCAACAATGGATAGATCATCCAGTTAGGGACTCAATGAGGAAACACCAGATTTAAACAATACTATAGACCAGATGAACTAACAGAAATATACAGAACATTCTATCCAACAGCAACAGAGTACACATTCTTCTCAAGTGTACAGAAAACATTTTCAAGGCAGATCATATGTGAGGCCACAAAACAAGTCTCAAGAAATTAAAAAAGATAGAAATTGTATCAAGTATCTTATCTTACCACAGCAGATTGAAACAAAATCCATAATAGGAGGAAAGCTGGAAAATTCATAAATGCATGAAAATTAAGTAACACACTCCTGAGCAACCAATGAATCAAAGAAGAAATCATAAGGGGAATAAAAAATTATCTTGAGACAAAAGAAAGTGAAAACACGACATATCAAAACTTATGGAATGCTGTAAAAGCAATATGAGAGTGAAGTTTATAGTGACAAATGCATACATCAAGAAAAAAAGAATGATATCCAATAAACAACCTAAGTTTACAGTGCAAGTAGCTAGAAAAAGAACTAAGTCCAAAGTTAGCAGAAGAAAGGAAATAACGAAGATTGGAGCAGCAATGAATGAAATAGATGATACAAAAACAATAGAAAAGATTAACAGAATCAAGAGTTGATTCTTTGAAAAGATAAACAAAATGGACGTGTCTTTAACTAACCAAAAAATAATAATAATAAATAAAAACAGAGGATCCAAATAAATAAAATTATAAAAGAAGACACAAGATAACTGATAGCACAGAAATAAAAAAGGATCGTAAGAGACTGCTATTAACAGTTATCTGCCAACAACTGGGCAAACTGAGCAAAATAGGTAAGTTCCCAGAAACATACAACTTACAAGGACTGAATCATGAAGAAATAGAAAATCTGAATATATCAATGAGGAGCATTAAGTTTAAATCAGTAATCCAAAACCCCAACAAAGAAAATCCTAGGACCTGAGAGTTTCATTGGCAAATTCTACAAAACACTTAAAGAAGAATTAATTCCAATCCTCCCCAAACTCTTCCAAAATTGAAGAGGAGGGAACACCCTCAAAACCATTTTATAAGGCCATTATTACCTTGATACCAAAGCCACATATTAGGAGTACTACCCAAAGTAATTTATAGATTCAATGCAATCCTTAACAATTTACAATGGCATTTTTTACAGAAATAAAGAAAAAAAAATCCTAAAATTTGTATGGAACCACAAAAGCCCCCAAATAGTCAAAGCAGTCCTGAGGAAAAAGTTTGGGGCATCACACTTCCTGATTCCAAGCTTATGATAAATCTATGGTAACCAAAATGGGATAGTACTGTTACAAAAACAAATACATAGACCAATGAAACAGAATCAGGAGCCCAGAAATAAGCCCAGGAATATACTGTCAACTAATATTTGACAAGGGAGCCAAACATACCCAAAGGAAGAAAGACAATTTCTTCAATAAATGGTTATTCACAAGCAAAGAATGAAACTGGACCCATATCTTACACTATCACAAAAATGAACTCTAAATTATTTAAGACTTAAATGTGAGCACTTACGCCATAAAACTCCTAGAAGAAAACATAGGGAAAGCTCCTGGCATTGGCCTTGGCAATAATTATATGGACATGATTCCCAAAACACAAGAAACAAAAGCAAAAATAAACAAGTGGGACTATTTAAACTAAAAGCTTCTGCACAGCAAAAGAAATGATCAATAAAATGAAAAGACAACCTATAGAATGGGAAAATATTTACAAAGCACACATCTGGTAAGGGGTTAATATCTAAAATATATAAGAAATTTATAAAAACAAATAGGAAAATGATAATAATAATACAATTGAAAAAAAATGGACATAGGACCTGAATAGATTTTTTTTTCCAAAGAAGATATTTGATCGGCCAACAGTACATGGAAAAACATTCAACATCATTTATCAACTGGGAAATAAAAATCAAAACCACAATGAAATGAAGCTCACACCTTTTAGAATGGCTATTATAAGAAACAAAAACAAAACAAACAAAAAAAAGCCAAGAGATAATAAATGTTGCTGAGGACCTGGAGAAAAAGAAACCTTCTGCACTGTTGATGGGAATCCAAATTAGTATAGTCACTATTAAAAACAGTATGGAGGTTCTTCAGAAAATTAAAAATAGAATTACCATATGATCCAGCAATTCCACTTCCATGTATTTATCTGAAGGAAATGAAATCAATATCTCAAAGAGGCACATGCACCCCTATGTTCATTGGGCATTAGTTACAATAGCCAAGACATGGAAACAACTTTAGTATTCATCAATGGATGTACGGATAAAGAAAATGTGGTATACACACACACATACACACACACACACATATACATATATTTATGATGGAATGATTATTCAGCCATAAAAAAGGTGAAATCCTGCCATTTGCGACAATGTGGATAAAACTTGAGAGCATTATGCTAAATCAAATAAGTCAGATGGAGAAAGACAAATGCTGTGTGATCTCATTTATATGTGGAATCTAAGAAAACCAAATTCATGGAAACAGAATGGATTGGTGGTTGCCAGGAAAGAGGTGGGGGATGGGGTAAAGGTGTAAAGGTGGTCAAAAGTTACAAACTTCTAGTTTTAAGATGAGTAAGTTCTGTGAATAAAATGTACAGCATGGTGACTTTGGCTAACAATATTGTATTGTATATTTGAAAGTTTCTAGGAGAGTAGATTTTTTAAAATTCTCACCACAAAAATTTAATTATGCTAGGTGATCTATGTATTAACTAATATTATTATGGTAATCATTTTACAATATATACATATATAAAATCCTACATTTTACACCTTAAAATGACACAATGTTATATGATAATTATATCTTAATAAAGTTTGAAAAAATTTTTAAAAGAATATCAAAGACAACCCACAGATTGGGAGAAAATTCTTGCGAGTCGTTTATCTACTAAGGGATTTGTACTTAGAATTTATGAAGAACTTTCACAATTCAGTAACAAAAAGCAAACATCTCAATTAAAAAATGGGCAAAATATTTGAATAAAACTTTCTCTGAAGAAAGCATATAAAAGGTCAATATGCTCATGAAAAGATATTAAATATCATTAATCATCAGGGAAATGCAAATCAAAACTGTAAGGTACTTCACACTTATTACATTAACTGTAAGCAAAGGCAGGGATAAAATAATAGGCATTGGTGAGCATGTAGAGAAATTGAATCTTTGGTATTTTGCTATTGGAAATGTACAATGGTGCTGCTGCTTCAGAAAATGATTTGTTAGTTCCTCAAAATCTTAAACATAGGATTATCATGTGGTACAGCAATTTCACTCCTAAGCATATACTCAAAGGATGAAGACATCTATCTGCAGAAAACCTTGTACAAAAATGTTCATAACAGGTTTATTAGTCAAAGGATAAAATTAAAATGTCTATTAACAGAGGAATAAATAAATATAGTGTGAGGGCGCCTGGGTGGCTCAGTTGGTTAAGCGACTGCCTTCGGCTCAGGTTATGATCCTGGAGTCCCGGGATCGAGTCCCGCATCAGGCTCCCTGCTCAGCAGGGAGTCTGCTTCTCCCTCTGACCCTCCCCCCTCTCATGCTCTCTCTATCTCATTCTCTCTCTCAAATAAATAAATAAAATTTAAAAAAATCAAACATTAAAAAATAAATAAATAAATATAGTGTGATATATTCTAATATTGGAATATTATTCTGCAATAAAAAGAAATAAATTGTTGATATATGATACAACACAGATCTACCTCTAAAAACTATGCTAAATACTAATACTATGCTAAATGCTAGTACTATGCTAATACTAATTGGTATGGGGTTCTTTTGGAGAGGATGATAGTATTCTAAAATTAAACATAATCCTGTAAACTTACTAAAAATCACAGTGTATTCTTTAAATAGGTGAATTATATGGTATATGAATTATATTTCAATGAATCGTTAAAAAAATGGCCAATGAGGAAAAGATTCTTAACATCATCAATCATCAAAAAGCTGAATATACAAATTAACACCACAATGAAATAACAATACATACTTACTAGGTTGGCTAAAAATGAAGAAGGTGTTGAAGAGAATGTAAAATAATTGGTTGTCCTGCATGTTTTTAACTAGAGTGTAAAATAATATAGCCACCTTGGAAAATAGTGTGTTAGTACCTTGTAAAGTTAAGTATGTATTTCCCACCTAACCCAGAAACTTATCTTCTGGGTATTTATCCAAGAGAAAGGAAAGCATATGGTCACACAAAAGCATGTATATGAAGTCAAAGCATCATTATTCATAACAGCTAGAAATTGGCAACAACCCAAATGATCACCAACTGATAAATGAACAAACTGTGATATGTCCATAACATGGAATACCACTTGGATACAGAAAGAAATACGGGGGCCTGGATGGCTCAGTCAGTTAAATGACTGACTCTTGATTTTGGCTCAGGTCATGATCTCAGGGTCCTGGGATTGAGCCATGCATCAGGCTTCCAGCTCAGCATGGAGTCTGCTTGTCCCTCTCCCTCTGCTCCTCTCTCTTCCTCACTCTCTCTGTCTCAAATAAATAAATAAAATCTTAAAAAAAAAGGAAACAAAAAGGAATATATTAATACATGTAAACACATGATTGAATTTCACAAACTTGATGTGAAATGAAATAAGTCAAACATAAAACACTAAATACTATATAATTATATTGATATGAAATTCTAGAAAACACGAAACTATTTAGAGAGAAAGAAGCAAAGTTCTCACCTGGGGTCAAGAGTGGAGAAAGGGTATCAAATGCTAAGAGGCAGAGGAAATTTTGTAGGGTGAGGAAACTGTTCTGTATCTTGATCGTGGAAGCAGTTAAGCTGTCATACAAATTACCAAAACTCATCAAAATGTACACCTAATATTGTTGAATTTTAATACGTATGTGAATAATGCATTAATAAACAAAAATGAAGAAAAGAAATATAAACTATATAGCTTCTCACATAAGAATCTTTCTAGTTCATTGTGCTTGCCTTCTATGTGAAATAGCAGATGGTCTAATTGATGAGAGACACCTCTGTCATTGTGTTGTAATGCTTAGAGCACCACATATTATCCTTTTTAAAAAAAGATTTATTTATTTATCTGAGAGAGAGAAAGTATGAGCATGTGAGAGGGGGAGAGGGCAGGAGGGGCAGAAGAAGAGAGAGAATCTCAAGCAGACTCACCACTGAGTGTGGAGTCCCACATGGGGCTCAGTCTCACAGCCAAGATCATCACCTGAGCCAAAACGAAGAACCAGTCACTTAACCAACTGAGCCACCCAGGTGTCCCTAGAGCATCTCATATTCTCTTAATGTTTAGAGAACTGGTGTCAAAAAAGAAAGCAAACTCTATCAATTTATTCTATTTTTCATAACTAACTCATATCTCAAAGGTCAAGATATTTATAGCTTTAAATAGCAGTACCCAATATAAGTGATGCATTGGCAAGATAATGTGACAGACATTGTAAGGAATACAAATATTAAGCAACAGAGATCTTGCCCAAATTATCTAACAATCTAATGCTTGCAAACAAATATTTGTATAACTACCAATGTATTATAGTGTATAATAGTATATGCTAATTCAACCGAGATAGTAGGTAATTTACTACTGAAGGGACGAATCAACAAAGTTTGAATTTTAATTGGGTCTAGAAGTATTGGTGGGGTTTTAGCTAGACAAGGAGGATCATTCTAGATAGAGAAAGCATTGTGAGAAAATACCAAACGTTTATTTCACATTATTTGTCAAGTTGGTGATGTTTTGCTTGGTGTGAGTAAAGTAGAGAAGGAGAAAATGAATAAGTATGGGAAGATAGCCTAAAACCCCAAAATGAACAGTCATTTATTAGAACTTTAGAATATTTTTATGTAGGCAACAAAGCCACGAAGATTTTGGAGGGGCATGCATGCTGAACGTGATCAAATCTGTATTCTCAGAAAAGATAAAGGATAAAGTGCAGCAAAAATATACAAAGGAAGTTAGAGAAAACAAATAGGACACTTGAATAAAGGGAGTTGCTACAGAAATGGGCAGTTTGGCAACTAATTAAAGAGACATTTCAGTGGTAAAACCAACAAGTCTTGAATTCTGATTAGATTATAAAGGTGCAAGCCAGGAGGAAGTTAATGGATAGCACAATTATTTCTAATCTAGGTGAGAATGAATAGTGATACTATCATCCAAAATAGAAGACAATAAGAGAAGAATCAATACTGAGTTTAATTACAGCTATGTTGAATTTGAGACGTGTTTGGAAGCACAGTAATATTTTTAAAATTCTTTCCTAGATCTCATAGTAGAGTCAAGGCTAAAAATATATATTCATAAATTATGTGCATGTAGTGGTAGTCGAATCTATGCCAGTGAATCTCATGATTGTCATTTGCCAAATAAGGAGGAAACAAAAGAGAAATGATGGATTGTAGAAGTAGATCTGGTCAAAGGAAGGACCAAAGAGAATCAGGAAGTCAGAGGCTAAGGGGAGACCCAAATGTACATAATACTTTGGAAGCAAGAAGAATGTTTTTTGAAAGAAGTCTTGGTTAATAACTTGTATGCTACACAAAGACAAATGAAAAATTACTGGAAAAAAACAATTAATTTATCAGTTGGTACTTCATTGGTCTGATTAGAAATAAAGTATACACATACAAAAAAATTAAAAAGCAAGATAAGAAATGAATTTTTAAATTACATCTCATATGATCCTATGGAGTTATAGCTTGTAGCTTTAGATCCAAGACTGACCTCAGCTATTTTTATTAAAATAACAATATGGTGCCTACTTTCAAAAGAATGGTAATTTTGGACCTTATCTTATTCTAGTAACAGCACCAAGATTAATAATATCATGAACTTAACAAAATTGAGATACAGTGCTTTTAGTTACTTTGCCAATTGTTCAGACATTCACTGTGATTAAAGATGTGTGATTAAAGATTTTCCTTAAGCAAAAATTACAGGCATTTGCAGGACACGTGGGTGACTCAGTTGTTAAACCTCTGCCTTCGTCTCAGGTCATGATCTCAGAGTCCTGGGATCGAGCCCCTCATCAGGCTCCCTGCTCCGTGGGAAGCCTGCTTCTCCTTCTCCCACTCCCCCTGCTTGTGTTCCCTCTCTCGCTATCTCTCTCTCTCTGTCAAATAAATAAATAAAATCTTTAAGGAAAAAAAATACAGGCATTTGTAATAACTTATAAATCCAAGTTTTCTCTGTGTATACTTTCAAAATCAGATTTTGTCATTTATATGAGAAGAATGTTAACAACTTTCTCAAATTTTCTTAAAGGCTATTTTCTGATCTATGTTCAAGTATGTTCACATTATGTGCTTGTAAATAAAGATATTTCCTAGAAAGGAAAAAGGATGAGGAAACACACTCCAGAGAGATAAGTTTTAGAGAAATTATCCCACAATTCCAATGTGTTCTTTCCCATTTGGCTCTCTGATATACTTCTTTCTAGGGCAAAGATATTTATTCTGCTGAATCTGTAAATAAACCTATCATGTTAGATATTCTTTTCCCATGTAATTAGTTATATTGCACATTGATTAATTTTAGAAAGTCATGTATATTTATTTCTATGTAAATTCTCCAATAGCACATGTGTACTGTAATACCATTTTACTTATGTGCACACTACTAGTCCTTGAAAGATAAGATTTTGAGTGATTATAATGTCAATGTTAATTTTTGGTATTTTCTAAAATAATCATAAATCACTTTTATAAGTAAAGTATCATAAATACTATTAAAATTTGAATATTTAAATATTTATTATAATAGCCATATAAGCATTTTTTGTTAGAACATATTTAATGAGAAAACTTTTTAATGAGAATTATTTTATTTAATTGGAGCCATATTTATCATTTTAAAGAAAGAAGAAAACACTGAGGAAATGATATATTGCTTAACTTTCTAAAAGAGTGAAATTCAAAATGACAAACTGAGAATGACATTTGCTTCCCCTTACTGTCACAAATAAGGGAAGGAAGGAAGGAAAGAAGGAAGGAAGGAAGGAAGAAAAAAGAAAGAAAGAAAGAGAAGGAAAGAAAGAAAGGAAGGAAGGAAGGACGGAAGAAAGGAAAAAGGAAGGAAAGAAGGAAGGAAGGAAGGAAGGAAGAAAGAAAAAAGAAAGAAAGAAAAAAAGAAAGAAAGAAGAAAGACAAAGGAAGAAAGAAAAGAAGGAAGGAGAGAAAAAAGAAAAGAAAGAAAACTTTGAAAATAATAACTGAAGGAATAAAAATGTATAAATAAATAGAAAAATCAATAAGGATGGTGGTTGTGAACATAAGAGATATTGGAAAGAATTTCTAGAAGATGAATTGGGTATGAATGATGATATATAAGAAGCCACAATATGGACAGGGCTATATCAAATGATAGGTAACATGGAAACAATCCTGGGAAGCTCCAGTCTTGAAATCAACAGAAAGAATAAATGAACAAGCATGAGAAATAAGGATGGAAACAAGCAGATAATTAAGTCTAAGCAAAACTGACCCTCCCTATCCTATGACAACCCTCACCCACTCACCAACCCTGGTGTACAGAATACAAGAAGATCAAAATTTACTCTCAGACAAAAAAAGTAGAAGACTCGTCTCTGAAATTGTTTAACAAACCAAAGGAAACTGTAGCAGTTAGTGTGGGTGGCAGACATATTTGTCACTGGTTCCCCATCTGCTCAGTGAATAAAAGCCAACCACTGGTCAAATGTTGCCCATGTTTAGAGAGATCACAATCAGCTCTTTTACTGCCTCAATTTAAAACATGAGTGAAAAATCAAGGAAGAAGTCCTGTAGCAAGAAAGAGAATGACCAAAAGAAATAGAACATCTAACCAAAAATTAAACAGGATAATTTAGAAAAACAAAGGCAAGTTTTAAACATACTAATTAGTATGGCCAAAGAGAGTCAAGAAGATATTTCATTCATCAATAAAAACAGGATGCTATGAAAAAAGAAACAATAGAACAAGAATTTCAAAAATAATAATAAGGATCAAAATTTAAAAGTTGAATTAAAGGGTTTCAAAATGAAATTGAGAAAATCCCCAGAATATACTGCAAAAGACTAATGAAGACATTTTGAGAGAAAAGATGAGCCATAGAAAATTTAATCAGGAATGGCCAGTTTCTGATAAACAAGCCTAAAAGTAGAGAAAGAAAAACTGGAGTAGGAAATCATCAAAGAAATAATAGCACACACACACACACAAAATCAGACTGAATAAAACACAGAATCTACTCAAATCCACTGGATTTTTTTTCACATCTGGGTATGCTGGATTTAGACCCAACTGGATACACCACCTTGCAGATAGTAACTATAAAACCTGGACAAAGAGCTACGTACAGATACTAGACAGTGAACAGAGCAGATACATTCTGGCAGAAAATTCATGCTTACTAGGAGGAGAAAGACAGCTGTACAAATAATTACTGCCTTTGAGGGGCTAAAATGAGTCCTTTGGTCCAGCAGCAGGGAATGCACATGAGAAATCTCAAAATCTTTCTGGCCGAGGAACCAGGAAAACAAAACCTGAACACCATGAACATTGAAGAGGGTGGGAGAAATCCCAGAGAGGAACGAGCTGGAGCCAGAATCTCCAAACTCTCCCTGACTCACATCTAAACTTTGCATGCATGGACTAGAATCACAGCAGCTCAAACAAGGAAAAAAAAATTGAACAGTGATCAATGTTGCTATTCTGAATGTTGCTATCTTGAATATTTAACATAAGCAGACAGGCTTGGGTGGAGTAGAAACTTTCTTGGAGGTGGGCTGATGAGAAACTTAGTTTTTCTATCTGTGTCATCTTGAAGCTAACTACAGTCCATGGAACACAGCAGAGGCAAGAGCATACATGGAAATATTGTAGTCTTCCTGTCTGCTGAACAAGAAAAGAGAAATCAGGAAACCATGTATGCTCCAGAGGGTGGGCATTCCTGATAGGGAAAGAGTCAGAGGAAAAATCCCTAGCACAGCCCAATCTCAGATATAAAAACTATTTGCTAAAACAAAAGAAAAAATACTTACCACAGAAAATAACAGAATTCAGTATTGGATTGTATTCTTTTTTTTTTTTTGATAATAATTTTTTTTTTATTCTTATGTTAATCCCCATACATTACATCATTAGTTTTAGATGAAGTGTTCCATGATTCATTGTTTGTGCAAAACACCCAGTGCTCCATGCAGAATGTGCCCTCCTCAATACCCACCACCAGGCTAACCCATTCTCCCACCCCCCTCCCCTCTAGAACCCTGTTTGTTTTTCAGAGTCCATCGTCTCTCATGGTTCGTCTATCCCTCCGATTTCCCCCGCTTCATTCTTCCCCTCCCGCTACCTTCTTCTTCTTCTTTTTTTTTTTTCCTTAACATATATTGCATTATTTGTTTCAGAGGTACAGATCTGAGAGTCAACAGTCTTGCACAATTCACAGCGCTTACCAGAGCACATACCCTCCCCAGTGTCTATCACCCAGTCACCCCATCCTTCCCACCCCACCCCCCACTCCAGCAACCCTCAGTTTGTTTCCTGAGATTAAGAATTCCTCATATCAGTGAGGTCATATGATACATGTCTTTCTCTGTTTGACTTATTTCACTCAACATAATACCCTCCAGTTCCATCCACGTCGTTGCAAATGGCAAGATCTCATTCCTTTTGATGGCTGCATAATATTCCATTGTATATATATACCACCTCTTCTTTATCCATTCATCTGTTGATGGACATCTTGGCTCTTTCCACAGTTTGGCTATTGTGGACATTGCTGCTATAAACATCGGGGTGCACGTACCCCTTCGGATCCCTACTTTTGTATCTTTGGGGTAAATACCCAGTAGTGCAATTGCTGGATTGTATGGTAGCTCTATTTTCAACTTTTTGAGGAACCTCCATACAGTTTTCCAGAGTGGCTGCACCAGCTTGCATTCCCACCAACAGTGTAGGAGGGTTCCCCTTTCTCCGCATCCCCGCCAACATCTGTCGTTTCCTGACTTGTTCATTTTAGCCATTCTGACTGGTGTGAGGTGGTATCTCATTGAGGTTTTGATTTGGATTTCCCTGATGCCGAGCAATATGGAGCACTTTTTCATGTGTCTGTTGCCATTTGGATGTCTTCTTTGGAAAAATGTCTGTTCATGTCTTCTGCCCATTTCTTGATTGGATTCTTTGTTCTTTGGGTGTTGAGTTTGATGAGTTCTTTATAGATTTTGGATACTAGCCCTTTATCTGATATGTCATTTGCAAATATCTTCTCCCATTCTGTCGGTTGTCTTTTGGTTTTGTGGACTGTTTCCTTTGCTTTGCAAAAGCTTTTTATCTTGATGAAGTCCCAATAGTTCATTTTTGCCCTTGCCTCCCTTGCCTTTGGCGATGTTTCTAGGAAGAAGTTGCTTTGGCTGAGGTCAAAGAGGTTGCTGCCTGTGTTCTCCTTTAGGATTTTGATGGAGTCCTGTCTCACATTGAGGTCTTTCAACCATTTGGAGTCTATTTTTGTGTGTGGTGTAAGGAAATGGTCCAGTTTCATTCTTCTGCATGTGGCTGTCCAATTTTCCCAACACCATTTGTTGAAGAGACTGTCTTTGTTCCATTGGACATTCTTTCCTGCTTTGTCAAAGATGAGTTGACCATAGAGTTGAGGGTCCATTTCTGGGCTCTCTATTCTGTTCCATTGATCTATGTGTCTGTTTTTGTGCCAGTACCATGCTGTCTTGATGATGACAGCTTTGTAATAGAGCTGGAAGTCCGGAATTGTGATGCCGCCGGCTTTGCTTTTCTTTTTCAACATTCCTCTGGCTATGCGGGGTCTTTTCTGGTTCCATACAAATTTTAGGATTATTTGTTCCATTTCTTTGAAAAAAGTGGATGGTATTTTGATGGGGATTGCATTGAATGTGTAGATTGCTCTAGGTAGCATTGACATCTTCACAATATTTGTTCTTCCAATCCATGAGCATGGAACATTTTCCATTTCTTTGTGTCTTCCTCCATTTCTTTCACGAGTATTTTATAGTTTTCTGAGTACAGATCCTTTGTCTCTTTGGTTAGATTTATTCCTAGGTATCTTATGGTTTTGGGTGCAATTGTAAATGGGATCGACTCCTTAATTTCTCTTTCTTCTGTCTTGTTGTTGGTGTATAGGAGTGCCACTGATTTCTGTGCATTGATTTTATATCCTGCCACTTGACTGAATTCCTGTATGAGTTCTAGCAGTTTTGGGGTGGAGTCTTTTGGGTTTTCCACATAAAGTATCATATCATCTGCAAAGAGTGAGAGTTTGATTTCTTCCTTGCCAATTTGGATGCCTTTGATTCCTTTTTGTTGTCTGATTGCTGTGGCTAGGACTTCCAATACTATGTTGAATAGCAGTGGTGATAGTGGACATCCCTGCCGCGTTCCTGACCTTAGGGGGAAAGCTCTCAGTTTTTCCCCATTGAGAATGATATTTGCTGTAGGTTTTTCATAGATGGCTTTTATGATATTGAGGTATGTACCCTCTATGCCTACACTCTGAAGAGTTTTGATCAAGAAAGGATGCTGTACTTTGTCAAATGCTTTTTCTGCATCTATTGAGAGGATCATATGGTTCTTGTTCTTTCTTTTGTTAATGTATTGTATCACATTGATTGATTTGTGGATGTTGAACCAACCTTGCAGCCCAGGGATAAATCCCACTTGGTCATGGTGAATAATCCTTTTAATGTACTGTTGGATCCTATTGGCTAGTATTTTGGTGAGAATTTTTGCATCCATGTTCATCAGGGATATTGGTCTGTAATTCTCCTTTTTGATGGGGTCTTTGTCTGGTTTTCAGATCAAGGTAATGCTGGCCTCATAAAATGAGTTTGGAAGTTTTCCTTCCATTTCTATTTTTTGGAACAGTTTCAGAAGAATAGGTATGAATTCTTCTTGAAATGTTTGGTAGAATTCCCCTGGGAAGCCATCTGGCCCTGGGCTTTTGTTTGTTGGGAGATTTTTGATGACTGCTTCAATTTCCTTAGTGGTTATAGGTCTGTTCAGGTTTTCTATTTCCTCCTGGTTCAGTTTTGGTAGTTGGTACATCTCTAGGAATGCATCCATTTCTTCCAGGTTATTTAATTTGATGGCATAGAGTTGCTCATAATATGTTCTTATAATTGTTTATATTTCTTTGGTGTTGGTTGTGATCTCTCCTCTTTCATTCATGATTTTGTTGATTTGGGTCATTTCTCTTCTCTTTTTGATAAGTCTGGCCAGGGGTTTCTCAATCTTGTTAATTCTTTCAAAGAACCAGCTCCTAGTTTCGTTGATCTGTTCTACTGTTCTTTTAGTTTCTATTTCATTGATTTCTGCTCTGATCTTTATGATTTCTCTTCTCCTGCTGGGTTTAGGCTTTATTTGCTGTTCTTTCTCCAGCTCCTTTAGGTGTAGGGTTAGGTTGTGTACTTGAGACTTTTCTTCCTTCTTGAGAAAGGCTTGTATTGCTATATACTTTCCTCTTAGGACTGCCTTTGCCGCATCCCAAAGATTTTGAATAGTTGTGTTTTCATTTTCATTGGTTTCCATGTATTTTTTTAATTCTTCTTTAATTTCCTGGTTGACCCAGTCATTCTTCAGTAGGATGCTCTTTAGCCTCCATGTATTTGAGTTCTTTCTGACTTTTGTCTTGTGATTGAGCTCTAGTTTCAAAGCATTGTGGTCTGAAAATAAGCAGGGAATGATTCCAATCTTTGGGTACTGGTTGAGACCTGATTTATGACCTAGGATGTGATCTATTCTGGAGAATGTTCCATGGGCACTAGAGAAGAATATGTATTCCGTTGCTTTGGGGTGGAATGTTCTGAATATGTCTGTGAAGTCCATTTGGTCCAGTGTGTCATTTAAAGTCTTTATTTCCTTGTTGATCTTTTGCTTAGACGATCTGTCCATTTCAGTGAGGGGGGTGTTAAAGTCCCCCACTATTATTGTATTGTTGTCGATGTGTTTCTTTGCTTTTGTTATTAATTGCCTTATATAATTGGCTGCTCCCATGTTAGGGGCATAGATATTTACAATTGTTAGATCTTCTTGTTGGATAGATCCTTTAAGTATGATATAGTGTCCTTCCTCATCTCTTATTACAGTCTTTGGTTTAAAATCTAATTTGTCTGATATAAGGATTGCCACCCCAGCTTTCTTTTGGTGTCCATTAGCATGGTAAATGGTTTTCCACCCCCTCACTTTCAATCTGGGGCTGTCTTTGGGTCGAAAATGAGTCTCTTGCAGACAGCATATCAATGGGTCTTGTTTTTTAATCCAGTCTGATAGCCTGTGTCTTTTGATTGGGGCATTGAGCCCATTTACATTCAGGGTAACTATTGAAAGATAGGAATTTAGTGCCATTGTATTGCCTGTAAGGTGACTGTTACCGTATATTGTCTGTGTTCCTTTCTGGTCTATGTTGCTTTTAGGCTCTCTCTTTGCTTAGAGGACCCCTTTCAAGATTTCCTGTAGGGCTGGTTTTGTGTTTGCAAATTCCTTTAGTTCTTGTTTGTCCTGGAAGCTTTTTATCTCTCCTTCAATTTTCAATGACAGCCTAGCTGGATATAGTATTCTTGGCTGCATATTTTTCTCATTTAGTGCTCTGAATATATCCTGCCAGTCCTTTCTGGCCTGCCAGGTCTCTGTGGATAGGTCTGTTGCCAATCTAATGTTTCTACGCTTGTAGGTTACATATCTCTTCTCCCAAGCTGCTTTCAGGATTTTCTCTTTGTCTCTGAGACTCGTAAGTTTTACTATTAGATGTCGGGGTGTTGACCTATTTTTATTGATTTTGAGAGGGGTTCTCTGTGCTTCCTGGATTTTGATGCCTGTTTCCTTCCCCAAATTAGGGAAGTTCTCTGCTATAATTTGCTCCATTATACCTTCTGCCCCTCTCTCTCTTTCTTCTTCTTCTGGGATCCCAATTATTCTAATGTTGTTTCGTCTTATGGTATCGCTTATCTCTCGAATTCTGCCCTCGTGATCCAGTAGTTGTTTATCTCTCTTTTTCTCAGCTTCTTTATTTTCCATCATTTCATCTTCTATATTACTGATTCTCTCTTCTGCCTCATTTATTCTAGCAGTTAGCGCCCCCATTTTTGATTGCACCTCATTAATAGCCTTTTTGATTTCTACTTGGTTGGATTTTAGTTCTTTTACTTCTCCAGAAAGGGTTTCTCTAATAACTTCCATATTTTTTTCAAGCCCAGCTAGTATCTTTAAAGTGATGATTCTGAACTCTAGATCTGACATCGTACTAATGTCCGTATTGAGTAGGTCCCTGGCAGTTGATACTACCTCTTGTTCTTTTTGTTGAGGTGATTTTTTCCATCTTGTCATTTTGTGTGGAGAAGAATAGATTAATGAGAGAACAAAATGCTAGCAGAGTAACAACGTCCCCAGAAAATATACTCTAAACAAATCAGAAAAAACCTGAAGCAGTGGGAAAAGAAAGGGAAAGAGAGAAAAAAGAAAAAGAAAAAAAAGAAAAAGATAAAGATAGAAACAAAAACAAACAAAACAAAACAACAACAACAAAAAAACCAGAACGTGATCAAATATGATCAGGCTGGTATATAGATCAGTGCCACACACTAGATTTGGGGTGTGTTTTGGTCTTTTAGAAGAAAGTGCCTCCCAAAATTTTAAAGAAAGAAAAACTTAGATATGTACAAAAATAGGGTTGATATGATGAAGGGATGGAATATGACTGTAAAGATGGAAATTATAAAAAATTTTATAAAAGGAATTGATAAGAAGTTGTTTGAAAAAAGAAGGAAGAGGATTTAAAAAAAGAAAAAAAAAAGGCAGAGAATGTGATCAGGCAGGGGAATAGAAAACACCATATACTAGAGATTTAGGGTATATTTTGATCTGTTAGAAGAAACTATCTCAAAATTTTAAAGAGAGAACAACTTATATATATAAGCCAAAAATACGGGTAACTACTATGAAGGGATAGAATATGACTCTAAAAATGAAAAATAAAAATGTTTTTTTTTTTTTTAAAAGGGATTGATAAGGTGTTGGTTGAAAAAGGGAAAAAGAAAAATTCAAAAAGAAAAAAAAAGAAAAAAAGACAGTTAAAAAAAATTAACTTTGAAAGACTACAGAATCATGGTAAAAAAGCCATGAATTCTATGTGCAGTAGTCCCCTAGAGCTGGAGTTCTGCCGTTCTCATTGATGGGTAAACTTGGTCTTGGCTGGCTGTTCTTGCTGATCTTCTGGGGAGGGGCCTGTTGCCGTGGTTTCCAAATGTCTTTGCCGGAGGCAGAATTGGCCCGCCCTTGCCCCCTCCCAGCTAAGTAATCTGCTGGGGTTTGCTCTCCGGGGCTTTTGTTCCCTGCGAGCTTTCCGTACAGCTTTGGAGGCGGAGAGTGAAAATGGCAGCCTCCCAATCTCCGCCCCGGAGGAGCTGAGAACTCGGGGCCCCGCTTCTCAGTGAGCCCCCAGAGAAAAGCCGTCAGTCACTCCCGACTCCCCGGTCTCCAGCCGCACTCCGTGCTCACCCGGCCTGTGACCGCGCGTTTCTCTCTCTGGCACCCGACCCTGGGTGGAGTCTCCAAACCCAGCAGATCCCTGCGGTGCACTTCCGTGCGGCTTCTCCCGGGGGAGGAAGGTGAGTCTCCCCGGATCTGCCGCTTGTTGGGTCCCTGCTGGAGGAGCAGGGGCCCGACTGTGCCGCGGATCACGGTTTATGGCAACCCCAAGCTGAGAGCCCGCGCCTGGGCTCCGCCTCTGCAGCCGGCTTCCCTGCTCCGATACCTGGGAGCTCTGCCACACTCAGGCACCCCCAGTCTTTCTGTGACCCGTGGGTCCTGAGACCACACTGTCCCGGAGGGTTCCACCCCCCGCTTAGCCACCAGAGTGACGTTCCTCAGCGGAGCAGACTTCTAAAAGTTCCGATTTTGTGCTCCGCTGCTCTATCACTTGTCAGAAGCGGCCGCCGGAGGCCCCTCCCCCGCCGTCTATCCTCCCGAATATCGCCTCAGATTCACTTCTCTGCACGTCCTACCTTCCAGAAAGTGGTCGTTTTTCTGTTCAGAGAGTTGTTGCTGTTCTTTTCTTCGATCTCCTGTTGAGTTTGTAGGTGTTCAGAATGGTTTGATTCCCATCCAGCTGAATTCCTGAGAGGAGACGAAATCCAGGTCCCCTACTCCTCCGCCATCTTGCTCCGCCCTCCTCATGAGAAAATATTAAAGAAAAGATATTTCTATCCCAAGAAATGCATTTTTATATAGTTATTACAGCTATATTTATATTTATTTTTATATTATTAATACATTTAGTTATACATAAATACAGATTATCCCAAAGGTCTTAATGGAATTTTAACTTTAATAACCTTAGAAGTGTAGTGCTGCAATTAAAATATTTTTCAGTAACTGATTTTTAAATTTCCTTTATATTTTTTTAGTTTTGTGAATTTTGAATAATACACTTGTTGTTTTTGTTATGCAGTCTTTTTTTCCCAAAATCTATCCATTTCATTTAAATCACAATTTTTTTAAACATTTTTCATAATGTCCTATTATTTTTTAAGAAATGTTTAATTTTAGAATAGTTGTAGATTTACAAAAAAGTTGCAAAGATATCACAGAGACTTCCCATTTATCCTAAACCACATTTAATAAAAACATGTAGTTCATTCTGTGGGAAGTGGTTACAGCAGAACCTAAGAATTAAGATAATGACTTCTTGACTTCTAGGTTCTAAAGATACTATCCACATGTGAGATAGAAAATATTTTAAAGGCAACTTGAACATCTTGAACCAATATTTCTTTTTATTCCCTTCAGAGTAGGGAAAAGGTTCTTGTGGAGGTGAGTAAGGGATCAAGGTTTTTTGAAAAGAGAAGAGCATTGAAAGTCAACACTAGGTCTTTGTACGCTGTTCCTATCTTGCAAACCAAGTCCTAGAAGATTAGTGAGCAGTTATTTACAGAACCTCTGCTCTGTGCTAGGCTCTGGAAATATCAAGTGAGCAAAAGTAAGCCCATTCTTTATCCATAGTGAGAAAGTTTCCATTAGAAAGGGAACCACTGTGGCAATATGGAAAAGTAGAGGAAGCAGAAAGATCTTTCAAAAGATGGGGGGTGAGAATGAAATCAGCAGCCCAAAGGAAACTTCTTCTTTTTTTTTAAAGATTTTCTTTATTTGAAAGAGAGAGACAGAGATAGCGAAAGACAGCATGAGAGGGGAGGAGAGGGAGAATCAGGTTCTCCACTGAGCAGGGAGCCCAACGCAGGGCCCGATCCCAGGACTCTGGGATCATGACCCCAATGGAAGGCGGACGCTGAACCGATCAAGCCACCCAGGTTCCCCAGGAATCTTCTTATTCAGAGACAGAAAGGGTTTGGAAAAACATATTTAGTATTTTATTGAGGAGGAATATAATAGTGGTTTCTGTTTTTGGCTTTTATCTTCTCATTGAAGTAGGAGGCAATGGAGTCTGGAAAGAATAAAGTGGGAGCTTTAGTGAACCAGAATATCTTTTAAAGAGGTCTTGTAGGAAATATCCAAGACAGATAAATAAATGTGAATGACCAGGATGGAAAAAAAATAAAAGGAATAAAAAGAAAAAGAAAAAAGCCTAGTGGTGTACCTAAATCTAGGGAGTTTGGAATAATGGGGAAACCAATAAGCCAAGTAATGAGTTTTCTTCTTCATAGTCATTGGATGTCAGACTGAGCCTAATACCTTCAACCACTCAAACTCCACCACTCCAAAGGCAGGCAACCAAAGGAATAAGGTTCTGGCACCTTCTGTCTGGCCCCCAGCCTCAATCTTAAACCCATTCATCTGGTTCCTCTTCACACCCAGTTTCTACACCTGTTCTCATTATTTAAAACTCCTTCCCAAATTCTCATCATGTGACCAATAGCTTGCACCTCTCCTCTCTAGGCAAATTTAAAGTAAGGAGATACAATACTGAGATAATTGGTGGTGTATATTAATTATCCAGACTAAGTAGGGGAGAAATAAGAGTTATTTGAATGGGGACCAAAAAATGAATTTAGGAAGCTGCAGTAAATGTGAAGAGGTGGAAAAGTTAGAAACATAACAGTTTATGGTTGGTAATCAACCATATGGATGATAATCTCAACTTTGCCATAATAGAGTGGAAATACTTTCACATGATGACAAAAATCCGAGGTGTTGGGATGCCTGGGTGGCTCGGTTGGTTAAGCATCTGCCTTCGGCTCAGGTCATGATCCCAGGGTCCTGGGATTGAATCCCTCATTGGGCTCCTTGCTCAGGGAGGAGCCTGCTTCTCCTTCTGCCTGCCACTCTCCCTGCTTGTGCTCTCTCTCTCTCTCTCTCTGACAAAGAAATAAATAAAATCTTTAAGAAAAAAAAAAAGCCAAAGTGTGGTCTTTAGTATGGGGTGTTGGAGTTGAGGAAAGGTTAAGGTCATTAAAATTGTGTTTTCAAGGGACTCCAAAACTAGAGTATTGGATAATTAATGATTCAGATAATTTTTATAAGCTCCCCACCCCTACTGAAGAATATTCACAGGTATGTTGCAATAATCATTTAAGAAAAAGCAACTGGTCCACGTATATACTACAGACAGGGGAGAGGGGGTTTGGGGATAAAAGGGAATGAATTACTATAGTTCAAAGAGCATTAGTGTCACACTTTCTGTACATTTAATAATCTCTTCTTTTTCTTCCTATTGTCATAGTATTTGCCATATGCTTGACTCCATGCAAAAAATTCCCAGCCATCTTTGGAAGCCTGATAGTTTTTGTGATTCATTGGTCTAGTGACAAACATGACTATAAAAGAAGAAGAAACTGGCAAACCCAGAGAAAGCCAATAAGAGTGTTTGCTTCTTTGTTCAAAACAGGTGAAATTTTTGTAAACTTAATAGGTTTTTAAAGGCAGTCCTGACAGTTGATATATGACAAATTTTTAGCTCTTCTCAGATGAAGAAATAAAAGACATAGAAAGGTACATGGATTTCCCCAAGTTAGAATGCAAACCTAAGAACCTGTCCTCTAATCATTAACTAGGAGATTAGATATTCCTCCTTTAAATTCCAGAATTAGTCTTTGTTGCAGTTTTATAGTGAAATCCTATCCCTCCCTCTCCCTGACCCGCCATTGATTCCTAGGATCAGCAAGCCTGAGGCTGAATACAGAGAGAATCTATTGTTGTAGGAGGATGGAAATGCAAGGGGTGGTGATGGTAGCTGTGTTTCTTTTCACTTTGTTTCTTCCTTTTTCTCTTCTTTGAAAGGGATTGTCCATCCCCCCCTCAACCCATGAGTATCCCTAAAGTTTCTGCCCATGAAAACTGGATTTTGGTACCCAAGATGCAGCATAAACGTAGGACGAGGTTTACAAGGGGGATCATTTGCCTGGTTTTTTTGTTTTTTTTTTTGTTTTCCTATCTCTATAACTGAAAGAACTCTACAAAACCTTGTGGGTGTACACAGAAACACCATTCCATGATTTGTCAATGCCTGAAACATGATTAGACGAGCTACAGTGGGGAACTGGAACCCATGAGGATCTTCCAGGTACCATAGCAACACATCACAATGGTTTCTGAACAAAACATCATGTGAATGAAGAGATTACTGCAAGACTCCTTTATATGTTGATGGTTGAGAAAATCAACTTCAGCTACTCTGACCATTACAGTACTGTGGAGTCTCATCTCTACACAGCTGCCTTGTACTTTAATGCTTTTATGACTCTGTTGTGGTAAATAGGCAATTACTCTGACAGTTATGATTTACAGTGGTTAGAAACATGTGAATTAAGGAAGCCTGAAATTGAATCCAACCTTTGAAACACTAAACCTTTGTCTCAATACCTTCTTCTTCATAGATCTCCCTCTTGAAATAGCATTGATTATTTTTTAAAAGATTTTATTTATTTATTTGAGAGAGAGAGAGTGTGAGCGAGGGGAGGGGCAGGGAGACAAGCAGACTCTGCATTGAGTGTGAAGCCCAACGAAGGGCTCGATCCCAGGATCCTGACATCATGACCCGAGCCAAAACCAAGAGCTAGCCACTTAACCGAATGAGCCACCCAGGTGCCCAATAGCAATGATTATTAATAGCTGATTATTCAAATAATAAATATTTATTTAGAGAAGTAGAAAAATATCAAATAGTGCAAAGAGAAAATTAAAACTCACCCTCAGTTGAACCATGAAAATATAATTATAAAAATAACCAATTTTAAAGTTTGTAAAAAAGATTTATTATTTAACATTTTATTAGGAGCATTTCCCTACCACCCTATTAAATAAATAATATTAATTTAATCATGTTCTATTTTTGGGCATTTAGGTTTCTAATTTCTGTATATTATAAATAAGGTTATACTGCAATGTTTGCCTATGTTTTAACACATATTTGACAGATAGTAAAGCATTGAAACTACTGGATCAAATGATGTACATTCTTCTAAACTTTTTTTTTTTAAAGATTTTATTTATTTATTTGACAGAGAGAGAGCGAGCGAGAGCAGGAACACAAGCAGGGGGAGTGGAAGAGGGAGAAGCAGGCTTCCCGCCGAGCAGGGAGCCCGATGTGGGACTCGATCCCAGGACCCCGGGATCATGACCTGAGCCGAAGGCAGACGCTTAATGACTGAGCCACCCAGGCACCCAATCTTCTAAACTTTTAATGTAAATTCCTTCCAGAAAGGTAAAGATAAATGAACTCATATTTCCTTTTACTCACATCTCTCGGTGCTACTGCATTTTACAAACCTCTATAGTTTGGTAAGTGAAAAATATTCTAATTACATTAAGTTACAAACATGTTATTTCTAGTATTGAATTTTTCAGGTGTCTTGTCAATTTGCTTGTTTTATTTCATGAATTGTGTCTGTTCTTTGCCCACTGTGATCAGATTTAGTCTATTCCTTATTATTTTGCACAAATCCTTTGATATTTATAACTTGAAAATACTTTCCCCACTTTTTGGCTTTCTTCACAATTTTACTTATGCATTTATTGCATTTGGAAGCCTGTTACTGATATATAAACAAATACATGGAAAATTTTATTTGAAGTTCTCCACTTATTTTATGACCTCTATGAGAGAATAGATAAACATTTCCAAAATTTTCTTCTAGGTGTTTTATTATCTAAAATTTTTCATTTAGTTTTATTATCTATCTGGAACGTACCCTCATGCTTTCTATTATTATATATTACATGGCCTCAGCCAAAATGGATTTGTACCTTGTACAACAAAATAAAATTAAGCATCATTTAATTTCTTAATAACAACAAAACTAACTTTCAAAAATTTTAACTCTAATATTGACGAACAAAATGCTTTAAAAGTACTAAAGATTCAGCTGAAGAAATGTAGTATGTAAATTAATTGAAAGTAGATAAAGGGAATAAGAGGGGTTAATAAAAAACATTTACATGAGAGAAATATCTACATATTTTTTTCTTTAAAACTATAATAATATTTAGGCATTTTCTATTGCCTTTATAGTTTCTCACTTGTCTAAATGTTTATTGCTATTTCAAGGTACAAGTCCATTCATGTTAAGAATATGTTCTGGGGCACCTGGGTGGCTTAGTCAGTTAAGCATCCAACTTTTGATTTAAGCTCAGGTCATGATCTCAGGCTTGTGGAATTGAGCCCTGCATCAGCCTCCATGCTCAGTGGGGAATCTGCTTGATATTCTCTCCCTCTGCCCTACCCACCTTCTCTCTTTTTCTCTCTCTCTCAACTAAATAAATCTTAAAAAAAAAAAAAAAAAAAAGTGCTGCCCACATAGGAAAAAAAAGGAGCAACTTGCCCTTTATCTGTTTACCAGTTTACTGTGAGAAAGAAACATTTTCCAGGCCTATTGACTTTGAAACCATGTTCAAAAGAAACAGTGACTGGGGGCGCCTGGGTGGCTCAGTTGGTTGAGCGACTGCCTTCGGCTCAGGTCATGATCCTGGAGTCCCGGGATCGAGTCCCACATCGGGCTCCCTGCTCAGCAGGGAGTCTGCTTCTCCCTCTGACCCTCCCCGCTCTCATGTACTCTCTCTCTCTCTCATTCTCGCTCTCTCAAATAAATAAATAAATCTTTAAAAAAAAAAAAAAAAAAAAAAGAAACAGTGACTGTACTCTCCAGGTTTGGGGCTGCATTTTACAAGTTTTTTCAAAAGTCCTGTGTCAAAAGAGCTGAAAGCAATTACAAAATATTGTTCATGTCTAGGAGAATAGAGAAGAGGCCTGAGTCTTATTTTGGGTCTGATTTACAAAGAATGATTCAGGGAACCAGCTTATATACTTTAAAATCCACCCTTGCATCACACTTAGCAATGAAAGGGACATACACAGTGGAGAGGATCACTTTCTCACCCAAAGCAGGGAGTTATCTTTTATTAGAACACCACCTAATAGACCTCCATAAAATACTCACAATGTCATTGTAAAAACAAGAAAACAAGAAACACAAGTGAAGAACTTTATCCTCCACAGAGCTTAGCATGGTGTGTTTTGCAACTAGAAAATATTCTATATGATTTCTGGTAGGGCAAATAATCACTGAATTGTCATTATACAACTATATTGCATTATAAAAATATAAGCAACCAATTTTAAACATTTGGCTTTGGCTCTATAAGACTGTTTTTGTGTATTGTTTTCTTACTCAACATTTTATTATGAGTATTATCCCTACTATCCCATTTAATAAATGTTTTCTATTGGTCATATTCTTTTATTAGGCATTTGGGTTGTTTCTAAATTCTATATATTATAAATAAGGGTAAACTGACTTTTTCCTTATCCAAAAATGAATTCTAAGCTTTGTAGAACAAGATATAAAAATCTTAATTCTTATTTTCCATTTTTAAATATCTCTGGCATCTATAAAGAAATGTTTCTTAAATTAAATATGTGATCATTTATATTCACTATGCAGAGTACAGGATGAAAATTTTTTCTTTAATAGAAAAGAATCTTTAACAGATTTTCTTTAGTAGAAAAGAATCTTTACATTTCCTTGATTAATTCAGATATTCATGCATTAGATTTGCACATATCATTGTACTTACTTAAAATTATTTAGCGTATTATGTCACAAATCGTACCATTTTCAAATCATTTTTGAATATGTCATATTTAATAATTTTCTCTATTATGCCAACTTTTCCAACATTATTTTTAGAGGCTTCAATTGATTTCAAACCTGCCCATCCATATCAATATTTTGGCTTTGTCTAATTTGATTTTGTCAAATGAATTTTATCCAAGGTTAACTCTCATCTAGACCTAAGAATAAAAGAAAAAGGCAACCACTATTCAAAATTTCTAAGCACCATAACTGACTTGCTTTTGTTGTGAACTGGGTTCAATTATTTTCAAGCCTCAAATTAATCAATATTAATTATTTCTTTAAGAGAGGATATAAATCAATATTAGTAGTTTTCAGGATGTTTTACAGGTCTCAATCAAGAATGTATGGATGAGGGCGCCTGGGTGGCTCAGTTGTTAGGCGTCTGCCTTCGGCTCAGGTCATGATCCCGGAGTCCTGGGATCGAGCCCCGCGTCGGGCTCTCTGCTCCGCGGGAAGCCTGCTTCTCCCTCTCCCATTCCCCCTGCTTGTGTTCCCTCTCTTGCTGTGTCTCTCTCTGTCAAATAAATAAATAAAATCTTTAAAAAAAAAAAAGAATGTATGGATGAATTGTAGCAAGAATTGGCTGGGAAGTGCATCATTTGCTTGAAGAGGTAAGACAACAGAAATTTTTATGTTACATCATTTATGTTGTATCATTGAAGAAAGCAAAATGCTGAGAAGTCACTTGTCAAAATATTGCCATTAGAAAAGTAAAACCATATGTAACCAATTTTCCATGCAGAAAGGAACGATCAACTTTGCAGAATAATCGAGAAATAGCTTCATTCCTGTTTAGCATTCCTATCTTCTGTTCATTCTTTTTGCATATAAGTCCTATAGCTCCTGGAAACCCCCAAAAAGTAAGAAGGGGGCTGAGGGTTGGGAGAGGAAGTGAGAGCTCATGGTAGCCCAGACTAGATGTTTCTCCCATGTGATCTTTATTATTCTATCATTTCCCTCTGATCTTCCACAGCTGGTTCACTTGACTGGCTCCTTCATTTTGCAGGGCTTTTGTTTAACTTGCTCCTTTCTCTGTCGCATTTGCCTGGTACAGTGTCTAGTCACATAATGGTCCACTGTGGTGTTCCCTGTCAGTGGAATAAATAAAAGGAAGGAAGGACAGACAGAAGAAAAGACAGAAAGAAGGAAGAGAAAAGGAAGGAAGGAAGGAAAGAAGGAAGGAAGGAAGGAAAGAAGCAAGGACAGACCAGACGAGTCTGAGAGAAATCTCAATTTCTTGCACCTAGCTCATTAAAAGTAACTTTCATTTCCATCACACAAAGAGCAAGAGACAGAATGAAGAAACTAGCCTCTTCGCCAGCTCTAAAATTCAGTCTTCACACTACCGGTTTCTCATTTTGTTTAGAATTTGAGAATTCCTGGGCATCAGACATAATGATGTTCAAATGAAAGATTTAAAACTGCATTCTAGAGCATTTCAATCAGTAGTATTTCATCCACAATACCATAAAAGCAGAGAATGACACCATTTTATAATATAGCTTGTACTAGCTTATCAATTATAGAGTAGATTCCATGTTAGTTATTAATACATACAACCAAGAACTTTAAATGGGTATTCAAACTGCAACTTTGAAATTAGACATTGTAAAATGTCTTTGTAAAATGCCAAGGGCTGATCTTTATCAATAAGGCATTTGATATCTTCTAGTGAGGTCATCTGTGACCTGAGAAGGGTTCCCTTTTTTGCCTTTGTTGTCCCATATGAGGAAACTTACCTGGAGGAATTTGAGCCCTCAAAAGTCCTAGACAGAGACAGGCTGGAGACATACTTCATCCAGCAAGTACACAGGCCATAGGAGGTCCACATTTTATTTTATTTTCATTTTAAGTGATCTCTACACCCAACGTGGGGCTTGAACTCACAACCCCGAGATCAAGAGTCGCATGCTCCACTCACAGAGTCAGCCAGGCACCACAGGAGGTCCACATTTTAAAGGAAACATCTCCAGCTTTTTCTCCTTTCCCCCTCCTTCTCCTTGTTCAACAACAACACTGCAGAAGAGGATAAATTCTCTGTGCTCCTGTCCAATTAGATCAGATTAGATTTTGGTTTCTTTTTTTTTTTTTTTTAAGTAAGATCGTGGTGTGTTCCATGACAGCATTTGAAAGCATATTTCTGGGGCGCCTGGGTGGCTCAGTTGGTTAAGCGACTGCCTTCGGCTCATGTCATGATCCTGGAGTCCCGGGATCGAGTCCCATATTGGGCTCCTTGCTCAGCAGGGGGTCTGCTTCTCCCTCTGACCCTCCCCCCTCTCATGTGCTCTCTCTCTCTCATTCTCTCTCTCAAATAAATAAATAAAAAATAAAAAAAAAGAAAGCATATTTCTGAAACGATGAATATATTACAGTTATAGTTGACAAACTTATCCACCAGAGGTCTGAAGTGTACAATGGAAATGGATTAATTTTAACATGAGCACTTTAGCTGTGTTAGTACTTGACAGTTCTTGTCTCAAAGTTGCTATTTGAATATTTATTTAAAGTTCTTGAGGTGCCTGAGTGGCTCAGTCGGTTAAACATCTGACTCTTGATTTTGGCTCAGGTCATTATCTCGGGGTCTTGAGATGGAGTCTCAAATTGGGGTCCATACTCATTAGGGAGTCTGCTTGAGATTCTCTCTCCCTCTTGCTCTGCCCCTCCACCCTCCCCCTGCTCACTCTCTCTCTCAAAAAGTAAGTAAAGTTCTTGGTCGTGTATATTAATAAACTAACATAGAACCTACTCTGTAACTGATAAGCTAGTATGAACTATATTGTAAAATGACTCTTTTCCATATGAGATTAGAAAAAGGAAAACTGAAAAAGTAAATCATTATTTTCTTAACGCAAATGGCGCTCTTTCCTTCACTTGTCATTTGGATCTAGGTTATTCCTGAGGAAATATTTTGGTGACTATGTGCCATTCTTCACTTTCCTTAATCTCCTAGGAAACGTGAGTCAGGTATCCTCCAGCAGAATCTCTTATTCTGTTCTCTGGCACCATTTAATTCCCATCAACTAGCCATTTTAGAAACTTTTTAGCAGATGAAAAAACTGGTTGTTTGAAGGCCATAATTAAAATTAAATATGTCACTTATATTTTTCCTCCTTGCTGTAATAATACCACTTAAACGTATTCCATTTTGACAATGGTATATTTTTGTGTTGCTGTTTTTCCTTTTCAAGATCTCTTTTCGTGAACTGTAATGGAGTAAATTATCAACTCTGGGTTGTCAGTACTTTTTTTGGGTGAGTTTAATCAAAATATTGACCTCAGTGGCAGGGTGCAGATGTGAGTGATCAATAAAAAGACCGTAGATTTTAAGTCAAGAAAATATAGTATCTGGAGGTACTTGTATTACACAATCATTATAAATTCCTGGTATTAAAAATAAATTCCTAAAACAGGTAAAAATGGAATGATAACTTCTACTGCCGAGAAAAGCAGTGGGAATTTTTCACTTTACAAAATAGTTATCCCGGGCGCCTGGGTGGCTCAGTTGGTTAGGCGACTGCCTTCGGCTCAGGTCATGATCCTGGAGTCCCGGGATAGAGTCCCGGATCGGGCTCCCTGCTCGGCAGGGAGTCTGCTTCTCCCTCTGCCCCTCCCCCCCTCATGTGCTCTCTCTCATTCTCTCTCTGTCAAATAATAAATAAAATCTTTATAAAAAAATAATAAATAAATAAAGTTTCATTGGGCGCCTGGGTGGCTCAGTCGGTT
>NC_058410.1:128190937-128225646 GCF_002201575.2 Neomonachus schauinslandi
AAAACTAATGATGTAATGTATGGGGATTAACATAAGAATAAAAAAAAAATTAAAAAAAAATATTTTCTCATGAATTCTACATGATTATATATATTTTCACAACATAATCTTAACATTGACTTGTTTACATTTTTATGCTTTTATTTATTATTAAATATTTAGATTCTCCATTTAAAAACAATTTTAATAAATTTGTAATAAATATAATTTCCCATCAGTGACTTTTTATTTACTTAGTAGTGGAACTATAGGGTCCTGTTATTTCAGATTTGTTATGCACATTACCAACTTGTTTTCCTGAGTTCGTCCCAATCTATGTTTCTACTGGCAGAATGAATGAACCTGTGGCAGGATCAAAAATGCCTTACCCTGGGGCGCCTGGATGGCTCAGTTGGTTAAGCATCGGACTCTTGATTTTGGCTCAGTTCATGATCTCAGAGTTGTGAGATCAAGCCCCGCATCAGGCTCCACTCCCTGCTTAAGATTCTCTCTCTCCCTCTCTCTCTGCCCCACCCCACCTTCTCTCTCTCTCTCTTAAAAGAGGAAAAAAAAAATACCCTACCTTAAAGAGATCCACCTTTCTATTCCCCAGAATTTGTCAATATTCCCTTATGTGGAAAGTTGTCTTTACAGATGTGTTTAAGTTGTGATCTTAAGATGGGAAGATTATCCTGCATTATTCATGTGAGCCCTAAAAGTAATCACAAGCAGACAGAAGGAAGGAGATTTGACTTCAAAGGAAGAGAAGGCCCGGTGCCCAAGGAGGCAGAGACTGACGAGACACCGCCTCAAACAAAGGAATCTCAGCTGCCAACAGAAGCTGGAAGAGAAGAATGGATTCTCCTCTAGAAGCTCTGGAGGGAGTGTGGCCCAGCTGACACTTTGATTTCAGCCTCATGAAACTGATTTAGACATCTGTTCTCCAGAATTTTAATAGAATAAATTTCTATTGTTTTAAGACACTAAGTTTGTGATAATTTGTTACAGAGGCAATGGGAGTCTAACACAGAGCTTTTATCACTATAGCCAATTTATACATTATAAATACTTCCACATTTTGAAGACAAACATGTCTTAATTATTTGCATTCATTTGATTACTAGATTGCAAGAAAAATAGAATTTTATTATATTTTTATTATAAATTATCTCTGAGTTTTTTTTGCCATTTTTACTCTATTGGATTATTAGTGTCTTATTTATTTTAAGTTATGGTGCGTTGAGACCATGAACACTTTATCAAATTTGTCTGAAGTAAATTCCTGAATCAGAAATTTAATTTCATTTGTCAAATATTTAGCCATCTGGAAGTTCTGACTTAATTATTTTGTGGTCTGATCTCTCTCTCCCTCACTGTGAATTTTTCTCACTTCTCTTTTGCTTAGAAAGAATCTCCTTATCATTTGCCTACGTTCCCCTCTAATGTTTTTACGTTTTACACTTTTACACTTTTTATTTCATATATTTTGTGTTACTGTAAGATAAGAGTTGAGGACCTAATTTTATTTTTCCAAAGATATTATCAATTGTCCCAGCACCACTTAGCACTTCTTTTATTTGTGTGACTGTAATTTATTGAATGCTATTTTATGCATTTAAATGCTCTCTCCTCTGTTCTGATTTTCTAACTTTTTGTAATATATTAATATGTATAAAAACAATTCTCCTCTCATCACTTTTCTTTTAAGAAGGGCTTGAGTCTTCTTACCAAGACCCAATCTGATATTTTCAGGTCACCTTAGATTCTCAAGTCCTTTAAAAATTATTTTTAAAAATTTAATTAGAGGGGCGCCTGGGTGGTTCAGTCAGTTAAGCATCTGCCTTCGGCTCAGGGTCCTGGGATCGAGTCCCTCATCAGGCTCCCTGCTCAGTGGGGAGCCTGCTTCTCCCTCTCCCTCTGCCTGCCACTCTGCCTACTTGTGATCTCTCTCTCTCTTTCTCTCAAAAATAAATAAATAAAATCTCTAAAAAGATTAACTGGAATGATATCAAATTTATCAATAGATTTGTGAGATAATGACATCTTGACAGTATTTATTCTCCACATTCAGGAACATGATTTGTCTCTCAACTTCCTCAAATCTTTTTTCTGTGTCTATTTATAATATGGTTATGCAGATGGACTAGGCCCAGGGAGAGCCAAAATATGAAGCAGTAATTAAAAATAAGCAGGTTTGAGACTTTGACTTTCTGATTTGGGATGCATAGCCAAGGCTCAGAGAGATAAGAAAAATTGGGTAAAGATAAAGGTCCCTGAGTAAGTAATTATGAAATGTTGATTAAGCTTCAGAACTGAATTGTTTAAAGAAATGCCTGATTCTCTAGAGCCTTGTGGTCATTGATATTAACAGTGTCTCTCCGCAACATTATAAACATTTATTACAATAAATTAAATAAAGAAAATACATCTAGTTCAGGTGGAAATATTGGAACAAGGGGAAAAAAAATGGTTGCAGGTTTCATGTCAAAATTTGTGGGCACGTCAGTGTCTCAGGCTGGGGAGAATTGCCAGGGAGTGATGTACTTCTGGTTCCTGGATTCTCGATTACAGGGAGTATAGCTCTTATCATTTGGTACCCTGGTGAAAGAAAACCCTAATTAAAACCATGAAGTAACTACATGGTATACCTTCTGGCCCTTTTACTAGTCTTGAAGGGAGAGAGGAAGTCAGAGCAGTCCAAAGAAATAATGTCAGCAGAAGACAAGTTAATTGAATTTGTGAAATTTTTGGACACGAAATGGGAATGGAACAAAATGATTTTGCAAGAATGGTTACAAAATTTCTTTTTAAAATAGATTAATTAATTAAAACAGCTAAAACACCATGCTTCTTTTTTTAGAAGAGGAAATATGAGTACAGAGGCCTGGGAATAAGTCATTTCAGTAAACCCATCCTACAATGAATACCTCCATGATGCACAGTCACACATCATTTTCTTTCTTCTTCTACTCTCAGAGAAGGAAGGAGAGCTGAGGCTCAGTTGAAGTTGACGGAGCCATTGCACGTTGTGGACCATTAAGTGCCATCTCTAAGCTCGCAGGGACCCTCTGATGTGATGGTACTGCCCAAGCTGTGCGCAGGAGTGTAGCTCTTATTGTTTCTTTCAGCATAATGATGGAGCTACCTGGCCCATGCAGTGCCGTAATATAATGGGTAATAAACTCCCCAAGGGTCCCGACACAAGTACAGTTCAACAAGTCACAGGAACTAATGAAAACCTGGGAGGCACCATAAAAGTAGTCTTCAAAAGCCAGCCTCTAAGGTAATGGGGACAGAATGCACTATATGATGTGAGTTCTCCAAAGCAGTGATTCTCGAGGATGTTAGGAACACAGGACTGACATTCTGCAAGTGACAGGACTACTGAATTACTTGCACTGCAGGAATGTACAAGGAAGTAACTTAATCCATCAAGGAATATGTTTTTAGGATTGCTTCATTGGTTCAGGTAGAAAGATTCAGATATTCAGAGCACAGTAGGACACAAAATTGACATTCAGCATGAGTCTTCCATTCGCACAGTCACTCAGAGACTAGATGAGGAGCTTCCTCACTCTTCAGAGGATAAGACCGAATCAAACCCTCATTTCCAAAGTCAATGTCCAAGGTTTCTCCAGGAATTCACATGGTTTCCTCTACTGCTTGGATACCTGATTGTGAAACCGTGGTCAAGGTGCCGCCGCACATCTGCGCAGCATAAAACACAGTGCTGCTTGTTTTTAAAGGCATACCAAAGATTCTTCCATTTTCTCTCTCTATCTCTGTGTCTGTCTCTGTTTCTATCTCTACTTCTCGATCTCCATCTCTATCTCTGTATTTCTCTGTCTCATTTCTTTCCCTCACACGCACACACAATCACACACACATGCATACACCTGCACACACACACATTTGTGATTTATGGTAATCATGATGGAAGAGCTGGGGAGCATTAGCAAGTGGTCACACAGAACAGAACTCCACAGAAAACAACTAAAAAGTGTCTCCTCTGAACCACTTCCTTCACCCATACTGATTCTGAGGGCTCCTATCTTGGTCTTTCTGCCACTCAGCACCCAGGGCCCCCATAATTTTCTAGCTCATCCCCACCCTTTCTCTTTAGCTCTGCACTGTCCAATACATTGACCATATATTGCTCTTATGGCCCAAATGCACAGCTACACCATTAGGTGCTCCTTAGACTAAAGGTCATTCCATTTAGGATTCATACTTCATTATACATATCGACCCAGTGGCCACTATGTGCCAGTCACCATTCTAAACACTAGGAAATACAATGATCAAGAGGTAATGATCTGGGAATGTACTAGGAAGAAGTAGAAGAAATAATTGCAATACAATAGATGACTATTACAAGGTGTGGAGAGATCTTAAGGAGACCACCCCCTTCATTCACCCAATGAGTGGCAGAAGACCTTGCACATGAGGAAACATCTAAATTGAGACTCAGAACGAGCAACAATTTCCCAGGTGGCCAGAGGGAAAGGGCTCTCCAGATACAGGGAAGAACAGAGGCAATGGCAAGCATAATTGAAAAGACAGAAGAAAGTTATGGTGAGGGAGAGAATTTGATGTGGAATACGAAGCTGTAGAAGGCAGAGGAGATGTTGGAATTTTATCCTGTAAGACCTGCCTGAATATTGGAAGATAGTGAGCCTCAAGTTTGCATGATCAAATATGCTTCTTAGAGACACCCTTCTGTTTGCCATGTAGAGGAAATTGGGTGGGTAGGATTGAAGAGGGGGCATGAGTTTAGAGACAGGGGCACAGTGAGGTGTTAGTTCTAGAAATTCAAGCAAGAAACAGAAAGGATGGAACTAAGGAAGAGGGAATCAGGATGAAACTGGGGGATATATGAAATATTTTTAGGAAGCTATTTTTTAATGTTATTATTAATTAAACAAAAAAGCAAAGGGGGAGAAACTAGGGGAAACTCTTAGATTCCTAATGTGGGTAACAGGATCAAGCATGGTCCTAGCCACCCACATGGGAAATATAATATGGGGTTAGACCTGACGGGCTGGGAGGACATAATTGTGTTTTTGCAAACTTGAGTTTGAGGCATTTGTGCAGGTGATCAGGAACCAGTTGACATTTGTTACTTCTTAAGATTCAGGGAGTTTAACTAAATCCAAGTATTTTATGTAACCCAAGGTTACATAATCAGCTAATTGTGGGATTCAACCTCTGCTTTATCTTACACTTAAATTTGTGTTTGGCCCACTATTACCAAGTACATGACTTCTAGCTTAGTGTCATCTGCCTATAGGTGTGATGAATGTCCACATTCACATCTGTAATAGACAATTCCCCTTCAAGTTTTGTGAAAGAACTAACCAAATTGTGGGTTCAGACATCAGCAATGAAGCAGAGTGGAGCTATCTGGCCCTTGATGGAAGTGAACCTATGACTTTGTCTTCAAGAGCCCCACATCTAACTAGCTGAACCTGGAGACCACAGATAGTTGTCACAATATATGGGAAGGATGTGATCCAGTCCAAGGAAGAAACTGACCTGGATTCTGTATTTCAGTCAATTTTTAAGGGGTGAAAACAGCAGGCAGGCCATTCCCTCGAATTCCTGTGCCGTCTGAAGCTGAAAAGCACAGAATATTACAAAGAAGAACAAAGCAACTTATATTGTCTCCAATCAGAAAAAAATTAGTTGTCAGTATAAACCTTACTGGTATCTTTTTATGGGTGTGTGTGTGTGTGTGTGAGATACATTTTCTTTAGGGATACAGGACATTTCTAATGCCAAAGATAAGTAATCATGGGGCTGGTAAAGGACCAAGTATTTCTGAATGTTACCAGAGTTCTCTCAGTTTGTTGCTGGAGCTGGATTTGGAGCAAAAGGACTTGGATATGTAGAATAGTCACATTCCTTCTCAAAGCATATACAAAATTGAGTGAATTGAGGGACCTAATGACCAGAAGACAGACTGGACAGCAGGAGGATTTCAGTCTGCAGTGGGGTGCTGTCACCGTTATCCACGTGCCCAGCGTACCCACCCAGGAGTACAAACCAGGAATCAGACTTGAGAATTTCCATGCAATTAGTTCTTTATCTCTGGTCTACAACTTACTAAATACCCTTACCCACTTCCCTGAGTCTTTTCATGAGACCAAATTGGGTACTTGGACAAAAAGACATTATCTTTTGTACTTTTTAATTATTATTAAAGAAAACAATATGACTTATTTTAAAGATCAAATTCAAATATATATTTTATGAGCCTTTCAAATACCACATTTTGCTCCACTCCAAAACCTTAAGATTTTACCTTGTTAATATAGCTCTCTGTCAACTTATTTACCATGCCTCGCCTTCAAAATTGGAAGCTCTGAAACCAGAAAATGGGTTTTATTCATTTCTACATATACTGCTGTAGTCAATTCACTGTTTTTTACAAAATAAATAATATTATTTGCTGATTAAAAGCACACAAATTTCCCTATGAAGTAGGGGGAAGAAGCAGAAGCATTAAGTATTCATTTCATTTCAGTTATCTTATTGGCAGTATAGAAAAAATTCCCCCTTGTGGAAAGCTACATGAGAAAGGCAAAGTGAATATATGTAAAAGGACCACAGATGTAAATAATTATTATTTAATTGTTTGGCTTTTCTAGTGGTATTATCATATAGAAAAGGAACTACAAAGGGAAATTCACTTTATCCTTAGTTCTTAATGCATTTATTTTTATATATTTTAAAACTTCAAATGATTTCCACAATATGTTTCAAGAATCATTTTTACGTGACAGAATAATAAATTGAATCAAAAGACTGTGTGGCCAATTATTTAAAGAGTAGAATATGTCAGTGAACTATAATTAGAAAAACATGGACAAAAATACAATTTCTTTATTCCTTTAAAACAGACACTGATAAATGCTTTTTTGTTAATAATCTTTTATTTTTTAATTAAATGTTAGCCTTCCCCAGATGATTATAAATGCTACCATTTGATCTAGTTAAACACAAGTTGAGCAACCATTTCAATGTCTCATCTTTGTTGGGTTCAACATCCTCTCTATCTAGTTTTTCCAATGTTCTTTCTCAGGTCTGTAGAATTATTTTAGCACAATATGACAAAAGGCTCTCCTAGGACTTCTGAGTTCTCACTACCACTTCAAACATCAAAAATAGAAAATGTTTTAAGGAATTATTTAATAAGAAACATTTTATAGTACCTTTAAAATTTATGATGCTATCTTGCATAATAAAAATACAGAATCTCGGGATGCCTGGGTGGCTCAGTTTGTTAAGCATCTGCCTTTGGCTCAGGTCATGATCTCACGGTCCTGGGATCAAGCCCCACATTGGGCTCCCTGCTCAGTGGGGAGTCTGCTTTGCCCTCTCCCTCTGCCCCTACCCCCCGCTCGTGCTCTCACTCTCTCTCTTAAATGAATAAAATCTTAAAAAAATACATAATCTCAAGCAAATATTTTGTTACATGGGTCCTTTCCAATTATATTACCATAATGTTTGAAAGAAAAGTATATATTTATGTTACATAAAAGCCATTTTACATTAAATAAGTCAGATGGAGAAAGAAGAACTGCCACTGGATGTCAATACCTATTGCTTTGTTAATCATATCTTTTTAAGAACTAGAGCTGGATTAATTATTTCAAAGAACTGAAGTAAGACGCATCATCATGAAGTATTAACGTATCTTCTTCAACTAATGAAGTCAACTGCATAGCTGAACTGTAGCCCATCAAATAGCAAAAATTTGATTTATTTTAACTATCTTTGATCACAATATTCTAAAATAGGTTATATATACATTTAAATTCAATCATGAGGATTCTTACGAGACAGATGCCACGTGGGACCTGTGCATACAATGATGACTAACATGGCAATTTCCTTTTAGGAACACAGGCAGGTTTCTATTGTCTTAGAAGGCTATTTTTACTGTTATTTTGAGGTCCAGATCCATCATTAAGAACGTCAGTTGAACTCAGCAGCAATATGATTGGTCCCCCCAGTGAGCACTACTTTCGAGAAATGTTGGGCCTCTCTCAGCCCTAACTTGCTTTCTGCAATAAGCATTTGAAGTTGTAGTTTTTTGGTTTTGTTGTTGTTGTTGCAAGTGATTTAGGAAACTTGAACCAGCCCAAAGATAAAGGAAAAACACATTTTGTTGGATCGATATCTGGGAAGTCTGAAGCTAGTTCTTCAAAAGGGCTGGTTCAAGGGGCTCAAGCAAAGCCATCTGGCCACTATCTTCATTCTTTGACTTTACTTGGCTCCATTCCCTGTTCACTCTCTCTCTGCATGGCAGGTAGAACAGCCATCAACAAACCCAAACTCACTTCCTACCAGCTTGGCAACTCCCCAGAAAATGAAGATCTTACTCTCTGTATCTACTAATCAATCCCGGAGAACTGTCCCTGTCTGGATTACTTGTCTATCTATAGAGAAGCAGTCAAGGTAGCAGGGGCCTGCCCTACGGCAGGAAGGTGGAAACTAGTCTGGGCAGCTCCACCAGAACCATGTGGTACTGGAGAAGACTTTCTGAAAGGAACAAGAAGAAGGAGGTCAAGAAAGCATGCTGGGCAACACACCTTTTGGAAGCAAAGAAATTAACCTGATGGAATGTGAGTAACTCTTGCTTTACTAAGCCAAGAAACTTAGAAATAGACTTACATTTCTATATATCTTGCATTTAAAGTGGGAAAACACTTAACAAAATTGTTGCAGAACGCTGATGCAGAGGCCCAGCTCTTTTAGAAACAGCTCTTTCTCCATTATTCCCTCCCTCCTGACTCTCTGGGAGTTCCTAGCCCCAGACCTCAAACTGTGGGATAGACCTTCTGCCACTCAACTGGGTTTCTGCCAGCACTTCATCATGTCTGATTTCCATTGTCTGGCATTGTCCTGATGCTGTTGGTCCATTACCTGGCCTGAGCCAGATAACACTGAGGAGGAGGACTTTCACAACTGGATAATTTCCTGGAATAAAACCTGCGAGTGACTTCACTTCCTTGAACTCATCTGAAAAGGATTGTAATCCCCATCTCTCATGCTGAGGGACAGATTTAGCTTTGGCCCTGAGTTACCTTCCTGTTTCCATTTCTCCCTCAAATTCAGTTCTGCTTTTGTTCTCAGGATTATGGGCAGTGCCATACATGAGCAGAAACATTAAAGTCTGCTTCTACCCATTGTATTGTCAAAGTTCAGTGTTTACTTTTCACTCTGTTTGTTTCTTTCTTTATGTTTGTATCCCATCCTATCTCTTTCGTATCTCCTGCTATCAGGGTGTTTTCCTCTAGAATTTCCTGCTGTACATTATCACTTGTTACTTGTAACAGATGGTGGACTTAGAGACCAAAAATCAGAATTACTAAGGTAGTAACAGATTTCAGCTTCCTACATGACTATTTGTGAGTTGATATTGCAGTCAGGGAGATAAGTCAGAATTCTGACCCTCAAATCCTGGAGAATTATGGTATCAAGGAGGATGAGGAAAGCCCTATTATTGGATTTGTTTCAGGTAGTCTTTCAGGTCTGAGTGATACTTGAATTCATACCACATGTATTTTCTTTATGGTCTGGTGATTATTAGGTTACTCTTCTACTGTGTCTGCCTTCTATCCTAGAACTAATCTTCCAGGATTCTGAGGAACTAACTGTTCATCACTAAACTTGGGGAGCAACTTCCTGGTGTGTCTGATGAATACATGTCACAAAGTTTGTCTTGGGTCACTGACTTCTCACCCTGCCTCCCTCTATCTCTCTAGACAGAGGTCTGCTTGGAATCAAGAATATTTCTCCTAGGGGCGCCTGGGTGGTTCAGTCGTTAAGTGTCTGCCTTCAGCTCAGGTCATGATCCTGGGGTCCTGGGATCGAGCCCCACATCGGGCTCCCTGCTCCACAGGAAGACTGCTTCTCTCTCTCCCACTCCCCCCTGCTTGTGTTCCCTCTCTCACTGTGTCTTTCTCTGTCAAAAAAATAAATAAAATCTTAAAGAATATGTATTTCTCCTCAGACCATTATGTTATATACCAGATTTTTCTTTGGGTCACAGCCCAGGAACATGTTGTTGGGAGAGTAAGACTGCAGTTTTTTCGGGGCGCCTGGGTGGCTCAGTCGGTTAAGCGACTGCCTTCCGCTCAGGTCATGATCCTGGAGTCCCAGGATCGAGTCCCATATCAGGCTCCCTGCTCTGCTGGGAGTCTGCTTCGCCCTCTGACCCTCCCCCTTCTCATGCTCTCTCTCTCTCTCCAATAAATAAAAATCAATAAATCAACAAATCAATAAATCAATCTAGGGAAAAAAAAAAGACTGCAGTTTTTTCTTCATTTCTGATTGCCACAAACTAATAGCAACAGAAGGAACCCAAAGGATGATGCACCATATCCTTTTTTTGGAAATAAAAAAATGTAAAAATGAATTATAAAATATATCTCTCTTTTCCAAAAAAAAAAAGTGTTTTTTTTCCAGAATTGTAGAACATTATATCATTGGTGTATGGTATTTTCATTTCTCCTGAAATCACATTTGTGTGTGTATATATGTGGAGGTATAGTGCTTAAAAATGAAAATATTAAAAATATTATTTAGTCTTACAAGACTAATTAAAGTTTATAATCCATCATCTTTAATTACTCTTTAAAATGAATGCTCTAATTTTCTATTGCTGTTTAACACATCATCTAAAAACTTAGTGGCCTAAGGGCAGCCTGGATGGCTCAGTGGGTTAAGCCTCTGACTCTTGATTTCGGCTCAGGTCTTGATCACAGGGGCATTATCTCAGGGTCATGAGATGGAACCCCACATCAGGCTCTGCACTCAGTGGGGAGTCTGTTGAAGATTCTCTCTCTCTGCCTCTCCCTTTGACCCCCCCACTCTCTTTCTCTCACTTTCTCCCTCTCTCAATATATAATTAAATAAATAATATAAAAAAAACCTAGTAGCCTAAAACATCAGGGATCATTTTGGCTCTCATGATCCCCATAGGTCAGAAATTTTGGAAGGGATTTTTGGAGGGATCAGCCAGGCAGCTGCGATTCAGAGTCTGTAATGCAGTCAGAGACAGAACAGCTGTAGCTGGAACAGAGGTCACTGGGGTAGGGTTGGGACAGTTGGGGGCTGTCTGGGTATCTCTTCCTCTCTCTTGATGTCATCTCAGAGCCCATCTATGTGGTCTCCACATGGGCTAGATTCAGCTTCCCAATAGCATGGTAACCTCAGTGCTGTCAAACTGCTTACTTGGCCAATGAAGACTTTAAGAACAAGTATGCCAGTACGCAAAGAGAACTTGTGTCTTTAGCTCCTTTAGCATTTCAAGTCAAGAGCATAACTTCTGCTATACCCTTTTGGTTGAAACAGTGACAGAACACTTCCAGGTTTCAAGAAGAAGAGGCATAGACCACATCTCTCTGCAAGGACTTTCAAAGAATTTGCAGATTTATTTTTAAACTGACATAATAAAAATAATATGGCTATTATCACATGCACTTATCCAAGTGAGAAAAATCCTGGCTCCTATAAATTCAAATATTTAACCAACAGTTCTTGAGGGCTCACTATGTGTCAGGCACCGAGCTAAATGCTGTGGCTAAGAAAGATAAATACAGAGTTTTGGCCCATGAAAGTGCTTATCTTCTAATAAGGGAGAAAGACATAAACTGATAATTATAATTCATGGTAGATATGATGGATGATGATTGATTATTTATTCTAGGGAATGGGGTCAGAACAAAGGCACAGACACAAAGTCAAAACAAAGCAAAATGTGTTTGTGTGTGTGTGTGTGTGTGTTTAGACACAAGCAGTGTGTGTTTCTGGAACTTATGCTTGGGTCAAGGAGGTAAGGTTGGAGACAAAGACAGGGGCCAGAACATGCAGGGTCTTGTGGGCCAAAGAAACTGGCTCGAGTTTCTCCACAGTTCTTGGGGAAACTGAAGACTTTTAAGCAAAAGAGTGATAGCCCATTTATTCAGGCAACTGTGTTGAGGGCAGAGTAAACAATAGCAACAAAAAGAACCAGCCAGAAAAATGTTGCAATGACTTTGGTAACAAATAATCAGATAAATAGTAGTAGCAATGCAGGGGATGACACCCCTAATACATAAATTCATAAATGCAACCTGATGACCAGTTGGATAAAGGACCTGAAAGAAAAAGAAGTGAGAAGTTTACTAGTGTGGGCAGGAGGATGACCACTAACTTAGATGGTCACTAACTTACCGAAGAGGAAGAAATTCTGGAAAAGATGAATTAAGTTTTGCTCGCATGGAGTTTGATGGTCCTTTGAGGCGTCTGAGCCATATGTGATGGCAATTATAAGTAATAATGACTGGGGTTTGTGCTTTGTTTATATATCACTGTTCTTAGCAGTTTCAACTTCTGTGACACTCAGCAACCCTTCAGGTCTTGGGCAGGCCTACATCCCAGATAATCTTTTCAAGATACCCAGGGATTCCCCACATGAGGTCAAATGCATAGCTTAATTAAGCGTACATCCCTAGTCCTAAAGATTAAAGACACTGAAAAATAGGATAATATCAATAGATAGAGATAAATATAAGGTACTCTGATGGCTACTATTAATATTTTTCTCTACATTAGGAAAATAATAGTAGCTTCTTATAGGGTAAAAATGTTTGTGTTCATGTACTTCCTATCCCATGGGACAGTTTACCTTCTTAAATCCCAAAATCTTTGGGATTTCAAGGACTTATTTTTGACTTATGAAAGTGTGTAAACTAAACCCTGTTTGGGTTCTCTTATTTCAAAATGTAAAGGGAGTTATTTTTCCTATTGATTATATAAGTAAAAGATGCTTGACAAATCTAATTTGATTTTTAAAACAATGACTTGGTTAAATGTAAAATCTTATTCTTTTATTTAATCATTTCAAAACATCACAGATTATTGGTTGAAAAACATAATAATAGAACGATTTTACTTTAATTTTGCCGGTGTAAGAGGATCAGTGATAACTGTTAGTAAATATTATTTTATCATCTCTTTAGTTTTTAACATATCCATGAATTTACAATATATGTTTAAAATAATAGCTTATGGTTGGCTCTTGCCTTTACACAATCTGACAATTTTTGTCTTTAACTAAAATGCTTAGATCATACACATTTAATGCAATTGCTGATATGGTTCAATTTTACCATCTTGCTATTTATTTTCTTTTTGTCTGGTCTGTTTTGATACTATTTCCTTCTTTGCCTCTTTCAGAATATTAGAATATCTTTATGATTCTATTTTTATCACTACTATGGCTTACTTGTTATAGTTCCTTATTTTATTTTTCATGATTGCTCTGAAATTTACAATATATAACTTTAACATACCTGAGGCCGTCATCATATAATAGTAAACTCTGTTATAAGGTAAGAATCTTACAACAATGTACTTCCATCTTCTCCTATTATTATTTGCTATCATTATATATTCTACTTCTGCATATGTTTTAAACTTCACAGTACATTATTTATTTTTATTTATTTATTTGCTTTAGACTCTAATATTTTAAAAGGATTAAAAATATAAAAAAATGGCTTTTAAATTTACCCACAATTTTAGTTTCTAGAGATCTTCATTCCTTTTTGTAGATCCAGCTCTTACTGGATAATCATTTTCCTTCTCTTCAAATAACTTCTTTTAAACTTTCTTGCATTGCAAATCTGCTGATGATAAATTCTTCCAGCTTTTGATTGTTCAAAATTTTATTTAGCCTTAATTTTTGCAAGATAATTTCAAAGAATAGAATTCCGGGTGATAATTTTCTTTGAGTGCTTTAAAGATGTCTTTCTGTGGTCTTCTGGTTTGCACAGTTTCTGTCAAGAAGTTTCCTCTGGTTTTTATCTTTCTTCCTCTACATGTAATGTATCTTTCACTCTGACTGATTTCAAGATTTTATCTTGGGTTGTCAGCAGTTTGCCTATTAGATGTACTTAGCTTGTTTTTTTGTGTGTGTGTTCCTCCTGTCTGTTTCTCCAAGCCTCTTCGTTCTGTGATACATTGTTTTTCATTACATTTGGTTAAACCTTTTTTAAAAATTTAGTTGTTTCTTTGGTTTAAAATGTACATTTTTACAGGGCTCTTAGGTGGCTCAGCCAGTTAAGACAGACTCTTGATTTCAGCTTAGGTCACGAGCTCAGGGTGGTGAGATCTAGACCCGCACTGGGCTCCACGTTCAGTGTGGAGTCTGCTTGAGATTCTTCCCCTCTCTCTGTCCCTACCCCCCTCTCCTGTTCATTCTCTGGAAATAAGGAAAGAATGAGTGAAAGAAAGAAAGAACAAAGAGGAACAAAAGAAAGAAAGGAGGGAGGAAAGAAAGAAAATATTTTTTAAAAAATAAAAAAAGAAAATATACATTTTTAAATAATTGGAGTCTACTTTCAAAACCACTATATTGTTTCAGGTGTGGTAAGGGTACCTTATAACAGTATCCCTAAATCTTTCCTCTCATCCCTGTGACACAGCTGTTATTCACTTCACTTACACATGTGGTAGAATCACTCAACACAGCATTGCTGTATTCTTTTAATTTTATATTTTTGTATCAATTAAGAGTAAGAAAAAGAGAGAAGTTACATTTTATTTTCATTTAGTCCTTCTCAGACATTCTTTTTCGTGGAGATCCGAGCTTATGACCTCCAACATTTTTCTTTTACTTAAAAAACTTCTCTAAACATTTCTTTCAGCACATGTCTGCTGAAAATGATCACCTATAGTTTTGGTTTATCTGAGAAAATCTTCATTTCTCCTGAATTTTTGAAGGTCAATTTCACCGGATGCAGAATTTTAGATTGGCAATTAATTTCTCACACAATTTGAAGATTTCATCTACTTTCTCACATGGTTTCTGATGAGAAATCAGCTGTATCTCTATTTTTGTTTCTTTAGGTAAGAGTAGGTTTTTAGTCCCCCTGATTCTCTTCAGGATTTTCTCTTTTGTCTTTGATTTTCTTCAGATTGAATATGATATACTTTGGTGTTATCTGAGCTTTCTACATCTGTGGTTTAGTGTCTATCTTCATTCTGGATATTTCTCAGCCATTATTACTTCAAATATTTCTTATGCACTGTTCACTCTTTCTTCTCCTTCTATTATTCTAATATGTGTATTTTTTTGCATTCTGATATTGTCCCACATTTAGCATGTTCTGTTCTTTATTGTTCATATTCTTTTTTTCTCTTTGCTTTTAAATTTGGGAAGTTTTTATTAACTGATTTTCAGTTTCCCTGATTCTCTCCTGAGCTGCGTCAAATCTTCTGACGGGCCATTAAAGACATTCTTCATTTCTGTCATGATGCTTTTATTTCTAGTATTATTTTTGGATTTTTCTTTTTTTCTCAGGGTTTCCATCTTATTGCTGACATTACCGATTTGGTCTTGCATGTGGTCTACTTTTTCCATTAGATCCCTTAATGTGTTAATTATAGTTGTTTTAAGTTCCTTGTCTGATAATTCCAACATCGGTGTCATATATGAGTGTAGTTCTGACTGCTCTGACACTCCAAACTGCACTTTTTCTTGAATGTTTTGTTGAAACATGTTGTGTGAGTATAGTTTCTGAAGTAAGCAGTCCTTTCGTGTGAGGATTTATGTTAATCCAGTTAGGAGTAGGGCTGTGGTTAATGTTTTTATTATAAAGTACCTGAGGCTTCAGACTCCTCTAGTGTCCTTGTTTTTCTTTGCCTTCCTGCCTTTGGGGCTTCTTGCTGTATGTTCGTCCAAGAGTCTCTGTTGTGAAGTTCTCTCCATTGTATTCCACTGTTGTTATACTGGAGTTTTGGTGTGGTGGGAGAGTGTGGGAAGGGAGAAGAGTTCAAGCATCTTTGCTTAACTTTGAGTTTTCTAGTGGACCTGTGTCTCAGAGGTGTGGCTTTCACATGTGTTTTTATCCCTTCTCTAGAGATATAGTTTTTTGTTTTTGTTTTTACCTCCCTCTGCCTTCTACTCCTTTCCCTGGCTGCAACAGTCCTAATCCATTTCCTTGAAACCCAGTCCCCTGTTAACTAAGGATAGCCTTAGCTGAGACAGGAAGGCTGGTATGGGCTGGGGTGGGGAGATACTCTCCTCTCCCAGATGGAATAAGCTTTCAGTATTGCCCTCTAGTGAAGTGTTTTTCATGGAGAGTATGGAGAAGGTTCTGGGAGGGTTTCATGATGGCTACTTTTCTTTTCTTTCTTTCTTTTTTTATTTTTTAAATTTTTTTTAAAGATTTTATTTATTTATTTGACAGAGAGAGAGAGCACAAGCAGGGAGAGCAGCAGAGAAAGAGAGAGAAGCAGGCTTCCTGCTGAGCAAGGAGCCTGATGTGGGACTCGATCCCAGGACCCTAGGATCATGACCTGAGCCAAAGGCAGACGCCCAACCGACTGAGCCACCCAGGTGCACATAATGGCTACTTTTCAACTCCACTTGCCAGGACCATGAGAGACTCTTACATGAATTTTCACAATAAGAAATTGGTATAGTTCCTGGAATGAAAGCCCAAGAAAGTATGGAGACCCCCTTTGACTGCAGCTTCAGAACTTTCTTACTTTCATTTTAGTTCATACTCATCTTTTAACAATTGATCAAATTTATTAGTTGTGATAGTTAAGTTTATGTGTCAGCTCATCTAGATATCCAGTTGTTTGGTCAAATACTAGTCCAGATGTTGCTGTGAAGGTATTTTTTAGATGTGATTAACATTTAAATCAGTAGGCTTCGAGTAAAGTAGATTATCCTCCATAATGTAGGTGGGCCTTATCCCATCAGTTGAAGGCCTTAAGAGAAAAGATTGAGGTCTCCCAAAGAGGAAGGAATTATGCCTCCAGACTGCCTTTGGACTCAAGACTGCAACTTTGACTGCTGCCAGAATTTCCAGCCTACCAGTCTGCCCTGTAGATTTTGGACTTGCCAGATCCCACAGCCGCATGAGCCAATTCCTTAAAATCTCTCTTGATACACACACACACACACACACTCTCTCTCTCTCTCGTTTCTGTTTCTCTGGAGAACCCTTACTAACACAGTGCTATTTACATTTTACGAAGGGTCTTTAACACATTAATAGAGTTATTTCTATATCCTTATCTGATATTCCCCACCTCTGAATGTGGTTCAGTTAATGATTTTATCTTTAGTCAATGGGTCAGTCATTCTGCTATTCTCCCCTTTTTTTGAGTACTTCATAGTTGATGACTGAATGACGGGCATTTTGATAGAAGAGCAAGGCAGAGATGGTGGTAGAGTATTTATACCCAGAAATCAGCATGCCCCTTCCTCCGTAAGACCTTTGTTGTGTAAAATTGAGTCAATATGGTCGAAAATTGAGCTGAGTTTGGGTTTTGTTATTGTTCTCATTATCTTCAGTATACCACAGCTCCTGTGGAACCCTGTCACTGCCTTGTGTTTATATTAAGGGCTGGCCTGCCAAAGAGATTTTCTCAAAAGTCCTGCTCCACATTTAGCTTTCAGTAGGTCCTACACACCTGTGTCACAGAGTATTCTCGTGTCCCTCCACAATTGGTGAACTGCTGTTATCTGTTACACAGGGAAAGCCTCGTAGTGGGACAGGGGTGCTTCTCCTAATGCAGTCTCAGTCACAGGTAAGCTTTTGTGCCTCAGCTTCAAGAAAGATGCTTCCTCAGAGTCCCTGCCCCCTTTGTATTTCTGGGTCAGTGGATGCTGGGCATGAACAGTTTCCCTGACTTTGGCCAAGTGACACTGTTGGTAAAGAATGACATAGAGGCATGGCTCTTTGTCTACTAAGTAGGAGTAGAACTGTCATAAGCAAAAACAAAATAAAAAGTTTCTAATTTATTGCCAGTTGTGGAATTCTAAAACTTCTCTATGTTAGGAGAAAATGGATGTGGTTTGTTAAGTTTTGGGGTTCAGAGTTGATGACCAAGAAAATTCTTGAGATGTCTTCAAGGCAAAATGGTGGTTTTATTAAAGCGTGGGGACAGGACCTGTGGGCAGAAAGAGCTGCACTGGGGTTGTGATGGGTAGCTGATGATATGCTTTCAAGTTGGGAGTGGGTTAGATGTGCTTAAGTCTCTAAGGAATTTGGAAGCACGGTTTCTAGGACCTTGAGGGGTCAAGCTATTGTTAGGAAAAGGTCATTTACTACTGTTTAGTAAGACCTCAGTCATGAGACCTTTCAGATGTATATCAGGGGGCCACATGCTTGGGGGATGATTACCAACATATATCTTGGGGGGTTTACAGATATAGGAAATTTCCAAAGGAATTTGTTAAAGTAGACTTACAGGATCCTGGGGGTTTGGGATAATGTTAACCTAAGGTTGCCTTTTGCCCTTAGCAAGGTGTCAACATCGAGGCAGCTGAGTTCCTAGAGGAATGTCACTCTGCCTGTTTCAAGGCTTTGTCAGTGGACTGTAAGTAGTAAGGAAATTTAATTTTTTCTTTTGCCTTTGTTTCCCACATCAAAATGGATATGGTCTCTGAAGAAAAGAGAAATTAACAATTGCCCCCCAAGTGGCCAATCAATGAATTAAACTAATTAGTTAAAAAATACCAAACCACCTACTTTGTTTATATGGTGCTGAGTCTAGACCTGTAAGACATCACGTTCTGACTTCATTCAGGCCGTTGCAAGTGTTTTAGAATCATGTTCATCGCCTTGCTCAAAGTTCCCTTATTCTTCAACGTACTGAGTTTCTATAGAAACAGTAAGTAAATATATATATACTGTTCTGATACAACATATTTAATGAAACAAAAACTTGGCACGATACTAAACCCATAACAATGGTGTTTTATCAGGTGTGAGGTGCTGAGTCTATGTTTGACAGCTTGTTTATTGTATTTGGGTTTCATCATTTCATAAATCCATCTTCCCTACTAATCTCTGATTATCCATATCCCTTCTTCTTTCCACACACCCAGTTTAACAATGCTACCGCCAATGCTCTAAAATAAAGTTACTCTCTTACTGTGAAGTATTTCTTGAAGGAACTGACTATATGTCAACTCACAAATTGTGGACATTCTCATGCATTTTCAGATCTTTGTTATTCAGGTTTGATTGCTAAATCCAAGTACAATGTTGAATTTTTGTTCTTGTACTACTGCTTTTCCCTTTGGTCACTGAGTTATATTTGACTCTGAGGATAATGTGACACAAAGATAAAAAAGCATATTTACATTGGTATCATTTTCTAAGCAGTTCTTACTGTGCTGCCTTGGGAAGAGTCCTAAAATTAAAATTCTATTTATTTTGCTAGAAAATATTGAAACAACTGTCAAATATGACTATTTTTATACTCATCTATGAATTTTTTTTTCAATGACTATATTCTCATGTTTTCTTATTCAAGTAGACAACTGATAAGTGTGAGCTAAACTAGACAACTGATAACAGTTGGTAACAACTGGTAAGAATAACAACTGATGGGGTGCCTGGGTGGCTCAGTCGTTAAGTGTCTGCCTTCGGCTCAGGTCATGATCCCAGGGTCCTGGGATCAAGCCCCACATGGGACTCCCCGCTTGGTGGGAAGCCTGCTTCTTCCTCTTCCACTCCCCCTGCTTGTGTTCTCTCTTCCACTGTCTCTCTGTCAAATAAATAAATGAAATTTTTAAAAACCTTAATAGTCTTTTTTATATGCTTTATATTTAAAAGTTTATTTTAGTTCTTTTTGAAAAGACTATTGCTTCTGCAAGTAGTTATGTGATTTACATTCTAAGCTTCAGTAAATTTGTTTAAGAGCATCTTAATCTAACCTGAGCATCCACTTGGAGAATGTTCATGTGGTCTAGAGTTCTTAAGCTATGTCCTTAACATTCTTCATGACCCAAGACCACTTATAGGATGAGTCTATATGTAAAAATAAAAAGTAAAGTCTTATTTATGGAAGGAATTATTCTAAGGGAAAAATCCAGGGTCAAGCTATATCTTTTATGTCATGTTTTTCTGTATTGCATGTCTGGTTATTTTATACCATTTGTTTATCCCTTCAGATTTCCTATGCTAGCATGATAAATTATCATAGAATCTGGGGTATAAAACTGTGATACAAAATAAAAAAAATAACAACTGATAGCTGGCAGTAGACTTACAGTATAAGAGATGATAGTTTTCTGTAGAATGCACAATAAGTAATAGAAGATCTTAATAGTTCTGCAGTATAACTTTAACGAGAAAGACACTGGACTTGAAGTCAGGATATCTTGGTTCCCTCCCATCTCTGCCACTTTCTATATGCTTTGTTGGGAAATCCCTTTTCATCTCTGGTTCTCAGTTTTTTTACTTAAAATTGTATTAATACCCTGTGTATATCACAGGACACCTGAAAAGAACAAATGGATTAATGTCATTTGTACCTAATAAAATTAAAAATTAATCCACGATTATGGCTTGCATAAATTAGCATTGCATTTGTGAAGACACTGACGTGCAAGAGTTCAAAGGATTTAAAGAAGAGCTCATTGTGGACTCCATACAACTTCATGGTAGAATTCACAAACCCAAAATTTCAATCAATTTCATTTTATGGATTGGTCTTTCTTTAATTCTAACACGTTTTCTCCATTTACAAGTTTCTTTTCAATATTTCAATTTATTTTTTAACAATTTCAATTGTTTTTCCACTTGCATTTGGAAAAAAGGAGTTCATTGTTATTTTGATTGTGTCATCCAGGCAATAAATAGCTTCGTTCTAGTCGTGTTGGCTTATGGATTTGAAAATAAATGAGCTTTTCTAAGAAACTGAGACATAAAATTTTGAATTGTCAATCTTTTGGCTTTTAAAAATTTTAATTCAGGAAATAATTTCCATGTGAATATAGACACTTCTAATTAAAATGTTGTTCTTTAGAAGCTTTTTGTGTATCAACACATTTCTCTAATGGACCACACAATGCACCATTCTTTAAAAAATCTGCACAGAGGGCCATATCATTAATAGGAGTAGGAAAACTAATTCTGGTAAAAATAAAAATTTCCCACAAGTCTTGCCATAAGTCAAAGTAACTTTGAAGACATTTGATGATTTTTCCCTTAATGTTCATACTTTTTTTGAACAAGAGTACAGTTAACAGAAAACATAGTGGTGCCCATAAATATCAACCCAGAGTCAGAAATTTAATGGTCTGCTAAAGTATTCTTTGCCAATCCTAGGGGAAATATTTCCTTGGCACTTTGGTGAACATAACACTTGGAATTAGTACGTCTGCTTAATTTGAAGTCATTTGCTTTGAAAACTTACTGATATTTTCCCAAAATAAAGATCCACTGATTCTGATCTTCAATTCTTTCTCCTCATCTGGTGGTCATTTTAAATTTGATAAATACAAAAGCTCTTGCTGGGGGGCATAGTCTGGCATGAATAAAGGCCAATATTAACGTGATTAAGGGAGTAGGAGTTCTTTCTTTTGTTAGCATGAATCCCGTGATTTTCTGTAGACATGATATATATGGTGGTAGAAAGAATATAGAGTCTTGTGTGAACGTCTGCCACTACAGCTTACAAATCCACTCGCTGAGGGATACCATCCCAAGGCTTCATTGTAAGATCAGGGTTTTCTAACCAGGCATTTCTCCTAAGTATGGCTTCTGAACAAAATACCTTGTGTTTTAAAAGTTCTTTTAAAGGATAAAGGTGATTTAAGAGTAAGAAAGGAGGGTAGGTTTTGTGATGTTTCCACTCTGCCATCTAATTAAGGAGGATGACTAACACCTTCTGCTCTATTATTGTCTGTTTATTTGAATATAACCTTCCTTGTATAGCTCCATTATGCTTCTTGTTATATAGACAGTAGAAAATATTGTGTAAAATACTTACATATTTTCTGCCTCTTCTAAGTAATGTCTTTACTGTGTCACCCAAAAGCTCCTGAATGGCCTTTAAGCAATAAGATTTTTAGAACCAGGATGAAAAGAAAACTGAGAACCACCATGGGTAATTCCTACCTAGTTTTAATTGTCATCATCAAAGGTTTAGAATCCCTGTTTTTATCATGTGCTTCTAGGATACATGATCTCATATGTTTGCAAAAGAGATAAAATTATAAAACCGGCCCATCCTATTCTCTTGTTAAGTGCTGTAAAATTTCTTAATCATAGCATTGCTGAAGATAATTGAAATGCAGCTTCTGTCTTCTCGTTCCTCTATTGACATGAAAGTTGTTTCTTGTCAGTGTATATTTTCTTTCACGGGAATATTAATTTATAAAGCAAACTGTTTGTGATCCACTATATTTAGTGTACCATAGTTATTAAAAATGGTCTTGGAATTTTATCTAAGTTCTAAATTCAATATTTGCTAAGTATTTACTTGGCTATTGTGAGCTACAATATTCTCAACTGTGGTACAACAATTAAGGGGGATAACATATAAGACAGCACTTAATAAAATGTCTAGCTAGTGTAGAATAATTTCTCAATCAATGTACATATATGTACAAGTGACTCAAACACACATGATGCATGCATGCATGCACACATGCATACACACTTATGTGTATAACTTAACAATGGTGTTAGGTCTGTGATTAAAATAGTACAAGAGCTACTTGTATGCACTGTCAAGAATTAGCATTTGGGGAATGGTGATTGATGGAAAAGCAAAGTACTTAATTTTGTTTCATCTTTGAATATCACTGCCAATTCTAACCATTTGAAGTTCATAATAACTCAACAATAACTCTTTATTTTATATTTTGTTTGGCTAATATGAATATATATAGCCAAGTACCTCTTTACAATAAATTAGTTAAATGAATACATATTTGTTGCTGGAAAAGACAAAGCTATTTCATTTGGACTATGTCAGCTAAATAGTTTTTTAAAGAAAACTATTGTAACAAAGGTAATGGAAAGAAATGAGCTCTATATGAATGTGTTCATTTGTTTATGCAGAGATGAAAAAATTAAATGAAGTTTGAGAATGGATATTTTTTTCCTTTAAGAAACTCTCATTTACCCTCAGTGTTTGTTTTATGATGTAAAACGAAGCCAGATTCTTTCCTGAACAGACTTTTTGTTTCTTTTTTAATTTTTCATGATCATGGTTATAAGAAATTTGGTTGAAAACATAATAATAAAAATTTTGAATTGATAGATAAAATTGTAAATATATTAAAGCATACTGTCAAGTACTATATAGCAAAGACATTACTAATCTTCTGTTTACTAATTAAAGATTCATTTTAAAAGGACATACAGGGGCGCCTGGGTGGCTCAGTTGGTTAAGCGACTGCCTTCGGCTCAGGTCATGATCCTAGAGTCCCGGGATCGAGTCCCGAATCGGGCTCCCTGCTCGGCGGGGAGTCTGCTTCTCCCTCTGACCCTCCTCCCTCTCATGCTCTCTGTCTCTCATTCTCTGTCTCAAATAAATAAATAAACTCTTAAAAAAAAAAAAAAAAAGGACATACAAAAGCTTCTTTAACAATAGGTGGTATGAAAAATGTCTGCAGCCCTCTTGAGCTACTCCTATTGCGTTCATTCATGAATTAATTTTCTCAGCAAACACTATGGAATGCCTATTGTATTCAAAGCACTCAATTAGCTCTGAGTAGAGAAACTAGCAAGCTTTAATGGATCTTACAAACCATGACTGTAAAAAATAGTCAAGAAGTGGTGCAACCATACCAATATTTAGAATATGATTTAAGTAGAAATTATAAATTATGTCTGAACAGAGCCCATGAAGTCAAGTTTTAAACCACTGCCCCATTAGTAATTTAACACATGGTGATAGTAAAGATGACCACTTAAAAAACTGGCAAATCTTTTTGGCTCATCTCTCTTACTTTCCAGATGATTCCAACCCTGAGAACAGCCTTATTAGTCCACAGCTTATTTCAGCCTGATCATTTACATATAGGCAATGAGGCAAATGTCCATCACTTCGATAAGGTTTTCATGTAAAATCTAAAATATTCTTCGTTTGCACCAAAATAAATTTAGACATATTGTCAGAAATGATAACATCTAACAGGTCATAATTGGTTTGGAGCTGAGTTGACTCTTTCCTGACTTGCCTTCTCTCTAGTGATCTAGAGCCAAAGAGTGTGTCAGCTACAAGCCCCAAATCATTAGTAATGAACTTCATTCTCCCAGACAGAATGTTTCCCAGTCATCACACATAGAGGTGGCCATCTTCCCTAGGAACAAGCCAGGATTAACATGGAAAGAGCTATTTTCAACCAGTCTCTTCACTGAACACTTCCTCCAGCTTCTGTTTGAACCCATACTTCTCCCACAAATGTGCACAGAATGGTTCATGCAAGTGCTCAGATGGAAACCCACCTCTTGGTGTGGGACCTTTCTGGCTACTAGAAACCTATGGCCTCACTTCTGCAAAGCTTATTAAAACTGCCACTCATCTATGTTTCCATCATCTGAAGTACAAGGCCACTCCTTACCATTACTGGCATCTAGAATGTTCTAGGCTCTGACTCTCTGGCCTCATCGTTCTCTAAATTCTTGCTTCCTCCTGCAATTATTCCACGCCCATATAGCTGACCTATTGAACAGCCTGACCCCTTGGTTTTCAGTAGTCTCCCTATGGTCAATCAACTGCACCCAGCTTCCTTTCAGCCACACAGTGCCATGTTCACCCTGTACTTCTTAGTTCCACTGCTAAAATCACTAGTTTGGACATCCCACTCTGGCTACACCTGCCTATCCTTCAAGCTCTTAATTTCATTGTTTTTTACTCATTTCTTGACCTAGTCTCTTAATTGCTTCCCTATCAAACACTGTTTTGGTGTCTCTAGCTTAGATGTCATGTTTCGTTATTTTCACTACTTGCTCAGTAAGTGTCCTTGCTAACCCTCTTGCTTCATCATCCTTCTATCAACCACCAGGTCTGGGTTGGCTTAACAATCTGTCATTTTTCCACAAATGCCTAGCTTCTAGGATAATGAAGAAGCATTCACACTAAAAAACAAGCTAAAAAGCAGTTGGGCTGCAAAGTTGATGAGACCCGCCTGTCTACTTATACCAAAAAGGGGTATTTCTTGTCTTCTTCCAGAAGTGGTATCTCTTTTTCTGTCTAGAGTTAGTATCTTCATTTGAGGACTAGCTCCCTTTTCCTTCTGCCTGGTTTTCCCAGTGTATTAGTTTATCTATTGTTACAAGTCACCACAAATGTAGCAAGTTAAAACATCAAACATAGAATCTCACTGTTTCTGAAGGGCCAGAATTCAAGAGTGGCTTAGCTCTGTGGTTCTGGCTCTGGGTCTCTCATGAGATTGTTTTAGGCCAATACTGGAGACTGTGGTCTATCAAGATTCAACTAGGAGGGGTCTGTTTTTAGGTTCGCTCTTGTGGTTGTGGGAAGACCTCAGTTCCTCACCATATGCACCTTTCCACAGGCTGCCTGAGCTCCCCAGAAACTTGGTTTCCCCCAGAGAGAGAGCTAAAAAGAGCAGCCAAGACAGAAGCATAGTATCTTTCAAACTCTAATCTCAGAAGTATAACATCACTTTTTTCATACTCCATTTGTTACACAGAACCAACCCTAGTAAAATGGAGTCAATTACATCAAGGTGTGAGCAGCAGGGGTGGAGTTCTTTGGAGGCCATTTTGGAGACTGACCTCTAAACTAAGGTACTTCAGATTCTTGATTTTCCCCCTTTTTCTTATATTATTAATATAGGACTATTGTTTCTATATGCTTAGGCTCTCATCTTTGGGCTTTTAATATTTAAAGATATTAAATTTCTCTCACTGGAAAAATCCCACAAGTCTTTCTATTGCAACCTGACTTTTGTCCACACTGCTCTGCTGAGATTATGATTGCCAAGGTCACGGGGGGCATCATTGTGGTTGGATCTTATGGACAATGTTCAGTCTTTAGATCTCCTTGAGGACTGAGGAACAGTTCATATTGAGAACCACTTTCTCTCTTTCTTTTAATATACTTTATTGTTTGGAGCAGTGTTAACCTCACAGCAATACTGAGCAGAAGGTACCAAGATGTCCTCCTGCCCCCATACGTGCATAGCTCACTGCTCCCACTATCACCGTCCCCCACCAGAGTGCTACATTTGTCACAATCAATGAATTTACACTGACACACCATTATCACCGAGTCCATAGTTTACATCAGAATTTACTCTTGGGGTTGTACTATGGGTTTTGACAAACATATAATGACATATATCCACTATTTTAGTATTGTATAAAGTATTTTCACCACCCTAAAAATCCTCTGGGCCTCACCTATTCATTTCTCCCTCCCCGCCTCAAGTCCTGGCAACCACAGATCTTTTTACTGTCTCCATAATTTTACCTTTTCCAGAATGTCATAGAATTAGAATCCTACAGTATTAGCCTTTTCACTTAGGTATAAACATTTAAGTGCCCTACATGTCTTTTCATGTTTTTTTTTTTTCCAGCCACTTACTGAGATTATATTTTATTGGGAAGAAATAAAAAATAAATACATCAAAACACCTGATATGTGAAACTCTACATCTGTTTCCTTTTTATGGTTTTATAGCACATTTCTTTTTAGCACTGAACAATGCTCCATTATCTGTCTGTGCCACAGTTTTTTTTTTTTAAAGATTTTATTTATTTATTTGAAGAGAGAGACACAGCAAGAGAGGGAACACAAGCAGGGGGAGTGGGAGAAGGAGAAGCAGGCTTCCCGCCCAGCAGGGAGCCCGATGCGGGGCTCGATCCCAGGACCCTGGGATCACGACCTGAGCCGAAGGCAGACGCTTAACGACTGAGCCACCCAGGCGCCCCTGTGCCACAGTTTTTAGCTATTCACCCACCGAAGGGCATCTTGTTTGCATCCCTGTTTTAGCAATTACAAATAAAGCTGCAATAAGTCTCCATGATCCTGTGTTATCTAGGCTTTACATAACACTTTTGCCCTCTGGGTCTTGTTGGTGTTACTTAAAGTCTTGTTTTGGTCTTACTTTCTTCTCACATTAAGTTTCCTTCTTAGGAGACCTCACTTATTTTCATGTTTTTAATTACATCTACCTACTGAGAATGGTGCAGGAACATCAAATCCTTGGGGGTAACTGATGATAAAATGTTGAAAACAAGTTTCGTATGGATAATGGGCTATAAGACATATTGTTTTATAGTGCTTGAGCTAGTTTTCCCATTGAAAGACATTTTTAAATATTCAAACAAAATTGGGATAAAATGTGATGCAGATAAATAATACTAATTGCTAGTTATAAGTTTGCACTTCCAAAAAATTATCTTGAAAAATATGCTGGTTAATTTTTTGTATTTAGAGCATTAAAATGGCATGGCGTTTTTGAAAACTGACTTTATAAAGTATGAACTGTTTCCTTCAGAAAAGGTTTTCATGTTGCCTTCTTTCATGTGTGGTTCTTGTATGTGAGAAAACTATGCTTGTACATTCATATTGCATTTGATATATATTTCCTTCCAAAAAATATTGTATCAAGAGGGAATGAAATTTTTTAGCATATAAATTCCAGGAAGGAGACTGACTGAAAGTTTTCCACATAATTTAATGCAGCCATTGTTTGAAGTTTCATGTGGAACCTAAAAGTAACTGCTAATGGTTAGAACTAAAATTTGGGTTTATATTGTCTGAATCTGTTAATTTTAATTTTAAATATGTAGTAGGGTTTTTTTTTTTCTTTTTTACATCCTCTTTTAAAGGCTCCTATCATTATCAATTCATGAGTTGGTATGGCAATAAACAGAGGATGGCCAGATGTTTAGAAGGAGGGACAAAATGTGGAAAATTCTTTCCAATATCCCTTTCCCCCGTACACACGCATGTGTGTGCACGCTCACTCATTCACCCATTCACTATATGTGTTGCAAGACCTGAAGTCTATATTGCTCATTAGAGCTTTATGGTATGTATTTATTCCTTATAGATTTGGCTATTTTGCTCTTTGAGGACAGAGGCTACCTAAAGTACAGTCACATTGGATTAAAATGTGTGCACAAACAACATTGTCAACACCTTCTATAGATTCACGCAGGAGGAATTCACAGATAGTGGCATTATCCTGCAGCAGGGAGGCAACAGCCCTTGCAATAAATTGCCATAATTCGGCTACTAAGGATATGTGCAATTGCGCGGGTTTTGGTGGTTTTCTTTTGTTGTGTTTTGCTTTGTGTGGCGAGTTGCCATTCTGTTTTCCAGAAAGTGTGTCTCAAATAAAGAAACTAGTTTATGCCAGTTTGACATTCTGGAAGCTAATGAAATCTTTAGCCCTGTAGGGTGTCATTTGACGCATGGGAGTAACTTAGTGCTCTACAGCTGTATACATTATTTGTTTAGGATACTAAATGATATCCTTTTGGCCCAGAAGAATTAATGCACTTCCTAATGTGTCTAGCTTATATTCAAGGGCTGTCTTATGAGAGACTCGATGCCAATGTAGGTTCATATTCACTGAAAACCCAGTTCATGATTGATGTCTGCTATTTGTATGCATCACTGTTTTCTTGGACAAAATGATGGCCAGGGATTGAACAATCAAAATGAAATGAGAACCACATATGATCCTTAAATCATAGCTTGCATCCATAAACAACTAGCACATTGAACCAAAGGACCTGATTAGATTTAAGTCAATGGCTATGTCAAAATTTTCAGTTTTCAAATTGGGTACATGCTGAATAAAAGAATAGTCTATTAGAAGCTCGATAGGTATCTCCCTCCATCAGTCTATCGGAACCATTTAGTTAATCCAAAAAGCTACTGAAGGTAGAAAACCATGGAAAATGAAAACATATATACATTAACTTAAAGCATATAAATGCACATTTTGTTTTTCTAATCTTTTGATAAGTTCTTTCTCTGAGTATCAGTTAACTGAAGTTCCTTCTTTCCCTGTGGTCTGGCAAACAAAAATCACACTCATGTTGTATTCTACATAATTCCCAGTTTTTAATCTTAATTGGAGCAATGAAGTGCATGAAGACACTTGTTTAGTAAAGTTTAAATTTTTATTGGATTTGATGATGTTTTTCTTAAATTTTATTTATTTTTTAAATTTTATTTTATTATGTTATGTTGATCACCATACATTACATCATTAGTTTTTGATGTAGTGTTCCATGATTCATTGTTTATGTATAATACCCAGTGCTCCATGCAGTACGTGCCCTCTTTAATACCCATCACCAGGCTAACCCATCCCCCCACCTCTCTCCCCTCTAGAACCCTCAGTTTGTTTCTCAGAGTCCTTAATCTCTCATGGTTCATCTCCCCCTCCGATTTCCCCCCTTCATTTTTCCCTTCCTGCTTTTTTTTTTTTTACATATAATGTATTATTTGTTTCAGAGGTACAGTTCTGTGATTTTCCTAAATTTTAAAAAATGCTCTGCCCAAACCCATTCTGACATATTTTTAGCAGCTTGCAATCATTGCATTTTTAAAACATTCAACTTGGTTTTTATAAAACAAAAACTAAAACTCTTTTCAACACTTAGGTTTCATTGTTTTATGTAGTATGCAATTAAATAGCATAACTCCAATACCTAGTACATCTGACAATAGGCTTTCCAGAAGCATAACTGACACTTAATAAGTGAGCAGCCACACCTGTGGGAACAGCCTGTGTAGCCACACGATGCAGTGGTACAACTGAGAATACGACAGTATGAATTATAGAAGGTGTGGATAGTTGCATGAGTCATCCAGGGGAAGCTTGCTAAGAGCTGCTGTAGATTTGACATACTAGCTGGAATCAAGATTTTGAACACTGATTCCACCCGGTGCTGCTGCTCAGATGAATTATTAAATTGTTATCACTAGAAGATGTCAAGAAATGTTTTGATCATGATCTGTCACGATTTGTCATCTGACAAATCATAACAAGATGGCTGCTCTTTATGCTCACAAGATGGCTGCTGTGACCAAACATTGCATCTCTATTCCAGGTAGGGAGAAAAAAGTATGTGATGAAAATAAAAGTGTAGCCCTTATATTAGAAAAATAATGTTTTCCGAGAAACACTAGCAGTGTTCTGATTACTTCTCTTGTACAAGAAATTGTGTCATACAGGGACTCCTAGTTGCAACAAAGGCTGGAGTTAGTTCTTCAGAGCAGCATACTGGAAGCTAGAAAAAAAGAAAAAAAGAAAGGATTCTTTTGGTAAGAAAGAAGAGGACTTATGTGGTACAGGAAACTAGCAAGGTTTGTGCACTTTCAGACATCAGTTCAAATAGCTCAAAGACCATTTCCTCAGGAAAGCCTTCCCAGACTTCTTATCCTAGGTTCCCCATTATGAGTTCTCAGAGCCCCAGATACATTTTCTTTAAGTAATTTTGATATTATGCTTCTGCTCTTTGATTACTATGTTCTCTTCTATATGAGGATGATGGCAGGGGTCTGTTTCCATTTTTGCTCACTAATTTATACAGAGCACCTGACATATTGCCTAACACTCGGTATGTAAGTACTTGATATGTTTATTTTTTTAAAAAAGGAGGGGTACCTGGGTGACTCAGTTGGTGAAGCATCTGCCTTCGGCTCAGGTCATGATCTCAGGGTCCTTGGATCGAGCCCCGCAACCGGCTCCCTGCTCAGTGGGAAGTCTGCTTCTCCTTCTTCCTCCGCTGCTGCCCCTGCTTGTACTCTCTCTCTCTCTGTCAAATAAATAAATAAAATCTTTTAAAATATGAATAACTGATTATTATTACTTTAAAACATATCCAAAGAAGAAATTAGTTAGTGTTGTTTTATAGTCTATTTGGTGTTTAAACACCATCAAAATTAGGTCTCTTTTTTCCCTCCAAATTTTTTTTTTTCTCACTGAAACCCATTTTTACTGTTCATTTGTAGGAAATGAGAAAATAATTGGTCAGCGTCCTCATCAAAACAATTTTTTTTTTATTTCTCTGCTTTAGAATGAGTTCTTGAGTGAGGTGCTTATATATTTTCCAGGGAAACTGTCCACATTTTTTTCTTCAAGAAATTCTATTTTTACAGTTGCTGCTTTGTTCAGTCATAGATATAAAACACTAATGTGAGAAGGGACCCCAGGACTCATCTAATTCAGCTCCTTCACTTTGGAAGTAGAGAAACTGAGGCCCAGAGATGTTAACTGAATTTCTCAAATGACATAGAATGAGCTACTGGCAGCATCAAAATATGGGCCTGATTTTCCAATTAATTCCCTATATTGTGCTCTATTCCTTTATATACATGGATTTCACAATCCAAACAAGATACAGTAATGAACAAAGGCCTCATCACCACTGTGTCCAAAACAATTATCTACTGTTCTTGGTTGTTCCATCTGTACTGGAATTGGCAGAAGTTGAATTTGCTCTCATATTTAAAACAAGAAATGGATGTTTGAAGATGTATTAACTAGGCTTACTTTTATATTTGAAATCCTTTAAAAATGGTCTTTCTGTTTTAATTATCATCTCTAAATTACATTATATCCTTATAGTGTGTCAGTCAGAGTTTGTATATTTGAATTTCATAAATATGGGCTTAAAATACTGTATTAGTTTGAAAGAGCTGCCATAGCAAAGTACACAGACTGCACAGCTGAAGTCACTGCAGTTGACTTTCCCCCACTACTGGAGGCTGAAAGTCCAAGACCAATGATTAGTTTCTTTCAAAGCATCTCTCCTTGGCTTGCAGATGGCCACCTTCTTCCTGTGTCCTTATGTGGTCCTTCCTCTGTGTGGTCTGTGTCCTAATCTCATCTTCTTATAAGGGTGCCAGTCAGATTGGATTAGAGTCCACCCTCATGGCCTTATTTTAATGTAATAACCTCTTTCAAGCCCCTGTCTCCAAATATAGTCACATTCTGAGGTGCTGGGGGTGAAGACCTCAACATAAGAATTCTGGGGGACACAGTTCAACCAGTAAGAAATACCCATCAGGTAATTCCCAGAAGAAGTCTGCAGAAGGACCCAACATCCTAAGAGAATATAGTTTTATTATTTACTGATAAAATGTTTTTAGAAGTTTAATTAATCAAATATCATCAACTTTTTTCAAAGAAATGGAGCAAATAATCCTAAAATTAGTATGGAACCAGAAAAGACCCTGAATAGCCAGAGGAATGTTGAAAAAGAAAAGCAAAGCTGGTGGCATCACAATTCCAGACTTCCAGCTCTATTACAAAGCTGTCATCATCAAGACAGTGTGGTACTGGCACAAAAACAGACACATAGATTAATGGAACAGATTAGAGAGCCCAGATATGGACCCTCAACTCTATGGTCAACTCATCTTTGACACAGCAGGAAAGAATATCCCATGGAAAAGAGACAGTCTCTTCAACAAATGGTGTTGGGAAAATTGGATAGCCACATGCAGAAGAATGAAACTGGACCATTTCCTTACACCACACACAGAAATAGACTCAAAATGGTTGAAAGACCTCAGTGTGAGACAGGAGTCCATCAAAATTCTAAAGGAGAACACAGGCAGCAACCTCTTCAACCTCAGCTGTAGTAACTTCTTCCTAGAAACATCACCAAAGGCAAGGGAAGCAAGGGCAAAAATGAACTATTGGGACTTCATCAAGATAAAAAGCTTTTGCACAGCAAAAGAAACAGTCAACAAAACCAAAAGACAACCGACAGAATGGGAGAAGATATTTGCAAATGACATATCAGAGAAAGGGCTAGTATCCAAAATCTATAAAGAACTTCTTAAACTCAACACCCAAAGAACAAATGATCCAATCAAGAAATGGGCAGAAGACACGAACAGACATTTTTCCAAAGAAGACATCCAAATGGCCAACAGATACATGAAAAAGTGCTCAACATTGCTTGGCATCAAGGAAATCCAAATCAAAACCTCAATGAGATACCACCTCACACCAGTCAGAATGGCTAAAATTAACAAGTCAAGAAACGACAGATGTTGGCAGGGTTGTGGAGAAAGGGAAACCCTCCCACACTGTTGGTGGGAATGCAAGCTGGTGCAGCCACTCTGGAAAACAGTATGGAGGTTCCTCAAAAAGTTGAAAATAGAGCTACCATACAATCCAGCAATTGCACTACTGCATATTTACTCCAAAGATGCAAATGTAGGGATCTGATGTTTATAGCAGCAATATCCACAGTAGCCAACTGTGAAAAGAGCCAAGATGTCCATCAACAGATGACTGGATAAAGAAGATGTGGTATAGGGACGCCTGGGTGGCTCAGTTGGCTAAGCAACTGCCTTCAGCTCAGGTCATGATCCTGGAGTCCCGGGATCGAGTCCCACTTCAGACTCCCTGCTTGGTAGGGAGTCTGCTTCTCCCTCTGACCCTCCCCCCTCTCATGCTCTCTCTCTCTCATTCTCTCTCTCAAATAAATAAATAAAAATATTTTTAAAAATGTGGTATATATATACAATGGAATATTATGCAGCCATCAAAAGGAATGAAATCTTGCCATTTGCAACGACGTGGATGGAACTGGAGGGTATTATGCTGAGCTAAATAAGTCAATCAGAGAAAGACATGTATCATATGACCTCACTGATATGAGGAATTCTTAATCTCAAGAAACAAACTGAGGGTGGCTAGAGTGGTGGGGGGTGGGAGGGATGGGGTGGCTGGGTGATAGACATTAGGGAGGATATGTGCTATGGTGAGCACTGTGAATTGTGTAAGACTGTTGAATCACAGACCTGTACCTCTGAAACAAATAATACATTATATGTTAAAAAAAAAAAAGAAGCTATCAGGAAGGGAAGAATGAAGGGGGGGAGATCAGAGGGGGAGATGAACCATGAGAAACTATGGACTCTGAGAAATGAACTGAGGGTTCTAGAGGGGAGGGGGTGGGGGAATGGGTTAGCCTGGTGATGGGTATTAAAGAGGGCACGTACTGCATGGAGCACTGGGTGTTATATGCAAACAATGAATCATGGAACACTACATCAAAAACTAATGATGTAATGTATGGTGATTAACATAACATAATAGGGTGCCTGGGTGGCTCAGTCGTTAAGTCTGCCTTTGGCTCAGGTCATGATCCCAGGGTCTTGGGATCGAGTCCCACATCGGGCTCCCTGCTCTGTAGGAAGCCTGCTACTCCATCTCCCATCCCCCTGCTTGTATTCCTGCTCTCACTATCTCTCTCTCTGTCAAATAAATAAATAAAATCTTTAAAAAAAATAACATAATAAAAAAAGAAGCTTAATTAATCAATGTGCTTATAACAATACTATTTTTTTTAACCTCAATATCAGGCTAATACTGTTAATGAAAAACTGGAAAAATTCTGTTGTAGATTGCAATACAATCATTGACTGACTTCTCAATTGTCTTCTAAAGATACTGGTTACCCAACTGATTGCAATTTAGTCTCCCATAAGAACCAGGACTGTATTGAGACGTACCTAGACCCTAGACCCAAACATCACTTCTTCTAGCTTTGGGGCCTTTGGGAAAAGTTCTCAATCTCTTTAAGCCTCCTCATCTGTAAAATAGAGACAGTGCCTACATCAAGAATGCTAAATAGCTTAAACTAAATTAAGGTACAACATATATGGGTATTATTATTATCTTTTCATATCACTTTTCAGATCTCATTTTGTCAATTTATTACTGTATCATAGTTTTATTAACAAATTCCATGTCCCAAGAAATTTTGAAATTTGAATATCTAATTATTTTTATAATTCTAACTTCAACTTTAATTTAACATATAGCGTATTACAATGGGCAATATTCTTGAAGGTAACCAGCCCAATCAGATACAATTGGTAAATTTTTTGTTTTTGTTTTTGTTTTTGTTTTTTTTATTCTTATGTTAATCCCCATACATTACATCATTAGTTTT
>NC_058410.1:128226046-128249409 GCF_002201575.2 Neomonachus schauinslandi
TTTTTTTTATTCTTATGTTAATCCCCATACATTACATCATTAGTTTTAGATGAAGTGTTCCATGATTCATTGTTTGTGCATAACACCCAGTGCTCCATGCAGAATGTGCCCTCCTCAATACCCACCACCAGGCTAACCCATCCTCCCACCCCCCTCCCCTCTAGAACCCTGTTTGTTTTTCAGAGTCCATCGTCTCTCATGGTTCGTCTACCCCTCCGATTTCCCCCGCTTCATTCTTCCCCTCCCGCTACCTTCTTCTTCTTCTTTTTTTTTTTTTCCTTAACATATATTGCATTATTTGTTTCAGAGGTACAGATCTGAGATTCAACAGTCTTGCACAATTCACAGCGCTTACCAGAGCACATACCCTCCCCAGTGTCTATCACCCAGTCACCCCATCCTTCCCACCCCACCCCCCACTCCAGCAACCCTCAGTTTGTTTCCTGAGATTAAGAATTCCTCATATCAGTGAGATCATATGATACATGTCTTTCTCTGTTTGACTTATTTCGCTCAACATAATACCCTCCAGTTCCATCCACGTCGTTGCAAATGGCAAGATCTCATTCCTTTTGATGGCTGCATAATTACAATTGGTAAATTTTACACTCAGCTAAAAGAGCAAAGTTAAATTTTGATTGTTTCATGTGAGACTGGACAGTGGACTGGAAGTTCTTTGTTTCTGATCCCATCTAGTAAGGTTTGTCTGTTGAGCATGGCATTATCCCAGCTCCCTTGGAAATGGCTAAGGGACTGAAAAATTGTCAATGTGTTGCTTAATTACCTGCACCTGTCTACATAAGAACATCTTATGTGGTAATTATGGATCTGGTGCAAACCATCATGCATGGGGCTTTATTGTGCTTCAATTTCCCTTCATATCTCAATCCAGTCCCAGGGCTACCTTTTGGCTTATGAGCACCCCTATTCAACACAAAATAAATTCGTTCCCCTCAAGAAGATTAGAAATGGTGGGAAATATAATTCCCCCTTATTCTTGGCAACAGTGTATGTGTTATTCTAAACTAGCAGAAAATATGCAGAAAGAAGAAGAAAATAGATTTTTTTTTCTCTTCAACAAAGTTGAAGCTCTACCAGCTCACTGGCCAGACACTGACTTCAAAAACCACACTGATGTGTCTCTCTGATTCTGCTCTTCCAGGGCTTGAGAGACAAGTTTGGAGGGGTTATCCAGGGGAAGGCTTGGGTTTCTCTCTCAGCAATAAGTATGCTTTCACTGCAGGAAAGAGCAAGCAAACTCAGAATCTCAAGGGCAGTGTGACAAAGGAGAAATGAGGATGGTTCCAAGTAGAGTTGAAGCTTCTGCTTCCTAGCTTCCTCACGTTGTTCCATCTGCCTCTTCTGAGAGCTCCCATCTCCCACTGTGTGCAGCTGAATTTCAAGCACTCCTGGTGGCATAATGACTGAGACAAAGATATTTCCTCCAGTTGTCAATGGCACTCCAATCCTGAAACTGTCCCAGGAACCTCATCCAAGTCTCCCCCCTCCCTGTCCTTGGTCTCTATGAACAAGAGGGAGGGCTTCACTCATTGATGATCATCTTAGCTTCAAGACCACATGTATCTAGATATGAAATAATATTTTTATTTTCAAATGTAGGTTCTTTGGAAGATCTTGTCTATTGGAGCATGTAACTATTCCTGTAGCCAGAAGAGGAGATCACTACTCAGAGGAAGAGCCAGACTGCTGTGTCTAGATACTTAAAAAGACATTTGGAGGGGGAGAGCATCTGCAAACGTTGATGAAAATGGTTTTGGAACTTCTCCTTTGATCAGGAAATAGGTGGACCATAAAATGTCTGATACATGATGCTGCCTGCAGCAAACCCACATTCTGAGACCCAGTCATCTTATTACTTTAGAAACACCAATAGATAAAGGAAGAAGGCTTAAAAGATCCAACACTTTCCAATTGCAATCGATGTGCAATGTTGAGTTAACCAAAAGTGGTCATATTTTTGCTATTGCAAAATGACTGATCATTTATATTTCATATCTCAAACTAGAGGCTTTTTTTTGACCAGCATTCAAAAACACATACTGCTATTAAAAGATACAAGTTTGCTTATGACCTGTTTTGTTTTCTATAATGTCTGTGAGTCTCTAAAGGACAGGGCCCATGTGTTATAATTCTTTGCACATCAGGTATTTCCTTACTCATAAGGGACACCCAACAAGTTTTATATTCAATGATGAAGGTGATAAAAATGTATGATCAATAACAGAAGCTTGGAGCTAGAAGAGATATTTTATCATCTACTTTTTGTTTTGTTTTATTTTTGCATTGTCTACTTTAAGACCTGTACATTACAAATGAGAAGATTTAAAAATGCTTAGATCCAAGATCTGAGCTATGAGTTAGGTCTCCTGAATTCTTTCATTAAGATATAATGATGATAATAACAGCAACAACAAAAACTTTATAATTAAACAATGTAACTCAATGGAGCAAAATCTGTTAAGGAGTAAGAATGCAGTTTAGTGGATAGACATTGGTTTGGAGTCAAAATCTTAATACTGTTGTCTTATCTCAGCCATGTATAGATCTGAGTGGCAAAGGGATTTTATGGGGAATCAGCTAACTGTGAATTGTAACCACATGCCACAAAATTCACTGAGCCCTCAGTAATCACTGGCATTAAGGGTAAGCACAGAGTTCTTTTCCTGAGGAAATCTAGGGTTCTAGTCAAACTTAGATGATTCAAATGAGTTTCCTTTTCATTTGTATTCACAGAGAAGCCAACAAAATATGTAGCTCCCATCCTAATATGCCTGTTGAATACATTACAAAATCTACTGAGCTTTCAAGAGTGGGAAACAAGTAGACCCCTTGTGAGGGCTAGTTTTGATAGAGAATGACACAGTATTCACACAAGAGATGGGCTAATTTATAGAGATTTTAAAAAATCTCTTGGAACGTTTTCCAAAAAAAATGTAGTGCAAAAATCAGAAATGTTTATTTACTAAATATGTATCTGTATGATTACACAGAGGATCCTCCCATCAATGGTGACTCTATCCTATTTCCTTCATTTGTTAGAACAGCTTGGTCTATACTGAAAACTTTTTGGCTACATCTAAGAACTTTTAATCTCAAATTTCTTTCTAAAGGAAATGGGGTTTTTGAAACAGAACAGACTAATTTGCTAAAAGATTTTTACAATAATACATGAGGGCAGTCTTGGTATTACTATCCTGGATGAACTGGGAGCTGGAAAACAGAGACATTTGGTTCATCATTAACACCTCAATTCTGTAGTTGGCATTCATGTAGGCAGGGTTGGAACAGACATCAGAAATGCAGAGATAAAATGTTCCCTATATCCCTCACACAAGAAATAAATGATATTTGTAGGTGTGCCTTCATCCTTTGTCTTTACCACATTTGAAAAGTAGGGCAAAGTTTTAGAAATCAATATATAAATGCATTTAGTTAATAAAACTTAATATAAAAAATAAGGACATTTATTAAAATCAAACTGAATGAAAAAATATAACTAAAAAAGACAAAATAAAAAAATCAAGTGGAAATCATTCAGAAGACCTTTTAGACCTGTACACTGAAAAGTATAAGACATTGATGAAATAAATTGAAGAAGATGGAATATAAATGGAAAAATATCCTCTGTTCATGGGCTGTAAGAATTAATATTAAAATGTCCATACCACCCAAAATGATCTGCAGATGGAATACAATCTCTATAAAAATTCCAATGGCCCCTTACCCAGAAATAAAAAAAAAATCCTAAAATTTGTATGGAACCACAAAAGATGCTGAATAGCCAAAGCAATCTTGAGAAAGAAGAACAAAGCTAGAAGCATCATGTTTCCTGATTTCAAACTATTTTACAAAGCTGTAGTAATCAGAACAGTACAGTATTAAGAGCCCAGAAATAAGCCCACACATATACAATCAACTAATACTTGACAAGGGCACCAAGAATAAACAAAGATAGTCTTTTAAATTAATGGTGTTGGGAAAGTGGATATCCATAAGCAAAAGAATAAAATTGGACCCTTATGCCATACACACAAATTTACTTGGAAGAGATTACAGACTTAAATGTAAGATCTGGAACCATGAAACTCCTAGAAGGAGACATGGGTGAGGGGGAATCCTTCACATTGGTTCTGGCAATGATTTTTTTGGATATGACACCAAAAGCAAAGGCAACAAAATAAAAAAAATCTAAAAAGTAGGACTACATCAAATTAAAAAGCTTTTGTACAGCAAAGGAAATCATCATCAAGATAAAAAGACAACCTACAGGATAGGAGAAAATATTTGCAAATCATATATATGGTAGGAGGTTAATATTCAAAATATATTAGGAACTCACACAACTAAATAGCAAAAAAAAAAACAAAAAAAAAACAAATGAGCAGAAGTCTTGAATAGACACTTTTCCAAAGACATACAATGGCCAAAAGGTGCTCTAAGTCATTAATCATTAAGGAGATGCAAATCAAAACCACAGTGAGATATCACTTCACACTTGTTAGATTGGCTATCATGAGAAAGACAAGAGATAAGAAGTGTTGGTGAAGGTGTAGAGAAAAAGAAATCCTTGTACCTGCTGGTGGGAATGTAAACTGGTGCAGCCACTTTGGCAACCAGTATGGAGGTTCTTCAAAGAATTAAAAATAAAGCTACCATATGATCCAACAATTCCACTTATGGGTATACATCTAAAGTAAATAAAATCCATATCTCAAAAGATATCTGCACCCCTATGTTCATTGCAGCGTTATTTACCATATCCAAGATATGGAAAGAACCTAAGTATCTATTGAAGTATGAATAGGTAAAAAAAAATACATGTGTCTACATGTATGTGTGTTGTGTGTGTGTGTGTGTATCACACATATATAATGGAATGTTATCCCATGTTATTCAGCCATAAAAACAAAATAAATCCTGTCATATGCAACAACATGAATGAAACTGAAGGACATTATGCTAAATGAGAAAAGCCAAACACAGAAAAACAAATATTGTATGATCTCATTTATATCTGAAATCTAAAAATGTTGAATTCATAGAAGCAGAGAGTAGAAAGTTGGTTGCCAGGAGCTGATGGTCTGCAAAACTGGGGAGATGTTGGTCAAAGGGGACAGAATTTCAATAATAAGATGAATAAGTCCTGGAGATATAATGTACAGTATGGTGATTATAGGTTGATAATATTATACTGTATACTTAAAAGTTGCTACAAGAGTAGATCTGAAATGTTGTCACCCCTACAAAAAGATTGTAACTATGTGAGGTAATGGATGTGTTCATTAACTTGATCGTGGTAATCATTCACAATATACACATACATAAAATCATCACATTGTATACCATAAAAAAAATCAACAACCAAAAAAATCAATAAATAAACAAAGGTCTTTCAGTGGAGGCTACCACAAACCACAAGCTGATGTCTTGACTGTCTTCCTGGGGCTTATGATTATTTCAAGAAACGTCTCAGGGTGAGGGGTGCTTTCTCCATAGCAAAGCCCAGTGGGTTCTGCCACCCAACCTTTGGGAGGGCAGGGTCTAGACAGATGCTGTTAAATCCAACTGAGATCTCTTTAGCTCCCCCAAATTTTCTGTTCTACCTTTCAGGAACCAAGCATACCACTTCCCTTTCAAACTCTCTATTTTTCTTTTCTTTTTTTTGTTGTTTAAGATTTTATTTATTTATTTAAGAGAGAAAGAGAGAGAGAGAACACAGGCAGCGGGGAGAGGTGGAGGGGTAGAGAGAAGCAGATTCCCTGCTGGGCGGGAGCCCAATATGGGGATCAATCCCAGGACCCTGGGACCATGACCTGAGTGGAAGGCAGAGACGCTTAACCAACTGAGCCACCCAGGTGCCCCCAAACACTCTATTTTTCAAATGTACCTAGTTGTATATCATCTAACCACTTTGTCTCCATGTTTTCTCACATGGAAATTCAGAACATTTGCACTTGATGATTCTGAGGTCTTATTCATTGTCAGTCATAACATCACCATGTCAGAATGACAGAAGTACAAATAGTGGACTATAATTCTCTTATTACTACATGCAGATTCAGAAAGTACTGCATCATCTTGTTTATGTTAACTATGAATGTCTTCTTTGTTCTTGTTTTGTAGGAAAGTGTTGCTTTAAAATGTTTATGATTGGTGGCCATCTGATATTTTTCAAATGTTAATCTTTATTTAATTGCTATCACTTATAGAAATATAATAATGCAGAAGCTAACTCGTTAAATGCCATAGTCTCTTAAAGAGGCAGAAGAAATAAATGCATTGCTAATCTCAGGAATCTTAGCAGAGACTCATCCAACATTTCATTATCTTTAAAAAAATAAAGCCACATATCACCGCATGGTGATACAGATAAGTTTGACTGTTTAAGAGAGTAATTCTGAAGAAATATTACATTACAAATGCAAACAGATTGAGAAAGCTGAGGTTGCTCAGTATATATTGATAATATTAGATTATATCTCTGCATTCAGAGTAATAAAATTCAAGTTTCTAGGAAAGGAATGAAAAATTATGTACCATTTTATTTGTTTATTATTCAAACAAGTTGGTGATTTATATCACTTTCAGGGAAGTAGGAGTAAGACAAAACTTTCTAAGGATAGGAAACAAGATATAGGACTTCTAACATAAACATTTGAAAATAAGTATTTGCATATAAGATGGTTATATGCAAGAGTTAGTCTCACCTATGAAAAAAATGTAAGAAATTACTGTGTCTCATGTGTGTGATCAGTTTGTTTTAATACAGTTTGCTACATCAATATAGTTCCTTCATGACCAACATGATGGCCTGAAACTTCTAACTACAACTTACAGCATGCCTAGGTATATCTTATATAAATTTACTTAGAAAAATATCTAATATAGTTTGATCTCTATAAGAGTGCATACTGGTCCTTTATATTTACAATGCATTTCCATTTATGTCTAAAACATTTATTTCTGCAAATAATTAGTAATCTATTAATCATTATCCTTCTCTTACTCCACTTCAGACTACCCTTACCATATATATATTAATTTTTAGGAATAGAGATGGCTTTCTAGAAAGAATAGAGAGGTAGGGAAAGGAAAGAGAAAATAAGAGAAAGAGTGTGTTTTTTTGGATAACAGTAGGGGAACTCATGTGTAAAGATATACACAAATAAAATCATCAGCTACAGCTTGAAGCAATACATTGTGATAGGTAAGCAGAGAAACACTTCAAAAGCTAGATATGTTAAGAAAAAGAGACTGGTAAAACCAGTAACATAAAATATTATCTCTCTACACAAAATGGTTGTATATAAAAAAAGAAAAAAAGCATCAAAATCACCAAACACTGTTCTAACAAGGTTTAATGAGAGAATGAATAGAGACTGTCTTCTGGCTACAGTGGAATAGCTTGTATTAGACCAAATAGCCTGCTGAAAACAACTATAAAAGCTGGCAGTTTGGGGGCAACAGAAAACAAAGAAGGCAGATGGGACTTGAGCGGTCAAGACTCAGAGGAAAGGCAAGTGTTGATTAAGTGAGCCCAAAATTCTCTGCTAAGTTTTCTCCCCAAGGCCCTTGGTGATTCCATATTCTGAGCATTTCAAATTCCAGGAATAAACTAGCTTCTGTGAGGCTAAGAAGGTACATTCAGGGTTTACCAGGGAGGACCTTCCTAAACACCTTACATTTTTAGCAGGCACTCCTGAAGGGCTACCCCTTAAGAGTAGAGGCAAACGACCAATAGACCAGCCCTCAAAAATACCTAAAGTCAGCCTCAGTTCATCTCCATCCTTTATTGAATCTAGGTGACATGTTCCTACACTAACTGCTCATTACAAGATAAGTTGATCCCATTTGGAGAAGGTAAACATCATTTGGAGGCTCTAAAACTTTTCTTACTCAATGCCTGCTATCACAATTACCAAAAAAATCACCTGGTGATTTAAAAGGAGCAAAAATAAAGACTAAAAACTGACTTTCCAAACAACAGAATGAAAGTGAGAAGACAATAGGATAACATCTTTCAAAAAAAGGGAAAACAGTTTGCAAATGTAGAGTTCTAGTATACTGAACATATTCTTCAAGAATGAAGGTGTAATACGAATGTTTAAAGACACTGAGGTATTAGTCAGCAGCAAAGCCACACCAAAAAAAAAAATAATAATAACAAAGGGTGTCTTTCAGATAGAAGATTGATGTCAGAGAAACACATCTAAAGGTAGAAGGAATAAAAAGTGCCAGTGGGTGATAAATCTAAAGGACGTTTGACCATAAAAAGCAATGCTCATGAGTAAGATTGGCTTATGATTATCATAATTTTTGTAATATTTTTGTCAGGACTTAGAATCAAGGTAATGCCAGTCTCACTAAAAATGCATATAATATAGAACTTTAATTGAGATAATGCATTTCAAGAGCTTTAGCAGTCTCACAAAATAGAGGTGCTCAAGGGGCGCCTGGGTGGCTCAGTTGGTTAAGCGACTGCCTTCGGCTCAGGTCATGATCCTGGAGTCCCGGGATCGAGTCCCGCATCGGGCTCCCGGCTCAGCGGGGAGCCTGCTTCTCCCTCTGACCCTCCTCCCTCTCATGCTCTCTGTCTCTCATTCTCTCTCTCTCAAATAAATAAATAAAATCTTTAAAAAAAAAAATACAGGTGCTCAAAAAAGTGATGGTGTAGTGGAGAGGTTTGAAATTCCTTGCATTTGAATCTTAGCTGTGCAATTTACTACCTGTGTAACTTCAGAACAGTTGCTAAATTTCCTTGAGTGGTAGTTCAGTTTCCATGAGTATAAAATAAGGATAAGTCTAATGTCCTCATTAAATTTTCCCATGAAGGTGAAATATTCATTTATTTATTTATTTATTATTTATTTATTTTTATTTTATTTATTCATTTGAGCCACACACAGAGAGAGAGAGAGAGCATGATCAGGGGGAGAGACAGAGGGAGAGGGAGAAGTAGGCTCCCCGCTGAGCCAGGAGCCTGATGTGGGGCTCAATGTGGGGCTTGATCCCAGGACCCCGGGATCACGACCTGAGCCGAAGGCAGACGCTCAACCATCTGAGCCACACAGGCGTCCCTATTTTTTTTAAAGATTTTATTTATCCGAGCGGGAGAGGGGAGAAGGAGAGGGAGAGAGAATCTCTTGAGCAGACTCCCCACTGAGCACGGAGCCCTAGCTGGGGCTCCATCTCACAACCCTGAGATCATGACCTGAGCCAAAAACAAGAGTTGGTCGTTCAGCCAACTGAGCCACCCAGGCACCCTGAAGGGGAAATATTTAAATCAAATGTTTCTGTAAAGTGATTAGCTCCATGACTGGCATATATTTAGTGGTCAACAAATGTGAGTTTATTTTTTTCCATTTCATTTTCATTTATTCCTTGGTACTCTCTTTTTCTCTCCCCGAATGTTTCCAGTTGGGTTTTCTGGAGGCACATCCTGAGTTGGAGTTTGGAATGAAGGGTCTTCATTAAAGATGATCAGAAGGAAGAGGGATGGGAAGCAGAACTGAGCAGAGGGAGAAGATGAACTGAGATACAGGTCCAAAAAAAGCCTTAGCTAATCCCTGTAGATCTCTGTGGTTGTATATGTATGTGTATATAAAGTAGAGAGTAGAGAAAAAGTAAATATATGGAGAGTAGAAAGTAGACAAAAAGTAGGATATATATATGGCATCTGACTTAACTCACATTGGACCTCAGGTGAATTTGCTCTCCATAGTCGAGGTAAATCCAGAAACACCATACAGCTGGGGCAACAAGTCTTCCTTAAAGGGATTCAGATGACACATCTCCATGTCCACCACACCATCACTCTCTTGTCCCTTCCTCTATTGTCCCTCTTTTCCACCTTTCTTTTCCTATTTCCTCCCTCTGTTCACCTTAGTTACAAAAAGAAACCATTAATTTGAACACTCTACATATAATCCAATATATGAGCTATGAAAGGGTCTTACCATAGTAGACACCTCTGCTTGAACTGGATTCAAATTTGCTCATCTACAAACATACAGAGTGGAGAAAAAGTAGGATTGTTCACTCCAAAGAGTAAAAATGTCTTGATCTTTAAATGTGCTTTATCACCTTTCCTAGGCTATGTGGCTCTAATATTTAGCATTTAACTATGGATTTTAAAGACAGAAACCAAAATAGAGCTACCTTTGTATCTTAATTTAATTAAATATTAATATTGACATTAATATTAATGTATTCAATTGCACGTGAAATTAGTGTTTGGCTAGAATTTTCAACATGTGTTTAATCTCTATAACAACCATTAGAAAAAATTTAAATTATTTAAATATATACAGTTATGTTCTCTTTTACATAACTCAACTAAAATTTGAAAAATATTTTACTGTTACAATGCTTTGAAAATATTAAACTATAAGTGTTAGGAATATGGAAAATAAAGACATGTATTATTCCATTGCAGTTTTTTGGACCATAACTATCTAATACATTTTACTTTACATAGAGAAATTCTTTTGTATTTAGATTCTTTTCTGATGGGTAATTATTAAAAGTCACATTCTCCTTGGTGAAGTGGACTTAATTAGTCCTTCTCTTATCTCTTTTCACATGGTTTGGCCTTCACATGAAACTTCTCTAAATTGATCATTTATGAGAGCAGAAAAAAAACAGTATGTTTTTGAAAAAGAGGAAAAAGCAGTGAAAAGAAATCAGCACGGCATTTTGCATCTGCTCAGAAAAGGACTCAGTCCTTTACAGAAATACACAAGGACCCAACTACCCTTGCATTTTCTGCACTCCCAGACCTTAAGCTCTTATAAATTTTAAATGAAATCTTAAGGAAAGCTCTTGGGTGGAAACACATTTGTTTAGGTTAGTTGGAAAACTGTTTATTTCGTAGATACAAGCAGTCAGTGAGCAGATTAGATTTTTGCATCATAAAATTATTTACATCCAAACTGACAAGCTTGCACTGGAAGATTGTGCACGCATCCGTTTCTTGACTGCTTGTCATGACTCTTGTTTGAAAGCTAGGATTAAGCATGTGCAGAATGTTGTGTACCATGACCTCATACACATGGAGGCTACAATGTCAACCTGAGCATCTTCTCTATGATAATTTGGGGATTCCTGTTTCTGTTCATTTCTGCAACTTGTTGATAATTATGTGTGTGTTTTTAAATTTTTTATTTTTTTTAAGTTTTTTTTTTAATTTATTTGAGAGACAGAGAAAGAACATGAGTTAGAGGAGGGGCAGAGGGATAGGGAGAAGCAGACTCCCCGCTGAGCAGGGAGCCTGACGTGGGGTTCCATCCTAGGACCCTGAGATGATGACCTGAGCCGAAGGCAGACACCTAACCAACTGAGTCACCTATGTATGTTTTTTAATGCTTTGGTATTTCCATATAAGAAAACTGGGAACATATTTTTGGATTCATTTTCTTTGACATGGAGGAACCTCACTAAGCAGTATTTTGACCGTATATATCATGACCTTTAAAAAGACAATTTGTGGCTTCTGATTTATTACCAAGTAATAAGATGAGGTCTCTTTATAGAACATATATCATTAAGTACATTAGTAGAAATTTGTTTCACTTGTGAAAACCATTCAGCAGTATAGATTTCTCTAATACAGAGAATATATGATTTCTCTACGAACTTGAGGCTTTCAATCTCAAGGACTTCATATCAGCTGCCTAAGTTAGTCATGGAGTCAGCAAAAACAAATTAAAAGAAATAAACAATATGCTTTTTATTGGCATATTTATTTATTTATCATCATAAAAGAGAAAAAACATCTTTTTATTATTCAGGGATAGCTATATACAGTGCTTTTCTTTGTGTTCAGAAAAGAGAATAATAAAATCATCAGCCATTATATGTTTCCTGGAAGCATCTGGAAAGCTGTATTTATTCATCTGACAAATAGTTTTTGAAAGTTACAGGTGCTATTTTCAGGGCTGGTGATATACTGATGAACAGACAGATCCTTGTTTTCATGGAGATTCTACTCCAGTGGAAGAAACAAAGAAATAAAGAAGCAAGCAAACAAACAAAAAAAGCAAATAAACAAATTAATGTACCATATAATTTAGACAATGATTTTAATCAAAGATAGGCCAAAAGCATGTCATCTAAGACAAAACCTCAGTGACTGTGTATTTTAAGAATTTAACTAGTATCATACATTCAAAATGAAAGATTCTGAATGATGCAAGAAATTTCTATGTATATGAGCACTGGAAACATAACAAGGGTAGACACCAACAATGAAAAAATTATAATGTCATGGGTAATTATTTTCTTTATAACATGACTTCTGAAAATTTCAACCTTTCAAATTACCAAAGACAGAAACATTCTCAGTAGAAACGTATTTGAGTATGACAGTCACCAAAATGACTGTATAACTCATTGTATCTCACAGTCAAATTGCAATTTTGAAGAATGATCAGACTGTGGAAGTGAGTTTCATTTAACTAGAGCCACACTGTCTCATTTGCTGAGAAACAGCCATGTTATGCAATGGCATGCCAAGGGAATTAATAACTGATGGATGATCAGACCTGCTAAAAGTGGTGGTAATCATTTGCTACTTAAACCACCACATTTTGGCAAATAAAAAGCCTTTACTGGTGCCAAATCTGTAATTACTTTACTTAACGGTGATGACATGTGTGCCTGTTCTGCAAGATCCCATACTGATGCTTCTGTTGGCTAAAAACGGCCCAGTACTTGAGATGATAACATCATTTCTGCATCTGTCTCTCTGCAGGATGGGGTTTTGAATTCTGTTTTTTCCCATTTCATCTTGTTTTGTTTTTTTGGAAGTTAAAAGAAAGATTTAAACTTTACCTTTTTTTTTTGAAGGGCTTTGTTTGAACAATTTTACAATCTCTTAAACATAATTTTTCAAAACTGCTTGTGTCTCCACATGGCTATCCTAGACAATGACCTTGAAGTAACAGTCTATTGATATATAGATAATAATGTGTATACATATGCATATTCCTGTGACCAATTGTTATGCAGATAGAAATCAGGGCCAAATTTCCCCTAGTGACTTCATCCGTTTCCTAGTAGTAAGACCCAATTTCATGTTGCTAGTGTAGTACAATGAACCAACAGTGGTGCCCTAATGTGTCAAGTGAAAAGTATCCCCCTAGAATCTGAATGCCTAAATTATAGCTAGAGAGTGATTTAGGCCTGGAAGAATAAATCCAAATGTGTGGAATCTCAAGTGGAACGTTTCCACTGAAGAAGGGAAAATGCCAGGCAAATCTACTCAAAAAACATGAGAAAGGGGCACCTGGGTGGCTCAGTCAGTTGAGAGTCCAACTCTTGATTTTGGCTCAGTTCATGATCTCAGGGTGGCAAGATCCAAGTCCTCTGTTGGGCTCTGTACTGAGAGTGGAGCCTACTTAAGATTCTCTTTCACCCTCTCCCTTTGCCCCTCCCCACTTGTGTTCTTGCTCACTCTAAAAAAAAAAAAAAAAATATTTTCCTAGAATAGAATAAAAATACTTTGTTGGATCTCAATATAGTCTCTCTCTCTCTCTCTATATATATATATGCCTAGATGTATAATATATATATCGTATAGTATATATATACATTTTTCCATTACTTTTATTTATTTTTCCATACTTTTTAAAATCAATGTGTGTATTTATATTTATTTTGTAAATGTATTAATTTTAGTTAAGTAGCTTTCTTAGCATTGGGCTTCGCATTTTTGTCCATTTTGACAATCCTTGCCTTTTAAAAGGGATGTTTAGGCCATTTATGTTTAATTCAACAATCAGTATGATTGGATTTAAATCTAACATTTGCTATTTTTTGTATCTATCTGTTCTTTGTTTCTTGCTTAGTTTTTTACTACCTTATTTTCAAATAATTATTATTTAATGATTCATTTTATCTCTGTTGTTGGATAAATACCAGTACCTCTTATGTCTGTGTGATTGTTCTAAGATTTCAACATGCATTTTTAACTCTTCACAGTTTGTCTTCAAATAATATTATATCACTTCATATATAGTGCAAGTACATAAACAGCACTACTCCTTCCCACTCTTGTTCTTCATCCTATTATTGTCTGCAGTTTAATTCTACATGTTATAATACTTAGTACATATTCTGTTTTTGCTTTAAGTAATCAGTTATCTTTTAAAGACAGTAAACACTGAGAAATATATATTTTTTATATTTATTCAAATATTTACTGTTTTCTTTTACGTTCTGTATTCCTTTTTTTTTTATATTCAAATTTCCATCTGGATTATTTTCCTTCTCTTTGAAGAATTTTTTTTAATATTTATTGTACCATATGTCTGCTACTGATTAATTTTCTTAGCTTTTTATGTCTGTTAATAATTTATTTCATCTTTATTTTTGAAGGTTATTTTCTCTAGGTATAGACTTCGGAAAAACAGTGTTTTTGTTTTGGTTTTAATTTAGCTAAATTTGATGTCCCTTATGTTTAACTGTCTCGCCATTCTGGAACAACAATTATTCCCATTCTTCTATGAGTTCCAGAAATTTTTCAGCCTAGTGATTTCTGGTGATCCTTCCCCTATCCTTGGGTAGTTTCTTCTCATACATATTCTGTCAATCAAAGACATGAGAGAATCCCTGTGAGAGGGATCTTCAGAGCTCTCTGTGTGCAGCATCCTCCCATTTAGTACTTTATCACAAACTTTAGCCACCTTGGCTCCCCCAAATTCTGATCTGTCTTCCTTCAACTCAGTAAGCCTGGAGCCTCTGTTTCTGTCTCCCCTTCTTGTATCACAGCCTGTAACCTGTACCAAGGCAGTAAACTTGAGAAATCATAGGTCTTGCCATTCTGGCTTTTTTGTTTTTTTTTCCCCCTTGTCTCAGGGATGACCATCCTGCACCACCTGCTGTCCAATATTTGAAAATAGTCGCTTCATACATTTCTTGATTTTCTATTTGTTTAAGTCAGGGAAAGATTTGTTATGTTTATTTAGCCTGGTTGGAATTGTAGAACTCAAAATCATTTCAACATTGTTCTTCTCAATGAGAAATTATCAACAATAATCATTTTATTTTTATATTTACAAGTGCTCCTAGAAGGAATTTAATTAAAAATCTGAAGGAATGGAAGAGGGATACATTTCATTTCCATGTAACTACCTTTTGTACTATTTTATTAAGATTCTTAATTTTTAAGGAATCTCTACACCCAATATGGGGCTTGAACTTACAACCTCAAGATTAAGCATTGCATGCTCTACTGACCAAGCCAGCCAGACACCCCTACATTTTGTACTACTGATTATTTTCATGGTAGTATTTCTATGTGACACATGTAATAATTTAAAGCATTGACATTTTAAGAAATCCAATAAGTACGTATCATGTGAAATGATCTTGCTATGCTCCTCTTCTTCCCCAGATGTAATAATTTAGTGGGGATCACAATCTTTATAATGCATTTACATATATATAATTTTACTGTTGTTATTTTACATATATAAGGTCTATACATGCTGGCGTTTGTTTTCTTTTGTTTAATTTTCACCAAATTTCTTAGGGCTATTTTGAAGCTCAAACAGAGTTTGATGTTACCTTTCAGTGCTACATAATATTCCATACTGCAGATACACCATCATTTATTTAAACCTGTGTATTAGTGTTTAGGTCATTTCTGACTTTTATTATCACAAGCACTGCACAAAGGACATATTTGCAAATATCTGTGCAATATGCTAATATTCTTATAAGACAAATGTTAAGAAATGGAAATACTTTAAGGGTAAACACATATTTTAACTTTAATAAGGAATGCAAAATTTCTCTCCAAAATGCTGTACTCCAAAATGTTATGCACAACAAATATATAAATGCATTTATTTATTTATTTTTATTTTATTTTTTTAAGATTTTATTTATTTATTTGACAGAGAGAGACACAGCGAGAGAGGGAACACAAGCAGGGGGAGGGGGAGAGGGAGAAGCAGGCTTCCTGCGGAGCAGGGAGCCCGATGCGGGGCTCGATCCCAGGACCCTGAGATCATGACCTGAGCCGAAGGCAGATGCTTAACGACTGAGCCACTCAGGCACCCCTATAAATGCATTTATTTTCTCACAATTTCACCAACAGTAGGTACTATCAATCACTAATATTCAGGGAAATACAGATCAAAACCACAATGGGATATTAACTTATTACCTATCAAAATGGCTAGAATCAAAAAGACAAGAAATAACAAGTGTTAGTGAGGATGTGGAGAGAAAGGAACTCTCATACACTATGGGTGGGAATGTAAATTGGTGCAGCCACTGTGGAAAACAGTATGGAGGTTCCTCAAAAAATTTAAAATAGAATTCCCATATGACCCAGTAATTCCACCAGTGGGTATTTACTCAAAGAAAATGAAAACTCTCATTCAAAAAGATATATGTAGTTCTATGTTTATTGCAACATTATTTACCATAGCCAAGATATGGAAACAACCCAAGTGTCCATCGATGGGTGAATGGATAAAGAAGATGGAGTATATATATGCAATAGAATATGACTCAGCCATAAAAAAGAATGAGATCTTGAAAAAAAAAATGAACAAAGGGATAAAAGAAAGAGCAAGAGAGAGACAAACCAAGAGACAGATGCTTAGCGACAGAGAACAAACAGATGGTTGTCAGAGGAGAGGTGGGTAGGGGAGATGGGTGAAATAGGTGATGGGGATTAAGGAGTGCACTTGTCATGATGAGCACTGGGTGATGTATGGAATTGTTGAAATAATTATATACCTGAAATTAATATAACACTGCATGTTGGCTATATTGAAAATAATAAAATAAAATAATAAAATAAAATAATCTTGCCATTGTGACAACATGGATAGACCTAGAGGGTATTACGCTAAGTGAAATAAATCAGACAGAGAAAGACAAATACCGTATGATTTCACTTATATGAGGAATCTAAAAAACAAAACAAATGAATAAACAAACAAAAAACCCCAAACTTGCCCAGACTCTACAGAGAACAAACCAATGTTCCCAGATGGGGGGTGAGTGGGGGAGAAATGAAATAGATAAAGGAGATTAAGAGGTACAAACTTCCAATTATAAAATAAATACTTCACGGAGAAGTATGGCATAGGTAATATAGTCAATAATATATATATATTTTTAAAGATTTTTTATTTATTTGAGAGAGAGAATGAGAGAGAGAGAGAGAGAGTATGAGAGGGGAGAGGGGCAGAGGGAGAAGCAGACTCCCCGCTGAGCAGGGAGCCCAATGTGGGACTCGATCCCAGGACTCTGGGATCATGACCTGAGCCGAAGGCAGTCGCTTAACCAACTGAGCCACCCAGGCGCCCAGTCAATAATATTGTAATAATGATGTATGGTGACTACACTTATTGTGGTTTGCATTGAGTAATGTATAGAATTGTTAAATCAATATGTTGTACACCTGAAACTAATGTAACATTGTACATTAATTATACTTCAATGAAAAAAATACAAATCCACCCCTCCAAAAAATGCTTTTAATATAATGAAAATATAATGAAAAATAGTTAAACACAGATGCGTTACTCTGATTCCAGCAAAAGTTGAAGTGGGTGCATGCTTAAATATATAGTGCATAGTCTAGTCAATTACCCTTTTTCTTTGAACCTATGGCTCTTCACAATTTAATTCTACTAGTATTTAATCATCTGCTCTTAAGTATTTAATTCTTAAAGAGTGCTTTAATTCAACAAATGTGACTTTTAAAGAGACATCAAAGCCTGTTGTCATTTAAAGATGCTTGCACTAACTTAAGTTGTTGCTAGTCACTTACTAGTCAGATATAGTACAGTACTGGGATGGGATGTGCTACTAGCTCTCAAGGTGAGCCTCCTCTGTGGTAGAAATGATTATTCAAAATAGAGTGGGGGGCGCCTGGGCCAGGACTCTGGGATCGAGCCCCCACATCAGGCTCCCTGCTCAGCGGGAAGCCTGCTTCTCCCTCTCCCACTCCCCCTGCTTGTGTTCCTGCTCTCGCTGTCTCCGTCTCTGTCAAATAAATAAATAAAATCTTAAAAAAAAAAAAATGGAGTGGGAAAAATGTTTCACCTCTACATATGGTGCAGAGAGTACAAAATGGTAACATGGTTGCATTTAGTTGGGGAAACTTAGACTTTAAGAGAAGGTGCCTTTTGAGATAGGGATAAGGTTTCAATAAAGGGCTTGAGCAATCAGGGGACATTTTCGAAATTTACGCAACACAAAGGCCAAATAAACAGAAATATGAAACAAGAGGCTCTATTTGGAAAACAAGGAGAGGTTTAGATTTTGGAAGAATAGCAATCTCTTCTTTCTTTACCTCTAAAATCCCTCTTTAAAAATGCACAATTCAACATTACTTATGTAAACCAAACATGAATTCTTTCTTAATTGTTTTATAAATGAAAGTAAATGTTATCTTTCTAACCAAGTTTAAGCTCCTTAATGGATAGTCTGAATGACATTTGAAAAGTTTTCTTTTCATTCCATACTGTGTTTAGTAGAGTGACAAGTTAATCACAATTTCTGTGAGTGGTCAATAATAGAGATTGCTCAACGTAACCTACTTAGCCATATGACTTTTAATTGTATTTTTATTATTTGTTTCCAGATATTGTTGCATTAAAACTTGGTTCATCTTTAAATACGATATTTTGCTGGGATCTTCAGAATTTGGACAAAAGCAAAAATAAGGCATTGTGTCTTTCTCCCCCCAAAACTGTAGGGCTACTTTCTTTTGATTTTTTTTTTTTTTGTAGCAATACTGCCATGCTCTCTGAGACATAGAGGAAGTCCTGAAGAACTTTTATGACATTCTTGTCTTTGATAACCTCCTTTCTAGTCCACAGTGAACTAAATGAGGATAAAATATCCCAGATGTAACTGCTAGAACACAGGAGATATCTGTAAGGCTCTTAAGGCATGTGAATGACCCTATGGTAAATCCCTTTAAGCTTTTCCCCAGATTCTTCTTTCTTCCTTATATACACTCCTCTGATCTTATTAGATCTAACTCATGGGCACAACATGCTCCATGTGCAGGTTATATCACTGGTTCTATCACTGAAGCAAAGAACTGAACTATTTGGGGAATTCCTCTGGTTTATTTATATGTTTGCTCTGTTTTGTTTTGTTTTGTCTTATAGCCTCAAGGCCTAAGCCTCTGGGCTTTCTCTATAGTTAAGTGTCTTCCTTTATATTCCCCTGTGCAGTTGCTTTAGGACCCAACTTAGAACTCAGGATGAAGATTGACAAAGGTTTTACCCACGTTGGGAAATTCAGTGGAGAACTGATGCAAAGAATCATATCTCTGAAATAACGCTGTAGACATTTGGCAGTGATTAATTTCACTAGCAAAGTAGCAGTTTAATTCTACCTTTTTTCTGGTCTGTGTAGACTCCCAGCCAAGTCCTGTCTTCTGTGTGTTTTGTTTCCAGTTTTAATGCCTTTTTTGAGGGAATCATAAAAAACTCCCCACTTTCTTCTACTTGGCAAAGAGCTCTCGGAACAAAAGAGCAAATAAACTACACTTGATATTTTTATTGACATGCACACACATGCTAAACCCTGACTTACAACAGTGCGTTTACACAGTTTGTGAAAAAGGTGAGTCACCTGTGTCTTCAACTGTCACCTGGAATTTATTTATTTCTCCAGCCTTGTTTCCCCATCTGGCTTATTCTGTAATGGAAAAAAACACATGTTTTAAACGGCTTAGCTAGAAGCTTTATCTATTTCAAAGTATTTATCCTCTTTCTTAGGTGCAGCACCTGCTATTGCTCTGTTGTTTGTGTTGCCTGGGATTTTATCAAGGGGTGTAAGACAGAAGCTTCTGTAAGATAGAGTGCATTGAAGTTTGGGCTTTTAGATCTCCGTGTACCTCAGTATTCAGATAAGATGATAGCCATTGGCAAAAGCCACTTGTAAGGAAGATAGCATTTTATTATAGATTTGTAGACATATAATAAAATCTAACTAGTTAAAATTTTTAAGAAACAGTAATTGCATGGTGTTAGACTTTTTAAGACTAATAATAATAACAATAAAAAACTTAACATAATCTCAAAGAATAAAGCTAACCCTGGTGGCTTTCTTTGCAGAAAATACCTCTTTGACTGACAGATTTTGCGGTTGCTTTGGCTCTTTAGATCCTTTCCAAAACACTGTCTCTGTGTTAAAATAATACAATGTAGTATTGTTTAATTTTGATTTTTCTAGATTTGGTGACGGTTTTGATAATGTCATAGAACTGAATAGAGTTTGAGGAGGGAATTAATTTGGATGGGAAAAACTCTGTACTCTACTGTACAAGTAAACCAATAAGTAGTGTTGATAAATAAAACAATAAATATAGAAATACAAAGAAATAAGTATAAAATTTAAAAAAAAATAACTACTACCAATTAGATTAATTTATTTAATACCTACTATTTTCCAGGCCACTATTATAGATTCTGAAGATACAGAGTGGGATAAGAGATATTTCCTGCTCTCATGAAGTTAATATCTTGGTTAAAGGAGTGAAACACTAAAAACAAAAACAAAAACTCCTGTTCCATACACATATATAAAGTGGCAGCTAGAGACAAGTGATAGATAAGGAGAGAAAAAGCAGGATGCAGGGGATGGAGACTTCGAGGGGCAGTAAGCAAGGTTAATCAGACAGATCGGAGGACTTAGAGAGGAGAAGGAATTTCAGCAGCCATCCAGTGAAGGGAGTAAGAAAGCAATCTTAATACTCAGGGGAAGAACTTCCCATGCAGAGACATCAGCAAGTGCGGGTGCCCTGGGAGAAAGATATGCCTGAGATGGGGTGAGGAACAGCCAGAGGACAGGGAAGACTGGAGCACCATGAGCCATGAGCTTTCGTGATAGAGAAGAGGAACCAGGGCCACTCATTGAGGGGCCCTTTGGTCCACAGATAGGACCTTTGGATTCATTGTTAGTGCACAGCCGAGAGCAGGACAGTGAGGAGACTTATTAGTTTTTTTGTTTTGTTTTTTTAAGATTTTTATTTATTTATTTGTCAGAGAGAGAGAGAGCACAAGCAGGGGGAGCAGCAGAGGGAGAGGGAGAAGCAGGCTCCTCACTGAGCAAGGAGCCTGATGTGGGACTCGATCCCAGGACCCTGGGATCATGACCTGAGCCGAAGGCAGACTCTTAACGACTGAGCCACCCAGGCATCCCAAGACTTATTTGGTTTTAAAAGAATATAAAAGATATGCTTGTGAGGATATACCCTTATGCACAGGAGACAGGAATAGGAGCAGGCAATCTACTATGAAGCTATGTCCTTGCAGTCCAGACATGGGTGACCTTGGATGTATTTGCCAGGATGACCCTGGATCACTACAGGGCCCATGTTTCTAAGGCTTAGAGTCTGGGGCCACACCCTATGATAAAACACATTAAATTGCCAGAACTGAAAAGATGACTTACTTGTTAAATAGGACTTCTTAATGTGTGTGTGTGTGTATTTACATATTAAAATAGCTGTTGTGCCAGCACACCTGGATGGCTCAGTTGGTTAAGCAGCCAACTCTTGATTTCAGCTGAGGTCATGATTCTGATCAGGGTCATGCTTAAGATTCTCTCTTCCTCTCCCTCCTGTCCCTCTCCTCAACCCTACTTACACGCATGCTCTCTCTTTCTAAAAAAATAAAATAAAATAAAATAAAATAAAATAAAATAAATAATAGCTGTTGTGCTTGAACAAAATGCTGAACTAATAAATAATATAAATGTTTTCTAAATCACACACACATTAGTAATTCTGCAGTGAAACATATACCTGTTTTTATCCAGTGGGATAAAAAAGGAACATGAATGGTTTCATGTTAGTTTAGGTCAAGTGTTCCCACTAAATGAGTAACAACAATACTTTGGATTTCCAGAGATTTTTGGACTTTAAGATTTCAGATCTGTCACTATGGATCTGTACAATAACTGTTATATCTACTTATTAGAGTCGCCGCAAATATTGTTCAAAAATCACCAACACTATACAAAGATAAGGGAGCCTTTGTTCAGAAAGGATTATCTGAATACCCATGTTCCAACTGATGAAAAGAGGAATCAAAATTAAGAAAATAAAACAAATGAATATATCTATAAAAAGGAACTCTGAGATCCTTCCTTACTCATGTGGCCCCTGAAGAACAGCAGAATGTGCCACCTCGAAATATGCCACTTAGGTACAATTTGAGCTGTAGGCACTTGAAACATAGCAAACACAGGGAGAGAATTTCTCTGAACTCCCCGTATCTGCCTAAAGACAGACCCTCCTAAAGGAACTCAATTGTCCTAAGAGCCCTCCCTGGGAGTTCCATCAACCAAGGAAGATTGACTCTGGTCACAAGAGAGGAGACTAGAAGTCCATACCACACCCAGAAATATTTGTTACAAACTATCATACTTCCCACCTATTCTTCTAAGACCCCACTCATCTTTCCTAAAAATCATTCCTTCTCCCCTAAGGGGCCTGCACCTTCTCTCCCTTTTCCCTAGTAGGATTGTGTTTAATCTTGAATTCTAAAGCCACCTTTTTGAGTAACCCATTTCTCCCTGGATATCCCCCATGTATGCATGAGGTACATATGTTAATACATATATACATATTATACAGATAATCTGTCTTTTAGTATAGAGATCTCAGCTAAGAACCCAGGAAGGTAGAGGAAAAATAATTTTTCCTCCCCTACAACTTCCAAACTTAGAAATTCAATTAGATTATTGTTGCCAGTGTATTCTGAAGTCCAGAGATGAAGCTTAGGTTTTCAGACTATTCTTTTCCTTTCCTAGTACCAGGAATTGAGGTTCTTAGGCCATATCCTTCATTCCACAACTCAGACTAAATCCTATGTTTGGTAACCAATTCATGAAGGATTTCAGAAAGTGGATGAAACCATAGGTTTGAGTCAATGAGGGAGAGATATTTGGTGGTATAAAGGCCTTCCGGGAATCCCTTAAGTTGTACATTCAGTAGGTTCCTATTTTACGTGCAGGACAGGGAACATGGCAGGGGACAATTTGGCATCATCTCTGAAAAGTATGGCCTGCACAGAGCTTCTGGAGGGGAGCCAGGCTGGTTGATTCTCCCATCCTCCCACCTTAACAGCTGTGGTTGTAAAAGAAGCTATATAAACTTCTGGGGCAAGAAGGTGCCATTCAGGGCACCTGGGTGGCTCAGTTGGTTAAGCGACTGCCTTCGGCTCAGGTCATGATCCTGGAGTCCCGGGATCGAGTCCCGCATCGGGCTCCCTGCTCAGCAGGGAGTCTGCTTCTCCCTCTGACCCTCACCCCTCTCATGCTCTCTGTCTCTCATTCTCTCTCTCTCAAATAAA
>NC_058410.1:128249509-128267357 GCF_002201575.2 Neomonachus schauinslandi
AAAAAAAAAAAAAAAAAAAAAAAAAAAGAAGGTGCCATTCATCCCCCAAAACAGACATTTGAATGTTGGCTCCTGATGGCTGGAAGTCCCGAAATTAGGAGGTAAGAATGGGCAGACTGTTTAAATAAAACTATGCCTACTTACCAGTCAATTTTGTTCACAAAATATAACCAAATCAATAAAAGGAAACCAAGCCAAATGAAATATCTGCTTTGAACATATAAAAGGTAAATATAGCTTTTGGTTGGACTTTTAAACTGCCATTCAGTCATGTAGGTATCCTGTAGTCAGAGCAGCTTAAAATCCTATTTTTCACCTCCTTTGAAATTTCATCCAGTGGCTTACCAGTTCAAAGTCAATAATCTATATGACCAATGCTCATTTTTAGCATATGTCTTAGCATTGTTAATCTTATTATACATGATTCAAACTTTCCTGATGGAAATACACTTATATAAACTTAATTGAATGATTATTTTAAAAAACTGTCTTTAAAAATGTAACCTTCCAAAATAACTCCATAAGCACTCCCTTCTTGGTCTGGAATAAACTATGGCTAATGTTTACTGACTGTTTCTGTATCCATCTATGTGTCATTGGTGTGGAAAATAATTTATTGCCAACACAGTCATCATCCAGAATAGAAACATATATATTCCAATTCCATATTGCTCTGTTTTCTCTCTGTTGGCTGTAGACAAACAACAACAACAACATAACTGGGTAGTAGTGCTATATTAATTTTCCAGAATCACCATGGTGAATTTATGCTAGAAACACATTCCTCTAAGAAGTAAGAAGATCAAATTCTTTTATTTTTTAAACATTTATTTATTTATTTTAGAGAGTGGGTGGGGAGGGAGGGAGCAGGGGAAAGGCAGAGAAGGAGAGAAAGTCTCAAGCAGACTCCACACAGAGGAGCGTGGACCAGGATGTGGGGCTCAATCCCAGGACCTTGAGATCATGACCTGAGATGAAACCAAGAGTTGGATGCTCAACCGACTGAGCCACACAGGCGCCCTGAAGATCAAATTCTTTTAGAAGGAGGTAGGGAATAGTAAAATATATGCAATTGTAAAATTACCTGGCATGTCATTTTACATGTAAATAGAGCAAAGAACTACAGACAGGGAAAAGGAAAGAGATAAAAGGAAATCATTACTCAAGTTAAAATACGATTTTCATCTTCATCCTCTAGACAATGCAAAGTAAGATTTTAAGCTTGTGGGACTTGTGTCTTTTTGCAACATTTACTGAAATCCATCCAAAGAATTGATGCAGCCCCGAAGCCTTCTTTGGATATATCATCCAGTTAGAGTAGAAGGAATTTCATTCTCTAGGTACAAATATAACTATAACATACAAATATAACTATAACTATAACATATCATTAATGAGAAACTAGTTTTCTATAAATCATATTGACATAAGTTTACTCTATGTTGCTTGAAACATGGTAGTTTGTAGTCATCATTTCACATATATAATCCCCTTATATGACTTGAAGCACTTTCCTATTTTGTAATAGAATTAACAGGGTACTTATCCAAATTTTACCAAAAATGAGACCTATGACATACATTACAAGCAATTTTTCTAAGTTTGAAAACAATTTCCCATCGTTAGAGTTGTTAACTGTATTGATTTGCTAGAACTGTCATAACAATCACCACAGACTGGGTGGTTTAAAAAATAGAAATTTGTTTTCTTGCAGTTCTGGAGGCTAAAAGTCCCAGATCGAGGTGTCAGTGTTGGTTTCTTTTGAGGCCTCTGTCCTAGGTTGATAGATGGCTGTCTTCTCCCTGTGTCCTCACATGGTCTTCCCTCTTTGTGTGTCTGTGCCCTACTGTGTCCTCATCTTCCCTTTTTATAAAGACATCAGTCATATTGTATTAGGGCCCACCCTAAATGACCTCATTTAACCTTAATTAATTCTTTAAAGTCCCAGTACTTTCACATTCTGAGGTATATGAATTGGGCAGTGGGGGAGACACAATTCAGCCCATAACACTGGCTGAAATAAATATGCTTGAAAAGCAAAGAATGACCCAATCTTTGTGAATTTTTCACCTACGTTATTTTTTTTAAAGATTTATTTACTTATTGAGGAGGGGGCAGAGGGTCAGGGAGAGAAAGAATCTCAAGCAGACTCCCCGCTGAGCACCAAACCTGTCAAGGGGCTCTATCCCATGACCCTGAGATCATGACCTGAGCTGAAATCAAGAGTCCGATGCCCAGACTGAGCCAACCACGTGCCCCTCACCTGAGTTTTCTAAACACATTGCTGTGAGTTTATGTGAGCACGGAGTCCTTGTGTGTGTCAGTGTGTCTGTTTTATTAGCCTAAGTTAGAAAGCTTTAGCAAAGAATGGGTACAACAGAATTTATGTGGGCTGTTAATGCTTTTGAAAGACAGAGAGTTGAAGAGTGAGCTTTGAATATATCTTAGCATTTTTAATGCTGAGCCTCCCTTGCGATTAAAATATGGTGAGAAGCACAGAAGTGTGAACAGAGTAGAAGGCATGGCCTTACCCTTTCTGTTTCACATCAGATATTACCATAATGGAGTGAGAATCAATATAACCAAACTTACCATTTTTACCTAAAGAAATGAAGCCCGAGAGAGGGCAAAGATATTGTTACTATAGTTAGCAGCAGAATCAAAACCAGAATCTAAATCCCAGGAAAACTATACATCTTTCTCTTACTTTATGTTCTTTGCATTGAATAGTTGCAAACTCTTCATTTCTTTAATGCTTTGAATCCTTGGCTATCAAAATCCATTTGCAGTAAACATCTATTGTTTTATTGTTACTTGACATCCCTTCCTCTTCATGTGATATCAGACCTTTCTTTGGCTTGAGAAATTTCCTCTCCTCAACTGGCGGGAGGTGGGGCTCAGGGGTGTCAACCCAGGTGTCAGTCCTGTAGTCCTCACCACAGAGATGGCCACATTACCTAGGATTCTTCATCAAAAATCCTTGAGCGAATTGACATTGAAGCTAGCAGAGAGAGATTCCCTTCTTTTGGAGATTATGGCCCTTGAGGAGCATGTAAGCCTTGGGACTACAGGAAAGAGACCATGATTGAAACACAGGAAAGAAAAGCTGAATGAGCTGCAGAGAGGTAAGAAAAGAAGGGAGACAGAGAGAGAGAGGGGTCGGGGGCGGGGGGCTGGTGAGACAGGAAATAAACAACCCACCATGCTCTTTGAGCCTGGATCCCGCAGAGCCTAAGAGATATGCTGCATCTGTAGTTTTTAGTTAGTGAAACGATGCATTCTTTCTTTCTTTTTTTTTTTCCTTTAAGGTAGAGTTTGCGTTAGTTTTCTGCCACTTGCAAAAGAAAACAAACTATCACCCTACAGAGAAAAATTCTAGTCTGGATAAAGGAAGTCAATTGCAGCCACTTACTGTGAGGTCTGGCACATGCCTCATGGATGTAGTCAGTGTCTCTAGACTCTGAATCCCGGTCCTTGAATGGATAAAAAGAGTTCTAAAGGGCAAGAAAGGGTGATAAATGACTGAGTACGTATAGAATGGAGCCATTGAGATGATTGCCCAGCACAGATGCAGTAGGATGCTTCTCTAAATATATAATTAGAACTCACAGTGTGTCTATTGCCCAGTTTCCCTGAGGATTATTATTTTATGTCTGTTTTCATTAGGGTTATTGTGGATAACTTAACTTCAATCAACACTTAATACTTTCTTGGGATGGAAAAAAAGAACAGGTTTGCCTCTCTAACATATGTTGTAATTTCAAAGTATATTTTTTTAGAGATTTTATTTATTTGAGAGAGAGCGACAGAGAGAGAGATTGAGAGAACGAGTGGGGGGAGGGACAGAGGGAGAAGCAGACTCCCTGAAGAGTAGGGAGAATGACTTGGGACTCCTTCCCAGGACCCTGGGATCATGACCTGAGCTGCAGGTAGAAGCTTAACTGACTGAGCTACCCAGGTGCCCTCAAAGCATATTTAAGGAGATTACAAACTTCTGGCATTTGTGCCCTCAGTGATGTGTTCTATTTATATTTGAAGGTATCTAATAGAAATACATGTCTGGGTAGCTCAGATTCAAATCTGATATATTTTACCCCCCTTCCCATACCCCACTCCAATCAAAATTCCAGAATTAGGAGGTATTGTACACATGGAATAAAAGTTACTATGTGTTCCTATAGGTTACCATACATCTATATTTCTGGGCTTATTCTTATGGTATAAATCAAGTATGGCAAAGCCAAGATACCTGACTGTAGTGCGGAAGATAAAGGATACACTTCAGGGCCAGGGTTTACGCTGGGTAGTTGAAAGGCTCAACATCCATCTCATGGTCTGGAAGGAATCACATGTAGAATACAAGACCCCATGGCCAACATTTTCCATAGTGAGGAAATCTGCTAATAGTTAAGTTGTGACTAGTCAAACAGCATTTTCTTCTCCAGCTAAGGAAACCACATACAAGGTTTCATTTACATGAAATGAGTTGGTTCTTGATATACTTATTTTAGTTATAGATTCAAAATTCCTTCTTTCAGCATTTATTATGTTGATCACAGCAAGTCTGATTCTTTTGCCATTCTCTACGATCTGCCCATTCTAACTCCAGTTTTATGGAAATGTGCTCAGAAGCTTCTCTGAGTGGTCTGGGAAATCCTATCAGACATGTACAAAACAGAAACTGTTGAACCTAAATTCAGATTAATTTATCTATAAAAGGTCATTTTGTTTTGGTTATGGTAAATCTTATCTAGTGTTGTTTTTTAAAAATAGTCATAAGATATTTTTGGTCATATAAAATATGTTAGTTATGGTACCCACAACAGAAAAAAAAATATGTGTGTGTGCTTACACGTGTGTATGCTGTATTTTGGAGAATATAGAGTAACATAATATATGTCAGTTCAGCAGTTCAGCTAATATGTGATGATCTCAGTCCTCAACAAAAATAGTGCCCACATCAGTAGATGACTTCCCAAGTCACTGAGGTATAATTACCCTGAACAAGGGAGGTGACAGAAGGTGACAGAGTGTGACATTCAAGGAATGTCTATAGATATAATCACCAGCATTCATAAGGGGAAAAAAAAGATAAATGAAATTTCTCCCTTTGTATTTTTGAGCATTAAGGGCAAAGTGCTTGTTTTCCCCTTGACTAATGTCCCATATGCTTTGCGGGAAGCTACTTAAAGAAGAAAATAATCCAAGGTCAGATGAAAAACAAGTTAACAAAATAAAGAATGTCCAGAGTGCCAAAATGATGTGTTTATTGACAAAGAAAGTAGTCACCTTAAACAGAAGACTATTATTAGATAAAAGACTGTCTGGAATTGAGAGATTGAGGATTGAAAGTCTGGTTGATTTCTTTCTTTTAGGTGAGGTAAGCACTAGTTCCATATTATACGGCTTAAAATTTTGCCTTGAGAAAATCTGAAAAATGACAAATTTTCCTGTAAGTACTGTACCCATTTCACAAATTTTCTTAGTGATTATTAAACAACTATGAGTCTCTAGTTTTTCTATTTTAAAGATAAGCTGAATTCCAGCACATTTGCTTAATAAAAGATCATATAATCAACAGGATGATTTTTATGCCTTCACATTGCTCCCTAAGGACAGCACTTACCCTAAGAACTATTTTGCCTGATGACAAGTAGAAGTTGTACTTACTTTGATAGTGTCCAATACATTGCTTTGCCTAATTTGAATCTATCTACTAAATGGTTTAATTAATTTTGCATTGTGCTTACTAACTAGTTTTAATTAGCAGTTAAGTCAGTTCAGTTAACGAAAAAAATGTAGGTGTTTACGTGAATGCAAATCACAATGAGTTCTCAGGGCTCAATTCAAAAACTGGTTCCATGTCATTGATGTTGGATTTCTTTAGGATTTGCTTTAAAAAAAAAAAAGGCATTCTGTATCTATAGTTTTTCCCTTAATAAATTATAAAAGTTTATGATTTACTATCTGGTCTACCCCTCCTGAACTACCTTAAATTCTATAGTGAAGAAGGTTGTGTGCCCAGAAGAAAGGTAAAGATGTCCCAGAGAGGTGTCCTCTGTGCTTTAATGAAGACCCTTCTCATATGTGAGTTCTGGGAATGGCTCTTGCAGTTCTGGCTGTAGTTGGATTTTCCTTGGTAAGTTCCCTAGGGCAACCACAATTTAGAGGTGCCATAAATTTCTCCAGGCATGGTTAGATGGTGACACAACAGAAAACATAATCCTTTTATGGTTCTTTGGTAAATTGACATTCAAGGAAAAAAAAAAGAGAGATGCTTTAATTTTTTAAATCCTGTTTCATTTCTACAATCAGTAAATTTTTCAACCACTGGTTTGGCTTCCATATAAGAAAATAGTGAACCAAAAACAAGAGTGTTTAAGAAACAAAAACAAAAACAAAAAACAAACTTTAATTATTTCTAATTTATAAAAAAAATAATTATTTTATAATTCCTGGATTTTTTGATTCATTTTAGAGGTGGTTTGCCAAAAAAAAAAAAAAGTGCTTTCAGAAGGGAGAAGAAAACATTAAAGAAGAAAAGCCTTTATATTTATTTGAATTGAAGTTCAAGGTATCTCTTCAATTTTAGAAAAGCCAGGATTGCAGGTATTTTTACCTATATAGCGTATAAGGGAAATGGAAAGTGGATTCAGTATATGGACAGCTTAAAGACTCTATATTAGAAATGTAAATGGTAAAATCCTAAAAAATATATTTTCCTCAAAGGTAACCTTCAGTGTTTTCATTGTTTGAGTGATGACTTTGGTTCTTTAATCAGTTTATGTGTGTTGATAAATCACTGTTCAAGTAGTATGTTAAGTAGCAACACATTTCTCAGTAATCTCCAGCTACTAGCTTCTCCTCAGAATGCAGGATAGTTGGGATTGCTTCTTAGGTTTAAAGAATCCCATATAAGGAGAAGGCAGTGCCTAAGAAAGATGCATATATTTATTCGAGCAAAAACCTTTTTCTATGCTATATATGTTAATATCTTTCTCAATATAAATTGAGAAATGGAGTATTACATAGTACAGTTGGGTTATTGCTTCTTACTAGAGAACAATTTCAGAACAATTAATAAATCTTAGAAACACAATCAATGTTGGGATTAATTTTGATAATGAAACAAGTGGGACCTGGAAACTAGGGCAGGAAAAAAATCCACTAATGATCCTGATGATGGTTAGTTACGGATCTAGTTGCAGGTCTAGGAAAACTTAAAAACATGTTTCATATACAACAGCCAGAGAGAAAGTTAAACTATTTTTGCTGGAGAGAAAGTGATACATCAGTACATGCTCTAGTGTGTAGAAAATTCTGTTTGGCAATGGATTATCATGATGTCCAAGACAGAGGCTGCAAATTTATGCCACAAGATTCTGCTTAGTCCCCTTCTCCATCTATTTAATTGTACTATTGTGAATTCTGGAATCTCCCAAGGAATACTCGGATGTTGATTTATTATGCAATTATTTATTTTATTTTTTCACAAAATAACTCCTAATTTCCCAAAATAGATGTTAAAAAAGTTAAACTTTTTTTTTTAAAGATTTTATTTATTTATTTGAGAGAGAGAATGAGATAGAGAGAGAGCATGAGAGGGGGGAGGGTCAGAGGGAGAAGCAGACTCCCTGCTGAGCAGGGAGCCCCATGCGGGACTCGATCCTGGGACTCCAGGATCATGACCTGAGCCGAAGGCAGTCGCTTAAGCAACTGAGCCACCCAGGCGCCCAAAAAAGTTAAACTTTTATAAATAGCATGAGATATCTTTATCATTTTGAGGGTATTATAAATAAATGCTAGAGTATATTACAAACCAACACTCAGTGTATATAGGTCAAAAAAGATTATGACTATTCAATGAAATAACTTTTACAATGTTTAAAAGCAATAATAGTAATTTCAATGATGGTCAATAATTAAGAGTTTGTAATTCAACAATGACTTTACCAAGGCAAAGCAAAAATTTCATATGTATACTTTTACAGTTTAGTGAAATAGTTATTACGTATATTCCACAGAAAATGAAAATATATTAGAAAATGAAGCAAAAATACCTACTATTATCATGCCTCACCTGTTAACTAATTTCCTCTTCAAAAGTAAAATTATAGGGGCACCTGGGTGGCTCAGTTGGTTAAGCGTCTGCCTTTGGTTCAGGTCATGATCCTGGGGTTCTGGGGTGGAGCCCTGCCCTGGTGGGGCTCTGTGTTCAGCAGGGAGTCTGCTTCTCCCTCTCCCTCTGCCTCTCCCCCTTCCCCTGCTGCTGCTCTCTCTCCCTCAAATAAATAAATAAAATCTTTAAAAGAAGTAAAATTATAAAGTGATTTTTATGCATGTATATGTATAAATTCATAAAGTTATGTATATTCTTTTCCAATTAATTTTGATTAAAACTTTTCTAGTGTATGTATAGGAAAATATATCAAAATAGTAGTAAACTCAATCTGAGAACATACTGTGTAAATTTTCAATATTTTGAAGTTTATTAAGATGTAATTTAAAGCTCAATATGTGGTCTGTCATGGTGAATGCTTTCTATGTAGAACTGAATTTTTATTCTGCCGTTGTTGGGTGTGGGTTTCTATAAATGCCAATTAAATCAAGGTGGTTCAAGTTTTGTTCAAATCTATATTATCACTGATTTTATCTCTAGTTATTCTGTTACTGAGATGAAGTGTTAAAAACACCAACTATAATGGTGGACTTGTTCACTTAGTTCTTTACTTCTATTAATTTTTACTTTGTATGTGCTTTTCAAAAAAAAAATTTTTTTTTTTAATTTAAATAGGCTCCATACCCAGCATGGAGTCCAATGCAGGGCTTGAACTCATAACCCTGAGGTTAGGACCTGAGCTGAAGTCAAGAGTCAGATGCTTAACCAACTGAGTCACCCAGGTTGCCCCTGTGCTTTTTAAAATTTTTGATTCTGAAATACATACAGATTCACATGAGGATGCTAGCATAGTACAGAGTGATCCCTGTGCCCTTCACTCAGCTTTCCCCAATGGTTACATTGGTTTTTATCTAGAAATTATCACTAATAGCAACTTATTAGGTAATTGCTGAGCCAACTAGATATAAGGTTCATTATGCAAATGTCCACTTATGGACATTTTACCCAAACACATTTTAATCCCAATATAAGTATCAAACAGAATGTATTCCAAACTAAACATGTTCAGATAAACAAGTAATTATAAGTAGTACTTTATTTCTCACAAATGAGAATACTTTTTCTTTTTCTTAAATTTATAGCTTTTTTGAGATATAATTCTCATCATATAAAATTCACCTATTTAATGTGGTTTTTAACATACTCAGAGTTGTGTGACCATCAGTGCAACTAATTTTAGACCATTTCATCACACTCAAAAAAAAAATGTATTTATTGGTAATTATTTCCCTTTCCCACTTAACCCTAGGCAACCACTAATCTAATTTCTGTCTATAAATTTACCTGTTCCAGACATTCATGTACATGGAAACATTCAATATACAGTCTTCTGTTCAAATAGGATAATGTTTGCAAGATTCATCCATGTTGTAGCATTTATCATTACTTCATCCCTTTTTATTGCTAAATACCCTTCCGTTTTATGGATAAATCACATTGTTCATCCATTCATCAATTGACTGATGTTTAGGTTGTTTCTACTCTTTTACTATTGAGAAGGATGTTGCTATGAACATTCATGCACGAGTTCTTGTGTGGAAATATGTTTTCATTTTGTTGGGTATACAACTAGAGTTTATATGGAAACTCTATGTACCATATTGAGGGACTGCCAAACTGATTTCTGAAGTGGCTGCACCATTTCAGAGTCTTGTTAATAATGTATGAGAGTTCCAATTTCTCCACAACCTCAACACTTACTATTTTCTGAGTTTTTAATGTAGCCATCGTAGTGAGTGTGAAGTGATATCTCATTGTGATTTTGATTTGTGTTCCCCGAATGACTATGATATTGAGCATCTTTTCGTGTGCTTTTTGGCCATTTCTATAATTTCTCTTTAGAAATATCTACCCAAATTATTTGTCACTTCTTAATGAGCTTATTTTTTTATTGTTTTACTGTAAGGGCTATTTATTTTCTTGACAAAAATGCTTTGCCATTTATATGATTAACAAATATATCCTCTTATTATGTGAGTTATCTTTTTATTTTTGTGGTGCTATTTGAAGAACAAACATTTTTAATTTGGATGAGGTCCCATTTATCTATTTTTTCTTCTTATGTTTTTCGTGTAATATCTAAGAAATCATGATCCGAGGTCAGGAAGATTTAGTAATTTGTTGAAAAAATTATTCTTTCTTTCTCCCATTGAATTGTACTGACACCCTATTAAAAATGAGTTGATCCAAATTCTCTCTTAATTGTGTTCCATTGACTCATAAGTCTATCTTTAAGCTACTTCTATACTGGCTTTTAGTGTGATTTTGTAAGAAGTTGGGAAATAAGAGTTTTCCAACTTTCTTTTTCTATTTTAAGGTTGTTTAGTTATTTTGGGTACCTTGAATTTCCATATGAATTTTAGCATCAGCTGTCAATTTTTGCAAAAAAGCCAGCTGTGATTTTGGTAAGAATTGCATCATATCTATAGCTTTAGTTTTTCTTTACAATGAAAACTATAAGATAGTGATGAAAGAAATTGAAGAAGACACAAATGTACAGAAAGATATCTATGTTGTTGATTAGGAGAATTAATCTTGTTAAAATATCCATACTACTTAAAACTATAGATTCAATGCAATCCTTATCAAAATTCAAGTGAAATTTTTCACAAAAATAGAGCAAACAATCCTAAAATTCGTATGGAACCACAAAAGACCCTGAGTAGCCAAAGCAATCTTGAGAAAGAAGAAAGCTGGCATCACACTGTCTATTTTCAAACTCTATCATAAAGCTATGGTAATCAATACAACTATAGTATTGGCATAAAAACCAGACACATAGATCAATAGAACAGAACAGAAAGCCCAGAAATAAACCTATAAATATATGGGCAATCAATTTACAACAGAGGAGCCAAGAATACACAATGGTGAAAGTATAGTTTCTTTCATAAATAGTGTTGGGAAAACCCACAGCCATATGCAAATGAATAACGTTGGACCCATTTCTTACACGATATGGAAAAATCAACTCAGAATGGATTAAAGACTCAATCCTCCAACTAAAAATTCTAAAAGACAACATAAGGAAAAAGGTCCTTGAAATCAGTCTTGGCAATGATTTTTTGGATATGACACAAAAAGCACAAGCAACAAAATAAAAAATAAATAAGCGGGACTATACATTAAACTAAAAACTGCACAGCAAAATAAATTGTCAAAAAATAAGCAGGCAAACTATAGAATTGGAAGAAAACTTTTCAAACCATGCATCTAATAAGGGGTTAATATCTGAACTATATAAGGAACACATACAGTTCAATAGCTAAAAACCAAATAATACAATTAACAAATGAGAAAGGACCCGAATAGACATTTTTCCACATAAGATATTCAAATGGTCAACAGATACATGAAAGACACTCAAATTACTAATCATAAGGAAAATGTGAAAATCAAAAGCACAATGAGATATCACCTCACACCTGTTATAATGACTACTATCAAAAAGTCAGTATATATACATATCAAGATCCATAGAAAAGATATATAGATATAGATATATCTCCATAGAAAAGAAGAAAATCTTGCCATTTCCAAGAACATGGATGGATCTTGAAGGCATTATGCTAAGTGAAATAAATCAGACAGGGAAAGACAAATACTGTATGGTCTCACTTATATGTGAAATCTAAAAAACTAAACTTAAAGAAACAGAAAACAGATTGATGGTTTTGGTGGTTGCCAAAGATGTGGTGTGGGGGGAGAAAATGGGTGAGTGGTTTGAAGGTAAAAACTTCTAGTTTAAAGTTAAGTAAGTTCTGGGATGTAATGTATAGTATGGTGACTATAATTAACAATAGGTGTTGTATATTTGAAAGTTAATAAGCTAGTAGATCTTAAAAGTTCTCATCACAAGAAAAAATATGTGTGAGGGGATGGACATTAATGTATTATGGCAATCATTTTGCAATATATACATATATCAAATCATATTTTTCACCTTAAGCTTATACACTGTATATATAAATTATATCTCAATAAAACTAGACAAAATTAAAAATAAAACTATGATCCACTTTAAAGTATGATCCATTGAGTCACTTTTTATAACAGGTATGAAGATTAGTTGAGACTTAAATTTATTCCTATGGATGTCCAATTACTCTAGTACCCTTTGTTGAAAGGGCAATCTTTTCACCACTAAATTGGTTTTTCTTTTTAAAATATCAATTGGTCATATTTGTGTGGGTCTGTTTCTGGAAAGTTTATTTTGTCCTATTATTTTGTGCATCTGCCTCTCGTTAATACCACAGAAACAGATAGATATAGAATGTCTTAGAATCATAGTAATTCCTCCCAATATTTTCTTCTTTTTTAGAAATGTTTGCCTTCTTCAATTCCTTTATCTTTTCATATAAATTTCAGCATACTTTTCTCTATTTATACCAAAATCTTTCTGGGATTTTGAAGGAAATTGTATTCAACTTGTGTATCAATTTCGGAGAATTGACAGCTTTGCTATATTGAGTCTTGTAATTCATCATTACATATGTCTCCCAATTCTTTTAAACTTTGATTTATCAGCATTGTGTAGTTTACAGCATATAAGATCTGTGCTTGTTCTGTTTAATTTACACCTACTTCCAGTAGTATGTTGAATAGCAGTGATGAGAGTAGACACCCTTCCTCGTTCCCAGTCTTACGGGAAAAGCATTTAAGAATTCACCTTTAAATACAGATTTTTTTTTGTAGATATTCTTTATCAAATTGAAAAGTTCTATTCCTGGTTTTTTTGAGAGTTTTTATCCATAAATGTTGAAGTGTATTAATTTTTTTCTGTTCAAGTTATTATAATCATATAAATCCACTTTGTCTAACATGTATTTTAAATCCAATGTTTCCTAACTGATTTTTTGTTTGGATAATTTATCCATTGTTGAAAATGGGGCATCAAAGTCCTCTACTACAATTATTTTACTGCTGTCTATTTCAGGTCTGTTAATATTTGCTTTATATAATTAGATGATCCTATGTTGAATACATAAATATTTACAATGTTATATCTTCTTGGTGTATTGACTCCTTTATCATTATATAATGACCTTTGTCTTTCATTACAGTCTTTGGCTTAGGTGCATTTTGTCTGAAATAAGTTTAGCTACCCCTACTTTCTTTTAGTTCCCATTATCATGGAATATCTTTTTCTATCCCTTTACTTTCAGTCTGTGTGTGTCCATAAAGCGGAAGTGAGTCTCTTGTAAGCAGCATATAGTTGGGTCTTTGGGTTTTTGTTTGTTTCTTTGTTTTAATCCATGCAGCCATTCTCTCTTTTGGTTGAAAGTTTCAGTCCATTTACATTTAAAGTAATTATTTATAGATATGGACTTTTGAAATTTTCTTAGTTGTTTTCTGGCTATTTTGTAATTCCTTTGTTTCTTTTTCTCTTGCTCTCTTCCTTTGTGATGATTTTCTGTAGTGATATGCTTAAATTCCTTTCTTGTTTTCTTTTGGGCATCTAATATAGGTTTTTGCTTTGCAGTTTGCTTTACAGTTACCATGAGGCTTACAGAAAATATCCTAAGAAGTCTATTTTAAACTAATAACAGACCTCAAACACAGACTAAGGATCTACATTTTTATTCTGCCCCAGCCCCACATATTTTATATCTTTATGTAATAATTTTCATCCTTTTACCCTGTGAATAGAATAACAAATTATTTTAGTTAGAGTTATTTTTAATACTTTGTATTTTATCCTTCACACTAGAGTTATAATTTTGCCAAATTTGAAAAAGTTTCAGCCTTATTTATTGGAATACATTTTCAGTCACACTCATTTGCTTCTTCTTATGGAAATCCAATAACACAGTTGTTAGGTCTTTTTATTATAGTCACACATCTCCCTGATATTCTGTTAATTTTTTTTTCAGACTATTTCCTCTCTCTTGTCTAGATTGAATAATTTTTATTGTTCCATCTTCAAATTCCCTCATTCTTTCCTCTGTCCTCTGCATTCTGCTGTTGAGCCCATCTGTTCTTACTACTGTTATTTAATTTTTTAGTTCTAAAACTTTCATTTGGTTCTTTATATTTTCTGTTTATTTGCTAAGACTTTCTATTTCTTTGCTGAGTATTTTTTTTCACTTGTTTTAACATGCTTCTAATTGCTTATTGAAGAAATTTTTTAACGGATGCTTTAAAATCTTTGCCAGATAATTTCAACATCTGTGACCTCTTCATGTTGGCATATGTTAATTGTCCTCTTTTCATTCAATTTAAGATCTTCCCGTCTCTTGGTATGATGAGTGATTTCCATCTGAAACTACTATGTGGCTCCTTATGCCATTCTATTTTCCTGCCTCCTTAGCCATTCTTTTTTCTCTCCTCTAAGTTTCAGTGTCTTCTTATGTTTGCTTTATATGCGATGACCAGGGATTTTAGTTGTACTTAGCAGAAGTAGAATACGAAAGTATATCTATTCTATCTTCCCAGAAAAGGAAGTTTTGCTTTATGTATTTTGAAGTGTCTGCATTTAGCATTGCTATGTCTTTGTGACATACATATATATACTTTATCATAACAGAATAAAGCCAATAAGATAATTATTGTGAAAATATAAAATAGGCATATGTGTATGTGTCCGTGTGTGTGTGTGTATATATAGTGTAACCTAGATGTTTTTAGATTACTAAAATAAATTCAACTTGAACTATGTCACACCTATCCTGGAACTAGCAAATTCAGGACTCAAGAAGACTTGACTGAACAACCTCTGATTCTATGTGAATCCATCAGATTGCACGTTTTGGAGCTACTGCTGTGCAGTCGAAACTGCATCTATGTGCATATATTGCCAATCCTTTAGGGTCACAGTGTAAATTACTGGGTTTCATTTTCAAAACATGTCTTGGTCCTTGGCCTTGAGAAATAGGCTAATTCTACTAAAACTTGAAAACCATGGTTTATAGTATTTATATTTTCTTTTCTGCTAACTCTGAACTTTGTAGCACTGATATTCGTTTGTTGTTATATTTTTTTAAAGATTTATTTATTTGAGAAAGAGCATGAGTGGGGGAAGGGACAGAAAGAGGGGGAGAAAAGCAGACTCCTTTGCTGAGCAGGGAGACCTACGCAGTGCTTGATCCTAGAACCCTGAGATCATGACCTGAGCTGAAATCAAGAGCTGGACACTCAACTGACTGAGCCACACAGGTGCCCCTGTTGTTGTTAAATCAAATACTTATCTAACATTTAATGAGGGCCTCCTCTTCTCCAGCAATTATACTGAATTTTGTGTTTCCTAATGTGCTATTTTGTTCCCTCACTAAAGTCTGACATTAAGTCTGAGGTTGAGCCTGGGAATCTGCATATTTTTAAATAAGTACCTCCAGCTGATTCTGTTGCATGTGGTCCACAGAATAAGCGTTGAGAAACTCTGCCCTCAGGCATCAGGTTTCAAATGTCTTTAGTTAACTGGAAATGCAAATAAATAAAATTGAAGCCATGACTACGGGTATATGTTTATGGAGTCTTATTTCTTCCCCACTCTATCTAGCCCAATGACATTCCTTAAAAAAAAAAAAAAATCAGTGAAAGATAGAGTAGAACCACCGTATATTAACCTGCAGTCCAAAAAAAAAGGACATCTGCATTCTATAGTAAAAAGTTTGGGAGCAGAAATCAGATTCTGACCCTAATTCTAAAACAAGTTCTGTGACCTCAAAAAAAATCACTCAAAAAACAATAACTTTAGATTTTGGGGCAGGGAAAAGATGGCAGAGGAGTAGGGGACCCTATTCCAACTGGTCCCTGGAATTGAGCTGGATATATACAAGACCACTCTGAACACCCATGAAATTAGCCTGAGATGTAAGAAGATCTGGATCTCTACAAACAGAAGATCGCAGGTGGTTGGTTTTGAGGTATGAAGCAGGGAGCTGTGACTCCGCAGGTAGATATCAGAGGATAAATGGCAGCGGGAGGGACCCTGGCTGTGGGGATCCTACACTGCTGATGAGTGATAGCCTCCCACACTGGGGACCGGGCACAGACTCGCAGAATGGTAGCAGCGGGGAAAGGACTTTAGGACAGCCCCCTGGATGGAAACCCAGAGCTGCGAGGTCATGCATGTGAACTGCGGGTGGCTGGTGGTTTTAGAAGCACAAAGGACAGAGACATACCCTGACCAGGAGGTGAGGACTGGGAGTGCTGCCGAGGGGCGCACAACCCAGGACGCTGCAGTTTATAGCAGCACAGACAGAAATGGAGAGACTGTGGCCTGGAGAGCTCACTGAAGAATAGACTGTGTTCTCTCTGCTCTGAGGCAGAGGGTTGGAAATGGTCTCTTCTGCTCTGACTCTTGGAAGAGATGCAGAAAGCTGCCAGGGAAAGCCATAGAGAACAAAAGCCCCCCAAAACTGGTTCCCATTGAGTCCATCCCCCACCAGAGGGGGGCAGGGCAACTCTGCCCAAACAGGGTTGCCTGAGTAACAGTGCTGCAGGCCCCTCTCCCAGAAGACAGGCTGGGAGAACAAGAGGCCAGCAACCCTAAGGTCCCTAAAAAACAGGTGCATCTTTCTTGGGTTGTGGTCAATAATTTGGACTCCATACATTCCCTCAACCACCCATCAACAGAATGACTAGGAGGAGGAATGCTCCAAATAGGAAAAACTCAGAGATTATGATTTATGCTGCAGATTTACAAATGGTTGCAGATATAACTAAGATGTCAGAGATGGAATTCAGGCTAACAATTGTGAAGACAATAGCTAGAATGGAGAAATCAATTAATGGCAACATAGAGTCTTTAAGGGCAGAAATGAAAGCTGAATTGGCAGATATTAAAAATGCTATCAATGAGATCCAATCTAATCTAGATAATCTAACAGCTAGGGTAAGTGAGGTAGAAGAACAAATTAGTGGCCTGGAAGACAATTTAATAGATAAAAAGGGAAAAGAGGAGGCCAGGGAAAAATAACTCAGAATCCATGAAAATAGAATCAGAGAAATAAGTGACACCATGAAGCATTCCAATGTCAGAATAATTGGAATCCCGGAGGCAGTGGAGAGAGAGAGAGGACTAGAAGATATATTTGAGTAAATCATAGCTGAGAACTTCCTTAATCTGGAGAATGAAACAAACATTTGTGTCCTAGAGGCAGAGAGGACCCCTCCTAAGATCAAGGAAAACAGGCCAACATCCTGGCATGTAATAGTAAAACTCGTAAATCTTAGAACTAAGGAAACCATCTTAAGGGCAGTTAGGGGGAAGAGATTCCTTACGTACAGAGGGAAGAACATCAGAATAGCGTCAGACCTATCCACAGAGACCTGGCAAGCCAGAAAGGCCTGGCAAGACATATTCAGAGTACTAAACAAGAAGAACATACAGCCAAGAATACTTTATCCAGCAAGGCTGTCATTTAGAATGGATGGAGAGATGCAGAGCTTCCAAGACCGGCAGAAACTGAAAGAATATGTGACCACTAAGCTGGCCCTGCAAGAAATATTAAGGGGGGTTCTATAAAAGGAGAAAGACCCCAAGAGTGATGTACAACAGAAATTTACAGGGACAATCTATAGAAACAACACCTTCACAGGCTACATGATGACAATCAATTCATATCTTTCAATAATCACTCTCAACTTGAACGGCCTCATTTTGAACCTAAAGATACGTCCAGACTGGAAGTGAAGGGATGGAAATCCATCTTCCATGCCAGCAGA
>NC_058410.1:128267367-128271225 GCF_002201575.2 Neomonachus schauinslandi
GATTTTAAACTAAAGTCTGTAATTAGAGACACAGAAGGACACTATATCATTCTTAAAGGATCTATCCAACAAGAAGATCTAACAATTATAAATATCTATGCCCCTCCACATGGGAGCAGCCATCTACATAAGCCAACTGTTAACCAAAATAAAGAGTCATATTGATAACAATACGTTAATTGTAGGAGACCTCAATACTCCACTCTCAGCAATAGACAGATCATCTAAGCAGAAAATCAACAAATAAACAAGAAAAAAAAACAAAAAACAAAAAACAAAAAACAAATAAACAAGAGCTTTGAATGACACACTGGACCATATGGACCTCATAGATATATACAGAACATTCCACCCTAAAACAACAGAATACTCATTCTTCTAAGTGCATATGGAACTTTCTCCAGAATAGACCACATACTGGGTCACAAAACAGGTTTCAACTGATACCAAAAGACTGAGATTATTCCCTGCATATTCTCAGACCACAGTGCTTTAAAACTGGAACTCAATCACAAGAAAAAATTTGGCAGAAATTCAAACACTTGGAAGCTAAAGTCCAGTCTGCTCATGAATGTTTGGGTCAACCACAAAATCAAAGAAAAACTTAAACAATTCATGGAAACCAATGAGAACAAAAACACATTGGTCCAAAACCTATGGGATACTGCAAAGGCAATCCTAAGGGGGAAATACTAGCCATCCAAGCATCACTCAAAAAAATAGAAAAATCCCAAATTCACCAACTAACTCTACACCTTAAAGAACTAGAGAAAAAGGAACAAATGATGCCTAAGCCAGGCATTAGAAGAGAAATAATTAAGATTAGAGCAGAGATCAATGAATTAGAAACCAGAAACACAGTGGATCAGATCAACGAAAATAGAAGCTGGTTCTTCCAAAGAATTAATAAGATCGATAAATAAATAAAATCTTTAAAAAAAAAAAAAAGGGCGCCTGGGTGGCTCAGTTGGTTAAGCGACTGCCTTCGGCTCAGGTCATGATCCTGAAGTCCCGGGATCGAGTCCTGCATCGGGCTCCCTGCTGAGCAGGGGGTCTGCTTCTCCCTCTGCCCTCTTCCCTCTCATGCTCCCTGTCTCTCATTCTCTCTCTCTCAAATAAATAAATAAAATCTTTTTTTTTTATTCTTATGTTAATCCCCATACATTACATCATTAGTTTTAGATGAAGTGTTCCATGATTCATTGTTTGTGCATAACACCCAGTGCTCCATGCAGAATGTGCCCTCCTCAATACCCACCACCAGGCTAACCCATCCTCCCACCCGCCTCCCCTCTAGAACCCTGTTTGTTTTTCAGAGTCCATCGTCTCTCATGGTTCGTCTACCCCTCCGATTTCCCCCGCTTCATTCTTCCCCTCCCGCTACCTTCTTCTTCTTCTTTTTTTTTTTTTCCTTAACATATATTGCATTATTTGTTTCAGAGGTACAAATCTGGGACTCAACAGTCTTGCACAATTCACAGCGCTTACCAGAGCACATACCCTCCCCAGTGTCTATCACCCAGTCACCCCATCCTTCCCACCCCACCCCCCACTCCAGCAACCCTCAGTTCGTTTCCTGCAATTAAGAATTCCTCATATCAGTGAGGTCATATGATACATGTCTTTCTCTGTTTGACTTATTTCACTCAACATAATACCCTCCAGTTCCATCCACGTCATTGCAAATGGCAAGATCTCATTCCTTTTGATGGCTGCATAATATTCCATTGTATATATATACCAAATCTTCTTTATCCATTCATCTGTTGATGGACATCTTGGCTCTTTCCACAGTTTGGCTATTGTGGACATTGCTGCTATAAACATCGGGTGCACGTACCCCTTCGGGTCCCTACATTTGTATCTTTGGGGTAAATACCCAGTAGTGCAATTGCTGGATCATATGGTAGCTCTATTTTCAACTTTTTGAGGAACCTCCATACAGTTTTCCAGAGTGGCTGTACCAGCTTGCATTCCCACCAACAGTGTAGGAGGGTTCCCCTTTCTCCGCATCCCCGCCAACATCTGTCATTTCCTGACTTGTTCGTTTTAGCCATTCTGACTGGTGTGAGGTGGTATCTCATTGAGGTTTTGATTTGGATTTCCCTGATGCCGAGCAATATGGAGCACTTTTTCATGTGTCTGTTGGCCATTTGGATGACTTCTTTGGAAAAATGTCTGTTCATGTCTTCTGCCCATTTCTTGATTGGATTCTTTGTTCTTTGGGTGTTGAGTTTGATGAGTTCTTTATAGATTTTGGTTACTAGACCTTTATCTGATATGTCATTTGCAAATATCTTCTCCCATTCTGTCGGTTGTCTTTTGGTTTTGTTGACTGTTTCCTTTGCTTTGCAAAAGCTTTTTATCTTGATGAAGTCCCAATAGTTCATTTTTGCCCTTGCTTCCCTTGCCTTTGGCGATGTTTCTAGGAAGAAGTTGCTTCGGCTGAGGTCAAAGAGGTTACTGCCTGTGTTCTCCTTTAGGATTTTGATGGACTCCTGTCTCACATTGAGGTCTTTCCACCATTTGGAGTCTATTTTTGTGTGTGGTGTAAGGAAATGGTCCAGTTTCATTCTTCTGCATGTGGCTATCCAATTTTCCCAACACCATTTGTTGAAGAGACTGTCTTTGTTCCATTGGACATTCTTTCCTGCTTTATCAAAGATGAGTTGACCATAGAGTTGAGGGTCCATTTCTGGGCTCTCTATTCTGTTCCATTGATCTATGTGTCTGTTTTTGTGCCAGTACCATGCTGTCTTGATGATGACAGCTTTGTAATAGAGCTGGAAGTCCGGAATTGTGATGCCGCCGGCTTTGCTTTTCTTTTTCAACATTCCTCTGGCTATGTGGGGTCTCTTCTGGTTCCATACAAATTTTAGGATTATTTGTTCCATTTCTTTGAAAAAAGTGGATGGTATTTTGATGGAGATTGCATTGAATGTGTAGATTGCTCTAGGTAGCATTAACATCTTCACAATATTTGTTCTTCCAATCCATGAGCATGGAACGTTTTTCCATTTCTTTGTGTCTTCCTCAATTTCTTTCATGAGTATTTTATAGTTTTCTAAGTACAGATCCTTTGTCTCTTTGGTTAGATTTATTCCTAGGTATTTTATGGTTTTGGGTGCAATTGTAAATGGGATCGACTCCTTAATTTCTCTTTCTTCTGTCTTGTTGTTGGTGTATAGGAATGCCACTGACTTCTGTGCATTGATTTTATATCCTGCCACTTTACTGAATTCCTGTATGAGTTCTAGCAGTTTTGGGGTGGAGTCTTTGGGGTTTTCCACATAAAGTATCATATCATCTGCAAAGAGTGAGAGTTTGACTTCTTCTTTGCCGATTTGGATGCCTTTGATTTCTTTTTGTTGTCTGATTGCTGTGGCTAGGACTTCCAATACTATGTTGAATAGCAGTAGTGATAGTGGACATCCCTGCCGCGTTCCTGACCTTAGGGGGAAAGCTCTCAGTTTTTCCCCATTGAGAATGATATTCGCTGTAGGTTTTTCATAGATGGCTTTTAGGATATTGATGTATGTACCCTCTATCCTTATACTCTGAAGAGTTTTGATCAAGAAAGGATGCTGTACTTTGTCAAATGCTTTTTCTGCATCTATTGAGAGGATCATATGATTCTTGTTCTTTCTTTTGTTAATGTATTGTATCACATTGATTGATTTGTGGATGTTGAACCAACCTTGCAGCCCAGGGATAAATCCCACTTGGTCATGGTGAATAATCCTTTTAATGTACTGTTGGATCCTATTGGCTAGTATTTTGGTGAGAATTTTTGCATCCATGTTCATCAGGGATATTGGTCTGTAATTCTCCTTTTTGATGGGGTCTTTGTCTGGTTTT